>NC_059328.1:216835794-217137544 GCF_018350155.1 Leopardus geoffroyi | reverse complement strand
TTGAGGGGGGCAGGGGGCAGGGTCTGGAGCCTCAAGTAAGCACTCCAAGGAGAGGGGATCCCCTGGTGGGCGGCTCCTTCCTTGCCCGCCCATCCAGCCTGGGCCACGCTCACTATGCAGAGGAAACAGCCAGGATGAGAGCGGGTCAGCTGGTTGGCCAAGATTCAGCTAGCAAGGGCTGCCTGCGGGCCCTGGGCCTTCACCGAGATAGAAGGAAATGCAAGCCATCCATCGATCCTGGAGTTCGGGATCCTCACTAAGACCTAGAACACCTGAAATAACTTAGAACCATCTACAGAGAGGGTAATGACGAGTGAACCCACAGTTAACGCAAGGATCTAACGGCCCGGGGCCTTGGCACCTGGCACTTCGGAAGTGCTCAAAATGATGGTTTTCGTTTTTCAAGTGGCACATTCCGGAAAGCTGTTGGGAGCTGCGAGGGGACCCTGCGCGGGGGACTGCAGGCTGAGAAGTCCCCCATGAAGAGGGCTGCACGTGTGTGTGTGTGCAAACACCACCCGCCACTGTACTGTCAAAGAATTTCCAGAGAAGCATCAGAGGGCACTGGGCGTTTCTGGGCATGTACAACGGGATGTTCGCACAAAAGGTCTTTTTCCCTGGAAGAACTCCAGGGAATTAGGAGTCAACATGCAAGGAAATCTAACACCCGAGATGGCCATTTACCCAAGCAGGCTACCCAGACTCCCCACCGCTGCTTCGGCACATTCCAGCATTCACAGGACGCCATTGAATGCCAAGGCGAGGGGATAAACGTGGGGCCTCCAGCCCACTCACACCACTTGGGCACCACGCAGGTTGCCTGGGTCCACACTCTGCCAACCTGGCCGGCGGCAGCCTCGTTCCTGAGAAACAACGTCCAGCCGCGGTGTGGCCACGAGACGCACACCTTCCGTGCACCTCCTGGCTTCAGGGGAGATACAAAAACATGTATTTTACATTGACTGGAGATTCCCGGGCCCCAAAAAGCCTACGTGTATGGGGCTATACCACCTACCAGAAAGGGGTAGCCTGGGTTTAAAGGCACCAGGCGTAAGCTGGCCCACCCCAAGCCAGACCTTCTAGCCCTTCTGCCTACACTGCAGGAGCCTGCTCACCCTGACCCTCCCTCTGCAGCCCCGGGCCCCTCGATGGGCCTCAAGGCTCAGCCAGACCAACTCTCAGCTGCCCCTTCCAATCTTAGCCAAGGCCAGGCTCAGCCGGAGGCACTTGAGAGATATTAATTCGGCGAATCCAGCTTATTCCCCCAAATGCTCCTATGTCATAAGGACTATTATTATCCCTCTTCTAACACAGAGAAAGTTGTAGTCACCGGTGGGAAAGGGGGCCCTGGATCTCAGGGTTAGGGGTGGAGCTGGACTGGAGCCCAGCCCTGACCCCCAGACTCTCAGGAAAAGCACCAACTCCACCCAAGAAGTAAGGCTGACACGTGCCCCCCACCCCACGTGGCCCTGCCTCTAGGGAGAGCCCAGCGGGTCCGCAAAGGGAGGCAGCAAAGGCAGTCAAGGTGCCTCCAATAAAATCCTGAAGGGCTTTGCTGGAGCTAGTCCTTCCGCTCTGCTCGGAAGGTGAGGGTGGAGAGGAGAGGGAGGGAGAGAAAGGGGAAGGGAAAGGAGGAGAGCAAAGTGGAAATGACTTTGGGAGCAAACAGAGATGGTGGTTAAAATACACACACACACACACACACACACACACACACAAGCCCCTCACCCTACCGCCCTACTTCCCAGGGATGGGACACTGAAAGCCCAAGGCAGGCTGCTTTTCTGATCTGTATCTCAAGGACAGGCCCCAGTCCTGAGATTAATATTATCCCCAAATTCCCCTTCAGGACTCTGCTTTCCTTCTAGAGCTCCTGGAAAGACTGAGTAAACCCTCTGCTACCCTGACCACCCCCCGCCCCCCCGCCCAAGCCCTCACTGGCTTCAAGCTGGCTTCTGTTACTCTACCCCCCCAACCCCCCACGCCCTGCACTGGCTTCAAGCTGGCCTCTGCTTCCACCCAGGACTCCAGGGTGGCCTTGCAGGAAAACCAAAGTGGCCCCAATTCACTAAATCCACTGCCCAGCCCATCTGCTGGCCCCACCTCTCTCTGCCTGAGATCCCGACCCAGTGGCCTCTCCCTCCTCGTTCTCGCCCTTGACCTTGACCCTGGAAGGCCACAGGAAAGTCGGCCAATTGCGGAGGACCTCCCTTCCTTAAAGCAGAAATACTCACTTATAAATAAGCCATAAATTCTCACCATCAGACACATTCTGGATATAATGAGATCAGTACAAAGGCCTGGGCTTTTGGAAAACGGAGCGCTTCGCAGAAAACACGGAGACCTTCTGAGGGTCTGTCAACTCAGTCCCTCCAAAGGGAGCATTAGGAGCATTATTTCTAGAGCAAAACATCCTGGGGCACCTGGGTGGCTCAGTCAGTCATGATCTCACTCAGGGTCTGTGAGTTTGAGCCCCACGTCGGGTTCTGTGCTGACAGCTGGGAGCCTAGAGCCCCCACTCACACACACACACACTCTCTCTCTCTCTCTCTCAAAAATAAACATGAAAAAATGTTTAAAGCAAAACCTCATTTCTAGTAACAAAGACATTCTGCTAATGAAAAAGTGTGCACAAAGGAGCAAAAACGCTTTAAGATCGGGGTGAAAGCGTGAAGGAAAAATTTCCATAGATGTTTCATTGGCCACCAAGGTTTTAATAACCTTAACCATCAAGGCAAATTTTTCAATTTGTCTGCTCATAGTCTACTCTGGCTGCTACAACAGGGTATGACAGACTGCGGGGGGGTGAGAGAGGGTTAAGCAACCCGAGTTTATTTTCTCCAAGTTCAGGGTGTCAGCAGGGCTGGTTTCTTCTGAGGCCTCTCTCTTTGGCTCGTAGATGGCGTCCCCCACTGTGTCCTCACGTGGTGGTCCCTCTGTGCCTGCCTGTGTCCTAATCTCCTCTTATGAGGATGCCAGTCACAGATTAGGGTCCATCCTAGTGACTTCAATTTTCACTTAATGACTTCTTTAAAGACCTCTCTCCAAAGGCACCTGGACGGCTCTGTCAGTTAAGCCTCCGACTTCGGCTCAGGCCATGATCTCACAGTTGTGAGTTCGAGCCCCACGTCGGGCTCTGCGCCGACACCTCAGAGCCTGGAGTCTGCTTGGGATTCTGTGTCTCCCCCTCTCTCTCTCTGCCCCTCCCCCACTCGTGCTCTCTTTCAAAAATAAATAAACACTAAAAAAACAAAAATGAAAGACCCTTCTCCAAATAGTCATATCCTGACATACTGGGGGATGGCGGGGGGCAGGGGGCCTAGAGCTTTAACATTCGAAACAATTCAGCTCCTGACAGTTATGATTCTTAAAGTAAGGGGAGCATTTGGTGAATGACATTTGGATTTACAAAACACTTTTTTTTCGCCTCCCCCAGGAAGATCTCAAAGCAGCCCCGCCATCAATAGGCCCTTCAAGGCACAGCTCAGCTCCCAGGCTGCCCGGTGCTCCCGCTGGAATAACAGTTACTAGTCAGGCAAGAAGCCCGGCTCCCCCTACATGATGACCCAGTACAGCCTGCTCCACCTGGAAGAAGCAGGGGACACCCCTCCCCATTCAGTCTCCCTGCCACGCTCTCACAGAAACCGGGGAAATCAACCACACACGTGAGAGTTGGGATCGGTTTGGGTTTCTGCCTTTCCCTGGAACACTTTACTGGATTCATCTAAAAGCAAGCATGTGTCGCTCACATACTAAACCACGATCCATGTACACAGTCGGCAGCGTCCACTGAAGACCCCCAGCACGAGGCCAGATGCAATGCTCCGGTTTCTTTTATGCCATTTTGTTACACTGCGTTATTAACATACACAAATCAAGACTTTAGGCTTGAAGCTCTTGGTTCTTTTTTTTTTTTTTTTTTTTTAAGTTTATTTTATTTGTGTTCAGAGAGACAGAGAGAGCGTGAGCAGGGGAGGAGCAGAGACAGGGACAGGGAGGATCCCCAGCAGGCTGGAGCATGGCCTGAGCCGAAATCAAGAGTTGGAAGCATCACTGACTGAGCCACCCAGCAGCCCCGTTGGTTTTGTTTTGTTTTGTTTTCAAGGTAGCTCTAAAAACAGGGATACGATGACCAATGACCCTGTCGCAAAGAAGGCGTCTCTTTCAGACCAGCATATCTGCCTCCAAGGTGGAAATAAGGCCCCAAGATAAATGACAGCAATATTCTCTCCTGCCTCATTAGCAATCATCAGCAGGCTTGGGCCAGTAGGAAAACGGGGGTTGGAGTCTTGGGTCTTACTGGAGTCTTTTTTTTTTTTTTTTTTTTAAGAACTGGTGTATTTTTAAAAAAGTTTTTTTTTTATTTTTTTTAATTTAAAAAAAAAATTTTTTTTAACGTTTATTTATTTTTGAGACAGAGAGAGACAGAGCATGAACGGGGGAGGGTCAGAGAGAGGGAGACAAAGAATCTGAAACAGGCTCCAGGCTCCGAGCTGTCAGCACAGAGCCCAACGCGGGGCTTGAACTCACGGACCGCGAGATCGTGACCTGGCTGAAGTCGGACGCTTAACCGACTGAGCCACCCAGGCGCCCCTTAAAAAAATTTTTAACACTTATTATTTTTGAGGGACAGAGACAGGCAGAGTATGAGCAGAGGAGCAGCAGAGAGAGAGAGGGAGACGCTGAATCCGAAACAGGCTCCAGGCTCCGAGCTGTCAGCACAGAGCCCGACGCGGGGCTCGAACCCACAAACCGTGAGATCATGACCTGAGCTGAAATCGGATGCTTCACCGACTGAGCCACCCAGACACCCCTTGGGTCTTACTGGAGTCTTAAAGGACGACCTGTACATCTGTGCAGGGAAGGAAAAGACATGCCAGGCACTACCTTCTGGGTACATGATGCCCAGCAAAGTTTGTGCCGCCCTGCCAGCCGCTTCCTGGAAGAATCAAAGCTCCAAGGGCCTAGCCTCACTCTGCACCGGCCCCTCCCTCTTCCTTACAGGTCAGGATCAAAGACCAGGACCTTTTTCCAACAGAGTCCCCCATGGCATGCAGGACAGACAGAGCCTCACTGGGGATGGAAAAGAGGAGCTTGGAAATCTCCAGTGAACAAACTGAAGCACGAATAAATCACACTTTCTGAAACGTCATTACAAATATGTATAAGACACTGCAGCTTACTTGCCCACAAAGTCAGGAATCCTGCTCCGGGGAGGCCAGGGGAACACAGGGAAGGCACCTGCTCTTGTCAAATGCAGCCGCCCTGCACTGGGGACCAGACTCAGCCACAGCCTGGCCGGAGATACACTTTGCTTGTTCCTGGGCGATCAGGTAAAAGCTTTCCCTTTGGAAACTGGGGGCGGGGAGTACAATAGCGGTGAACTAAAGGGACGGGGACACAAGAGACTCACAGAGAAGTGAGGCCATCAAGGCTGGGACAGACGGGGCTGTGCAGATCTAGGATATTGGGACTCCCAAAGAGATCCCGGGCATCCTTAGGATTACCATTCCTAGAAACAGACTCGAGACACGTCGCTTCCCAGTTCTGTATCTGCCACGGCGCCCGCCCACCCAGGTTATTAATACGCGGCAGGAAGACCGCATACACCCGACAGCCAAGGATGACCTCCCAGTGGAATAAAGTGCTTCACGGAACAAAAATAGAGGCAGTGCCCCTTCTTCTATATTCCGGCTTCTGTACACTTCATTAATTCCCTGTTCTCGGTTCCAGCATGAATAAATTTTCAAAGCATATGTCTGCTTTTAAATCTCTGCTGACCTTGTGTGGAACGCGCAAAATGTTTCTGTTAACACAAAGCTGAACACAACACAAAATGAAAAAACTGGGGATCACTCTGGGCTCGGTAATTAAGATTCCTTATTCATGCAATTGCTTTGTTTGAAATTATAGGATTCAATCAGAAAGTCATTCTCTTTCCCAGTTTGCTGGGCTTCCTATATGAATGCAAATCACAGTGACAAAGACACAACATAAGGATTGAAAATACACTGCTTCCTCCTTAATAAATGTTTAAATTTGCTCCCCATCTAGCTGTGAGAAGCAGCTCAGAGACTCGGATAGAATATGTCGGATATTTTCATTCTAATTTTCTTGAGACCATCTGCCTCCCCAGAAATACAGCAGAGATCTCTGACGGGGACTCTTCAGAGGAAGTCATCCTCAAGCCTATCCTGCGGGAAGGCAAGAAAAGAGAAGATCCTCAGAAAGCCCTGTGGGTTAAGACTGGACCAATGTCAACTTCAGGACTGGCCCGGGGGCACTACTGATCACCAATATCCAGTTCACGTCACTTGCAATGTGTCACTGTCCCGAGATCACTTCATCTCCACTAAACCCACGCAGGGACGTCTGAAGATGGCCCTCGGCTGGGTGACCCACTCTTTATTCCGGTCTCCACCGCGCGACAGTGATGAACCTATTAATATCTTTCTGCCCCTCACACGGTCTGCAGCGTACGTGATGATGTGGTTTACTGTGACCCTTTTCAATCCGTCGTGTGTTAAGATATTCAATTGGAAAATCTGTTTCCTTACCATCGTAGCTACGCAGTTAAGCAACCCCAGCTGTCCAGGAAATACCACCGCAATGAACACATTATTGGGCAGAGAAGAATCAATTGGGGTTCCTGTCAACGATTTCACATGCTGCACAGAGAGGCCCAGGGAAAAAGAAGAAGAAGGAAAAAGAGCCCACATGACATTAAATACACGTTATGAATAAAACCCCTTCTCTGCATCTATCACTTCCCCTGGTCCAGACCGAAATACACAGCGAGAGAACATTCATTACAGTCTCCTCCCAGGAACTCTGAAGACTTCTCTTCTGGTTCTTCGTACTTTCTAAACCTGAGTTGTATTGTTTTTTAAGGGAAAGGTTATTTTTAATTTTTCAGCTTAGACGTAGGCTGGCTTTTCAACACGTTTGTTTATGCTGTGAACAAAATATAAATGATTTTTTTTAAGTTTATTTGTTTTTGAGAGAGGGAGAGCGAGCGCATGAGCGGGGGAGGGGCAGAGAGAGCCGGAGACACGGAATCCGAAGCCGGCTCCGGGTTCCGAGCCGTCAGTACAGAGCCCGACGCGGGGCCTGAACCCACCAGCCGTGAGATCACGACCTGAGCCGAAGTCGGACACTCAACCGACTGAGCCACCCAGGCGCCCCTAAATGATTTAAAAAACCAAGCATCTTTCCATCTACCCCCCTGTCTTCTACTCATGCTGACCACCTTAAAATCCTTCTGGGAAAGTTCTCCCTCTGCTACTTCATCCCCCCAACAATATGCTAAGTTGGGACAAATCACAGAGAAGAAACCAGTCAATCGACACCCCTTTTCCTTAAGTAACAAAGCAAGACGGTGCCCCACACAGCAGCTGGGCACGATTCCCTCTTTGCAGAGGAGGAAGGGGCTCTGAGAGGTCAAGGACTTGCCCAGGGCCAGCGAGCTAACACGTGGATGGTGAGGGACGTCGAGCCAGGTCAGCTGCCCCCAAAGCGAGGCTCTGTTCCCTCTCGGGGCTAAACTGCCATCCCACACTTGTCAATGGGGGAACTGGTATTTGCTTCCACTCTTGTTCATGCCGGGAGCTGAGCCCTCTTCCCTGAGGGTTCAGCGAAGTCTATGAAAGGACAATGGGGGATCTCTGGCTTTCCCATGTGTGCCCCTCCCCAGCCCCCCAGTAGAGCGCTGTTCTCTTTGGGTGTGACTGGGTTGTCACCTTCCAGACGTGTGACCGGCTCACTTGCTTAAGGCAGTGCCTTGAGGTTGGGTGACCCAACGGGGAGAATGGAGAAGACAGGGAGTCTCGGGGAAACAGGGGCCCCGGGGAGGGCCTTGGGCTGGAAGGACAGAATCGCAGCCTGCAGTACACAGAGGCTGGAGAGTGACCAGATGGCCCAGGTGGCATCCCTGATAAACATGGAAACAGGGCCCGGCCCCGGGGGGGGGGGGGGGGGGGGGGCAGGCGGGCTGCTCCCAGGGGGCGAGCTTGTCCACATGGGCACTCACTGAGACCCTTTCCTCTGCCTTCTGGGAGGCAGGTCAGAGAGTCTCTTGCTCAGTCAAGGTACTTTGTAAAATGAAGGTCAGCTGAACCCCTTTGGTATGCTGCACAGTCATTATCACTCTGTATTTCTCTCCCAATTAAATAACGATTAAAAACTCAAGTGTAAAAAACAAACAGGGTGCTTTAAACCTTAAGCATTTCAGAAGACACCTGGTGTGATGTAAGACTAATTTTCATCAAGGGAAGACATATTCAGAGATGGTATCTTGCCTTTAAATACCCGCCCATCCCTGTAGGCTGTTTTATATCCTTTCTCAAACAAGACAGGGTAAAAAATATAAATCGACCTATCAAGCACCCTGAAAATCTCTATTCCTTTAGCTCAGGTTCCTAGAAGCAAAGTTCCAGGGTCACAGCGTACAAACCTTTTATCAATTCACATTTCCAAACAGCTTTCTAGAAAAGGTAAACGATTTCAACTCCATGATTACGAGGGTGGGAGAGGAGGGCGTTCAGGGCTGCCCACGCACACCCTCACCCACCAACACACCAGCTTCTTCCTACCCCCACAGCAAGGCCATAGAAGAGGGGGTTTCTATGTCACTGTCATCAGTGGTTTTAATGTCTGCTTATTTGCTCAAATCGTATCTCAGATTAACTGTTTTTTGCCCATTCCGTCTGTGACATTCACTGCAAGTATGTTTTCCTTACCGTGTCAAAATGGGGATCAGCGTACATCAAAAATAAAGAATATGAAGAATGCTGCTGATGTGAATATTCGGGGCACTTCTCTCGGCAATACAAGTCTCTCTCCCGCTGGCATTACGCATCCAGTGGTCCCCATCTTGTGTTGGCTGACTCTGAATGAAGCCAAGAGTTGCAGAGCCTGGGGCACAGGCTAGAATATAGTTTTTCTAGACTTCTAACTGCCACTGCAGCTAAGCTCACAGGTTTGTAATTTGCAGAAACCACACTTTTTTTCTCCTCTGAAAACTGGCACTTGTTTTCATGTTGAGCTTTCTGCGTGCTATTTGCCAGGTACTCCAGAGCAGCAGGGTGGGAGGGGTAGAGGGCGAGCTCGTGTGCAAGCAGCCCCAGGACCTCAGAAGACACTGCATGCCATACAGGAGTGTGCAGAATTCATGTTCTTTCTTCTCTGCCTGCTGTATCCCCAGTGCCTGGAACTGCCATGGAGAACAACTAACATTGGATGGATGGATGGACGGATGGAAGGATGGATGGATGGACGGATGGATGGATGGATGGATGGACGGATGGACGGATGGACGGACGAACAGACAGATGGATGGACGGATGGATGAACAGATGGATGAGGTAATGGGACATGGGGAAACAGAGGAAGGGGAGCGTAAGGGGGGGGGGGGGGGATGAGGGGATGAATGAACCCATAAACCCACCCAGCTCCCAGAGCAGCAAAGGGCTCCCTCCTCTCAGGTCTGCTCTATGCATATTTTCATCATCTCCACCCAAAGATCATGCTCCAATCAAAAAGACATTTTTCTGATCGTCCACCAGCCTGGTCAGTCATCTAGTTTGACTTACTGAATTCTGTTGCTTCGGAAACTCCATAAATTAACCCAAGCTAGAAATGACAAAGCCTCTACTTTGATACAAGAGGCACTCCAGAATAAATAACAAGAGAAGCTAGCCTATGATCTAACGGAGGCACTGAAGTATTTCTAATTGATTTCCATTTCGTCAACCCCATGACGCCTAGGCACACCCCCCAGGTCCCTGCATCAGTGACACATCGGGCAGTGATCCTGAGCAGTGCCATTTGAAATCGTGGCGCCTCTAGGCACTGCTCCTTGGCATGTGGTCCCTGGACCAGCAGAATCTGCAGAGAACATGGCATGGGTGTTACAAATGCAGAGTCTTGGGCCCCGGCCCATGCTCCCAGAATCACAATCTCAGGGGGCGGGACCCCGGGCTCTGTTTCAAGAAGCCCCTAGATTCTTCTCATGCATCTCCACACAAGTGTGCAAAGCACCGCTCCCGGGCACGGAGTGTTGATATCTTCTGTGACATTTCAGATGTAACAGATTACGTTTTAGATAAACAACTGACTAAACGTCTTAAAATGACTGATTTAGTAAAAAGCCAAATGTTCTCTTTTTCCCCACCCTCCCTCCCCTTCCCCTCAGTTTTGGAAGAATGGTACATCATTGAAAGGATCATTAAAGTAACACATTTTTAAAAGACATACACAAGCGTGAGAGGCTTTTAAAGTATGACAAAGGCAATGATGGAATAATGGAAAACTTAAAATCTTTGGAAGTAGAGACAGAGCTGCACCCAAAAAGGTCACCAGAACTTACTCTGTCATAGAAAAATAAACCTCTCGGCTAGACTCACTCCGTGGTTTAGGAAAAACTGACGTTCCCCTCCGCCCCACAAAGTCCTCCAGGAGCTCTCTGCCCAGTGACCACACTCACCTCCCCATCGGCGGGGGGGGGGGGGACGACACCTCCTCCAGGGAGCCCTCTGCCCGTCTCCCTAAACAGCAATACAACTAAGTTCCAATGCATATCCAGCACAGGGGTCTAAAAGAAACCTTTTAAAAATGTTTAACCATCCTCCTTTGGGACTGTCACAAAAGTCACACCGTCCTGTGTCCGCCAAGATCCAATCGGAGGAGGCACGGTACTGGTCAGGGATCAGCAGGGCGACGACAGGTGGGACCAACACCACCACTACGGAAAGCTAACACAGATCAGGCGCTCAGAGCATCGCAGGCGCCAGGGCGCGTGCATGTCCCACACGGTGGCACTTGGTCCCCAGCAACTCCCCGAGCAGGTACCACTACCCGCCGACTTTTTCCCACAACAGGCCAGGGGCGCAGAGTCACTCGAGCTGCACAGCAGAGCGGGAAGGGAGGGCAGAGCCGTCTGAACTCGAGTCAGCCTGGCTCCAAGACGCCAGCTCCTGATGTAAGAGCCGGAAAATGCTCAGGAGGGGAGGATGTTCTGAGCAGGGCCGCCGGGCACAGGCCAACCACTGCAGCCCTCCCTGAACGTGGCTTTGGCACGGGTGCAGGGAGGGCGTGCTCCTGGGGCTGGGGCTGAGTTCACGAGGGGAATGGAAAACCCTGTTTGCACAGCGGAACCTCGCCCACAGAGCCTTTGGAGCCCGACTTCAGGCATCTACTTCAGGCAACTCTGAAAATGCCACATGCAGACTCTTCACGGGACCTTACTACATGGGCCCGGGCTGGCCCACCGATGGCCCGTCCCTGGCCCTGCTACAGGGACGGGGGGACACTGTCACAGTCTCAGGACACAGCCCAAACAAGAACAGGGCAAAGGGAAAGATAAGAGTCTGAAGATCACTGCCTGCGGAGGCAGAGGACGGAGAGGGGCAGGCCTGGGGGGGACCTGGACGTTGCAAGAAGACAGCGGTAGGCGGAGGTGGCCTGGCGCAGACACAACAAACACGCTCCCAGACGAAGCCTTCTCGGCACCAGCCCACAGCAGTGTGTGGCTGTCGAAGAACACTGGGAGTGGGGGTGTCCTCAAGGTAAGAGGTCATCCGTGCTCATCTCAGTCACCCCGGTACTTTCCAACCTTCTTTGATTAGATTTTGTGTGTGTGTCGGCGGGGGGGGGGGGGGGGGGGGGGGGGGGGCATTAACCGAAGGATTTAGTTCTTCAGAAGCGGCAACAACCTGCTGTGATGGGGGACGTGGTCCATGATGGGGGGTAGGTGCCCGCAGGGCGGGGGGCGGTGCCCGCACCACACCGTCACGTCCTGGACGATAAAATAACGATGAGATCAGGGACCCCTGGGTGGCTCAGTGGGTTGAGGGTCCGACTCTTGATTTCAGCTCGGGTCACGATCTCCCAGTTTGTGAGTTCGAGCCCCGCGTCAGCTCTGCACTGGCAGCTCGGAGCCTGCTTGGGACTCTCTCTCCCCCCGTCTCTGCTCATTCTCAATCTCTCTCTCCCCCTCTCCCAAAACAAATAAAGAAACTTAAAAAAAAGTGACGACGATGATGAGATCAGGCTACACCGTGGCAGAAGTTCATCCCAGATGTGGAGGCCCCACCCCGTCAATACCAGGATTCGTTTGGTCAGCGACCGCAGTGCGATTCCTCAACTGAAAACCTCCGTAACGCAGGCTCGCAGGCCTCCTGGCAGAGCGGGGACTTTCACATTACTCAGGTGCCCTCAGGTAAGTATCTTCTCCCTGCTCAGCAAATCACTTAAATGCTTTCACGGCAGGCAGACTGCGATGGGTCGTCAACCTGATAATTACAGGACTCATTTCCACGCACTTGTGACCAACTAGCTGGCGCTTCAGAAAGCCAACGAGGCTGCCCTTCGTGTTGCTGGGCTACCGTCAAGGTCAGGACACCAACCCCACGCGGACCTTCCAGGGCAGGATGAACTCGCCCCCCTAACCTCCTTTTACGTTGGCGACGTCTGTCTGAGTCAGCAACTCGGCACAGTTTGGTGAACCCACCTTTCACTTCACGTACAGCCAGTGACAGTTCAACCTTGATTCTACTCTGCTGGCCTTGAGGCACAGGGGTGTGAGATCTGGAGCCCTTACCCCCGTCAGCAGCGCCCCCTTATGCTTGACTGTGCTCTGCAGAAAGTCACTCTTGAAAGAGACACGATGACTATCAAAAAAATACTTCTATGGGGCGCCTGCGTAGCTCAGTTGGTTAAGCGTCTGGCTTTGGCTCAGGCCATGATCTCGCGGTTCGTGGGTTCGAGCCCCGCCCGCATCAGGCTCTGTGTTGACAGCTCAGAGCCTGCAGCCTGCTTCAGATTCTGCCTCCCTTGCTCTCTGCCCCTCCCCTGCTTACCTACTCACTCACTCTCTCTCTCTCTCTCTCTCTCTCTCTCTCAAAAATAAAAAAAAAAAAAAATTTTTAATATTTCTATGTAGGTCAATCTGTCACCCTGAGTGGGCACCCTGAGTGGCTCAGTCGGTCGAGTGTCCAATCTCGTAGCTCGTGAGTTCGAGCCCCGCATCGGGCTCTCTGCTGTTACCGCAGAGCCCTTTTTGGATCCTCTGTCCCCCCTCTCTCTCTGCCCCTCTCCAGATCTCTCTCAAAAATAAAACAATAAACATTAAAAAAAAATCTTGGGGCACCTGGGTGCTTCAGTTGGTTAAACCAACTTCAGCTCAGGGTATGATCTCACGGGTCCCAGGTTCGAGCCCCGTGTCGGGCTCTGTGCTGACAGCTCAGAGCCTGGAGCCTGCTTCGGATTCCGTGTCTCCCTCTCTCCTTGCCCCTCTCCCACTCACTCGCGCGCACACACACTCTCTCTCAAGAATAAGTAAACATTAAACAAAGTTAATTAAATAAATATACCAATCAACAGGTCATGGTACACCAATGGATGCGATGCCACCTGGCGGGACCTCCCCACCACGGTCCACTATGTCAAACCCCAGAGCCCTTTTAGCCAACTTCTCACAGATCACCTGTGGACCGAACGCCTGACGTGGCTTTGCCTCGTGCTTCTTCAACGTGGACATCTGAATGATTCCCTCCCAGTGGAGGGACCACAGTTGATCTCCCGTTCAGGGGGAGTAACACACTGTGAGCAGACTGTTTATTCCAGAGCCGAGAACGATGAAGAGCCTCTCATATAAACGGGGGCGCTCCTCCGGGGCTGCAAAGCATGGACTCCTTGGAAACGCCTGTGTAAGGACCAGCACGTCCAACAGACAAACATTAACAACAAACTCTCAGGAGAAGTCCCCATGGAGACAGACCTATCAGTGGACTTGCCACATGAGCGGGAGATGGGAAAGAGAATGCACTGGCAATGTGCTGTTTCCTCCTTCCCACTCCTCCTCGCTATTATCTGATCTGGAAGAAATCTGGCTGCGCTCCAGGATTTCTTCCCATCCTATCATCTCGCCTCCAAGGACTCCATCCAGCACCTCCCAGCCACCTGCGGCGGAAGCAGCTCAAAGAGCCCTGTGACATCTGCGAGGCTGACTTTCCATGGCTTCTAAAACTCCCCATTTCCAAAACGTGAACCCTGCTCTGCGGGAGAGCACCCCCACTTTGTGGCTGGGGGCGCCACCCCTCCGGCCTTTCCAGCCCTCCTCTAGCACTGGCACAAAGCGAGGGCAAGCACACCGCGGGGCTCTGTCGTCCGCTTCCTTTGGTTCGATAATGTTTTCCCGCAGTGGATGATCACAGGGCTCAGAAGAGCCAAATGTGCCTGTTGGCTCAGACATCGGGGACCCGCTTCAAGAGACAGTATGATGGGGAAGATAAGTCTGTCTCTAAATTACGCTCCAACGGCACGCTTCCCAGTCCCAGGCTTCCCATCCGAAGTCAGGGAAATAGGATCACACTCACACTGACCCACAAGGTAGATAACCTGACCCCCAGGGCCCCTGCAGATGGGCAAGGTAAATCCCTAGGGACTCCCCAGTAAAGATGTGCTTGTAACACCGAACAGACAGATTTCCCTTACATCAAAAAGTTAGTTTCTTCCCTTTCTTCCATGGCACTATGATCACTCTTGAAGGACGAAACACAATTTAGAAGACAATTAGGGAGGAGCGCCTGGGTGGCTCGGTGAGCTGAGCATCTGACTCTCGTTTTGGCTCAGGCCATGATCTCACGCTTCGTGGGATCAAGCCCCACGTCGGGACTCTGTGCTGACAGCGAGAAGTCTGCCTGGGATTCTCTCTCTCCACCCCTCCCCTGCTAGTGTGCATACACTCTCTCTCTCCCTCTCTCTCAAAATAAATAAGCATGAGAAAAGAAAAGAAAAAGAAAAAGACCATTCAGAGGAAAGCATTAACGTCCTTTACGCTCTCCAAGAACCCCGGGGTCACGGGCACCCTCTCCCTGGGCCTCGGTTTCCTCCCCTGCAGCGTGAAGGCACAGGAAGAAGACGGTCACGGAGAACTTTCCCAGCCCTCCTGAGGGAATCTGCTGCAAAGCCAAACTGCTCCTCGAGTCGCTTTTTCTTCCTTTGAAAACCAATTGTTCCGTCTGTGCTTCCTCACAAACACGGCCCTCCACCCCCTGTGACTTCCTGAGGCCAAAGGACCTTGGCTGCGGGAGCCGCAATGATGCACCTCCCGGCGCATCAGCCAAGCGGAGGTCACGGGTGGGCCTGTCTTGGGACAGCTGGCCCCCGTGGATGCCTTTGCCGACAGCCGCTGGGACACACAAAGGGCGGGAAGGACAAGTTCAAGCACGACGGTGCACTAAATCCTGGCTGACCCAAGCCCGAATCCCCAGGCGCATGCCCCGCTGTGGGAAGGCTCTCCCGGAGGACTTGGCTTTCTGCCTCCAGATAAACGCAAAAGGCTCTCACTACCTGCAGGCCAGGCTTTCCTCGGTCAGGAAAACTCTCTTCCCACCAATGTCTTTGGTCGCCGCCCCGGGAGGGTGCGTGCGGAAGGCAGAAGGCCCCAGCCACATGGTTCTTGGTAAATCCTCCCCACCAAATGCCCCCAAACTGCAGGGAAGAAAGAAACACACACCTGAGGGAAACCCGCCCCCCCCACCCCCACCTGCCAGGGGCCAGGTCTTAGGAGAGGGTTCCCTGGTTGCGGGGGCGGCTGAGCTGACTTGCTGAGACCATGAACAGGGATGCTCTGGGACCCTCGGGGAAGCAACGTGGAACACAGGAGCACGCAGAACCCCCCGGGACCCACTTCGGGACCGCATGCTGAGTGAGAACACAGCACAGAAACGGCCGGTCAGTAGGGAACAGCCTAAGGCTTGTGGCAAGGGGAGGGAGACAGAAGCGGGGGCAGAGGCACGGTCCAGGGGACCCCGGGCCACATGAAGGGGATGATCCTGAAGGCTCGGTTGTGCAGCAGAACACCTGTCAGCACGGCCAAGCGGGGCCACGCTAAGGTCACGTCCGCACGCAGAGGAACCAGACTGGAAGACGGCGTGGGGAGAGGAGCACAGGTAAATCAGGCTGGGGAGAATCTTCTTCGCCGATCGTTTCCTGTACTGTGGCAACAGGGCAGCAATAACGCCGTGTGCAAAAGAAAATGTGTACTTTTTGCGTTTAGAAGACGACGTCACTCAAAGGAGGAGGGAGGACAGCGAAGCCTTTGGACAGATAGAGCACAGGGAGTTCTCGGGGGGCCACTAAGCGGCAGGCAGCCCGGTGGGGGACAAGGAGTGGCACGGCGCACCCCCTGAAACGCGGACGCGGCCAGCTCGGTAGCTCCAACCTTCTGACACTTACCAAGGTGCCGCCTGCACGACTGCTTTGGAATGAAAAGGCAGGCGTTCTGCACACACACGCCCCATTTCTCTTCTAATTACAAGCTTCCCTAAAATACAACCAGGGTACATCTAGAGAAAAAAAAAACTCCACATTTTGGGGACACACACACGCTTGTGTATGGTTTGATTTGCCTGCGCCTGACTGTAAGATTAGAGAGCATTTTTTTAAAGTTCAGAAGTGCCATTATACATTGTTTCGGGTAATGTGTAGGTCTGCCCGACTGCATTTCTGTAATTGGCTGGTGGGCAGGGACATGTGCTTCGGCTGATTTATGGGAAATACCCTCCCATCAGAACCTGAATTAAAATCCCAGAGGAAAAAAGCACTATTGTAGGCACGGGCAACAGGCTGGTCATTACAAAAATGCCAGGCTGGACACATTGTTATTAGGCCAGAGAACACGCAGGGGTAGACTGGGCCACTCCATAACCTGCCTCAACCCCCAGCTACACAGACGAGGACTTTTCTCCCCCAATGGACCAAACTCTGGACGGTTGCCTCACCCTCTCAGGCGGGCTTACTACCAAAGGGAAGTTCAAAGAGTCGGCCTGCCAAGGTCTTCAGAATTTTCTCCCAAGACATTCCCGTAAGGTGCCGAAGGGATAGAAAGAGTGGCAGGTAACAGAGCCTGCCCGGCTCCCGGCTTCCCCCGCGGTGGCCCCCAATTAGACAGCTTAATTACAGACCCTCGCTGTTTATGGACTAGAACAGCCAGCAGCCGACCAGGAAGGGCAACTCCTTACTGGCCTCTAATTAAGCTGAGCCTGTCAGGCCACACGGGTGGGGAAAATGGTACTTTGGAGTTTTAGGATTTCCTTGCTTCTGGGTTTTGAGACGGGGACTCATGATCTGGGAGGTAACACACAGTTGGTCCCTTTTCTGGAAGATAATCCTTCTGCCTGTGTCGGGCCAGCCTCTCCCGACCCCTGAACTCCTGGGGGGGGGGGGGGGGTAACAGCACCTTCCCTTCTGGCCTGCAGCCATAATGGCCATTAGGAATCATTTCTCTTGTGTAACTGCACAATAAAGCAGCCAGGATCGTGGGAGATGGGCCAGCCCGAATCAAGCAGAGGGCAGGAAACGTTAGCATCTCAGGCTGGCACAGCAACGTCCATGTGTGACCCGGGAACCCAGCAAAGACGGCCAAGTGGATCCCAGCCCGACACAGCTGTGCACAACCGGCCACTTTCGTCAGGGGCCGATGGCACCAGTGAGTGATGGTGTGGGCACGCCTCGGGGGTGGGGGGAGGAGAGCTGGGGCGTCTGCCGACAGGGAAATGGAATTAGGTCGCTCTGGAGGCTGATAACCCCCTCCCCTAAGGGGACACCAAACACCGGAGGAGACCCTCGTGTCCAGGAAAACCGTGAGTGCTTTTTGAGCAATGGTGGGCCCCCAAACCTCGTTCATAATGGACGAACCACAGCAGCAAACGTGCCGATTTCCCAAAAGGGAAATGGTCCATTCCTGACAACGTTACCAGTTCCTGAATAGGTCAACACCCCACCATCCCAAAAGAAAGTCCTGGGACAGTGGAACCTGCCCTTCAGGTGTTTTCCACAGCTCTGAGAAGCCGCAACGAATGGCCCAGCAGCAGGGAGCACAGCACACGACGTTTGGTTTTCCAGACGGAGCCGTCGCAGGCCAGACTCTATTTCCCAACAGTGAGAGAGGTTCTCTGTGCTGCTTCTGCAAACAAAAAAACACACCTCCTACAGGCCCAGAAACGCAAGGCCGGCGAGTACTGAGCAGATGCGGGGGGTGGGCAGGTCCCACCACACATGACGTCACCTCGCCACGCGTTCACGTCTGTCCGGGGGCCTCAACCTCCCCGTCCAGCGGTCTGGTCGCTGAGCAACATTTCTGGCCGAGAGAAACAGATTCCCGCCTCAGCCTCCCCGTCCCCTGCCCGCCCTGGAAACGCTGGGATTCTCCAGGGTTCTGTCTCAGGCCCACTTCTCATGCTACACAATCATCCTGGATGAGTTCATCCACCCCCAAGGCTTGTTCTCGATCTCTAGACAACCTTCAAATGCTCTGGCTCAGATCTGAGCTTTGGGGGGGGGGGGCGCCCGGCCAAACAGCCTTCCAAACAACCCCCACTCAGCCGCCCCCATGGGGACTTCCTACTCAGCAACGGCATGGCCACAGCAGAACACGTACCGGACCCTCCCCGAACCCGAGAGCCACGGTTCCCCGTCCAGCCCCGAGCCTCACTCCCCCTTTTGTTCCCTGTGCCAAACCCAGCCGACCGCTGTGGCCCCGGGCCAGGAGCGAGGGTGCTGGTCCTCCAACCTCCGTCTCAAATCTCTCCAGACTGGCCCCCTTCCTTCACCTCCACTGTTACTATCTTAGGACAGTGGTTCCCAACAAGCCATTTTGCTCCACAGGGGACCCTGGAGATGCTGTTGGCTGTCACAACTGTGAAGGGGCTGCTGCCCGCATCTGCTGGGTCCAGAGGACAGGGATCCTGCTAACATCCTCGGGAACACAGGTCAGCCCCCCAAACAAACAAAAAAATCATCCAGTTCAAACTGCCTCCCGTGCCCAAGTTGAGAAACCATGTTTTAGGCCAACTTCCTCCCTCTGCCGGATTATTACAAACCTCCCGACTGGTCTCCCCCCCCTTCCTGTCTCCGCTTTCGCCCAGACTGTTCTCTATAGGGGAGCCAGGGTACTCATCTGACTCCCAGACACATGATCACGCGGTTTATTCTTCCCCCAATCCTGGAAAGCAACGCCAGTGACTTGTAATCTCCCCGCTCATTGATGGCTACTATTAATGCCGTGAGGTTTTTCTGTTCGATCCTTTATCTGGGTATATACAAAGCTTTTTATTTTTTAAGGTTTATTTATTTATTTTGAGGGTGGGGGTGAGGGAGGGGCAGAGAGAGAGGGGGAGAGAGAATCCCAAGCAGGCTTAGCACTGTCAGCACAGAGCCTGACGCGGGGCTCGAACCCACGAACCCGGGATCGCGACCTGATAAAAAGTTGGATGCGTACCCGACTGAGCCACCCAGGTGCCCCAAGATTTTTCTTAATTTTTAATTTCACTAACAAAATTGAGAGACTAACCTGTTTTGCAATTTGTTTTAATTTAATAAAGAGACAGTAGCATCCCTGATGTTTATCTTTACACTCTTCACAACTTTTTCTGGGAGCTCGCTCCGATCTCCTTCGCTGTTTGAGCCACTGTGCGTGGAACACCTACTACGTGCAGTGCAGCAGACAAGACTCAGACAGGCGCCTCCACGCGCTTGCATTCCTAGGGCCGCAGCCACGACACCACCACATTCACCTTCCCATGGTCATAGTACCTCAGGGCTGAACGTGGCCATCTAGTCCAACTTCCTATCTTGCAGCCAAGGACACTGTGGCCCAAGGAAACAGGAGGCACATAGCCAGGCCACACGGCTAGTATGGGACATGGCCAGTTACCACCTACCTTTCGTGGCCACACAACCACCTACCGCCTACCTTTCGTGGCCACGCCTCTATAATGTGGCACAGCTTCACCTTCCCGTGTGGAAAGGCCTGAAAGTTCTGCCTTCTGGCCCAGAGCACCTACCTTCACGTTCCTCTTAAAAAGAGAGATGTTCTGAGATGCGACGAGGTGCTGGGTACCCTACAACCCTATCAGCAAGACTAATGCTCGCTGTACAGATAAAGGAGCTGATATCCAAACAACGGCCGCATACAAGGGGCTGAATCACACAGGGAGTGGGGGGCCGAGGGGGGTTTGCGTGTTTGTCTCCAAATCTCCAACCTTTCTGTAAGAGCACCTTTCTCAGGACCCACCCGACTCCAGTAAGGCCTCATCTTCACTAACTACATCTGCAACGAAGCCTCTTCCAAACAAGAGCACACTCTGAGGCAGCGGGGGTCAGGACTTCAACACATGGAGTTTGCGGGGACACAGCTCAGCCCGTAACGAGTGGCGACACGAGGACTCGGTCAGGCTGACCCACCGCTGAGCCGGCAGGGTTGTAGACAAGCCCTCTTACGTCCCCAACATCACCCAGGCTCGCAACTGGACATCCACTTCCCGTCCCACAGCCATGACCACATCCACAATCAACGAGCTTTCCCTTCCCACTCCTTCTCTGAGCCCAGTGACCCCACCGAAACTCAGGAGGAGGGGTGTTTATCCTTTAGTATGGTCACCGCCAAAAGCACAGTGCATGGGACACTACCCCCTTCTCTCCATGAGGCCAAAGTCCTAGAAAGACGCCCCAAAGATTCAACGCACTCACTGAAGGGAAGAAAACTACAGCTGAGGTGGGTGACAATTTCAGGACCAACCTTATTCTTCAGAAGCCTGTTCTCCGGAACATGAGCTCTTAGAGCACAGAAAGGAAAACCGTCCCGCCCTGAAGGACATTCTTCAGCCGTCCCCACCAAAGTCTACGTCCCCCGGGGACAGTGGCTCCAGCAGCACGGCTTTCATGGAGGGAATGGCAGAGTCCGGAAAGGGCCCCGTGGCTGCTTGCACCAGGAGAGTCACTGATCTAGTCGATGGAATCTTCTGAATGATGGATGAGTTAATCCACCTTACACACCTGAGGATGACCAAATACAAGGGGCAACCTTTTTTTCTAGGCGGGTCTATTACCAAGCATGATGAAAGGCAAATCCCATCAAGCAGAGGGAAGGAGAAAGGCAAATAGAAAAGAAATACTGCCTGCATGTATGGGGAGCTTGGTGATGAACACGGTGTGTTCACGGAAGTATACCACTTCCTTCCTAAAATTACTTGGGGTAGGAGTTTAGGGGTTCTTACTCTCATTCCCTTTGCAGACGAGGGAGAGGCTCAGAAAGGTTTCACGCCTCAACTACTGCCGTAAGATTGGGCTACAACATCAAGACTCAACCTCGGGACACCTGTTACTTATACGTCAGGCGCTGACCACCTGAAGGTTGGAGAAGATTCCCTGGCAGGGAAGAAACGTTCCCACCTCTGAGGGAGAGTTGGTTCTGGAGCTGAGGAAGCGTCACGGGAAACCCACACGGATTTGAGGTCATACAGGTGGCCCCCATCGGTGACAATTCAGACCATCTCGACACCACGAAAAGATGGTATTATTGTGACCAACATAAAAACCCGGCAGTCTTGTTCTCAGTTGCACTACAGTGGGAACGTGGAAAAATCTGGGAGAAAAGCCCCACTCGGAATGGGGGCGCTAAGGAAGGGCTGGCTGACGTTTGCAAACATTCCAGAAAGATTCCCCGAGCCCCCCGGAGGGTGCGGCCTCTGGCGACCCACAGTGCCTTGCACACAGCTCGTCACGGCACCAGGGTGTAGAATGGATCAGGGGTGGGTGAGTTCACAGCCTGGGACACCAACTCTCCGATGGACAATGTCCAGGCTCCGGCTCCCGTGAGAAGCTCCACAGGCACGGTCTCCAGTGAGACCCAGTCCCAAGTAAGGGGACCTTCCAACGTCTGGGCTCTCTACTGCTCTGAACAGAACCGCACGTGGGCTGTATAATCACGGCGGTGATATTGCCACTGCTGCGGTCAAGGCTCCTAAGGAGGCGGAGGTGACAGGGCATCAAACACAAATGGTTACCCTGTCCCTACACAGAGCTCTCAAAAGCAGAACTGGCATCGAGCAGTGCACCGACCAAGCTCAAGCAGGTATTTCCAAACACGCATGATAAATTATTACCAGAACTGAAAGAAGAAAATCCAAAGATACATGACTGACGGGAAAGCCCCACCACCTGTCTTAAAGCCACAGCGGCTTCTTTCCGTCAGTGTCCAGCCAAGTGCAAGGGTGCGCCCACTCACAGATTTGGGAAAATCTGGGCACCGGGCTGCAGCCTCTGGGGGAGGGGCTCAAGCAAAGCAGAACTCAAGGCCACGGAGCTCATCCAGAGTGAGAGGCTAAGACTTCGCACGAGGCTTCCGGTTCTTAAAGAAACAGAGACGCCCTCCGGCACAGGCAGGGCCAGCCAGGTCTTCCCATGTGGCTCCCTCCGTTTTCCAGCCACTAAGCACCAGAACCTTCTGCTAAAACAACTGTCGATCTAAAGAGGAACATCAAGGGGTGCCTGGGGGGCTCAGACGGTTGAGCAGCTGACTTCCGCTCAGGTCATGATCTCACGGTCCGTGGGTTCGAGCCCCGCGTCGGGCTCTGTGCCGACGGCTCGGAGCCTGGAGCCTGCTTCGGATTCTGTGTCTCCTTCTCTCTCTGCCCCTCCCCCGCTCATGCTCTGTCTCTCTCTCTCTCTCTCTCTCTCTCTCTCTCTCTCTCAAAAATAAAATAAACATTAAAAAAAATTTTTTTTAATAAATAAATAAACAGGAACATCAAGGTGACTTATAGGGCACGTTTTATATTCCACGCGCCAACATGCCATCGGGCAAGCGCAAAAGGAAGACAGCAGATGGTCAGCCTGCTTGCACGTCTCCTGATGACATTGGCTGGCGTGGTTTCGGAGGACAAACACGACCACCTAAACCGAGGAGAGACAACAGAGCCTGGATCCCCGGGGAGAAGGCAGGCTCAACAAGACAACTGAAGCATCCGAAGGTTCTCGCTTGCAGCCACGACCTGTATGTGCCTGCCCGATCCCAGCTCAGAAAGCAAGCCGTGTGAACCGTGGCCGTGGGCAGATGGTCCTGGCCAGCCCCAGGTGGATTTCAGACCGGCCCGCTCACTAAAGCCGGGAGCGCACGCAGAGTTCACACGGCTGTGGCCGGCACTGAGACAAAGTGGGGGCTCCGTGCATAGGCAGGGGGAAGCCTGGGGGCTCCAGATTCCCCCCCAGGCTCTGCCCTGACAATTCCCCCTAGCCTGGCCAGCCGCTGGGCACGCCCCTGGGAACGCTGCTCCAGAGGTATAAGATCCACCGAGAGCCGGTTTGTTAATTTACCTGCAGGGGCAGCTCACCTCTCGGGTCCTGCGGAGAACACATTCTCGGCTTGCAGATTAACTGGATTTAGCCACACATGACTGAAAACCCCAAAACAACAGCGGCTTCACAAGAGGCAAATATTTCTCTCTCCCATCAGTGAAGTCTCCAGGTGGGCAGGGGGCTCCAAAAACCCAGACCCGTCCCAATTCCGATGTGACTGTCACTGCCTGGGTCCAATAAGGGGAAGGATGGGGCAAAGGGCCCCACCCTTTCTTTTGTATTGAGATTTACCAGAAGCTGCCAGGTAGTACCTCCAGTGGAGTCTCCAGGGAGCGGCCACAGGTAACAGCAGGAGAAGATCTATTCTAGACCCAGCTCAGGGCTGGTTCTAACAACAACCTGTACTTTGTCAGCGTCTCCACGCACCACATGTGTGTCCAAGCGTTTTTCCAGGCCTCGCTCGCTGAATTTTCTCCACAACCGTGTTTCGTGGATGCCCCCCTTGTCCAGCTGAGGCCACCATGGCAGAGGGGTTAAGTCCCTTGGCCAGGCTCCTACAGAAGCCAGCTCAGGGAGGCTGGCACTGGACTATCGTAAAGCCGGGATTACTGCTTGGAGGAAGCAGCATGGGGGAGACTCCACCCCGAGGAAGGATGCCCTCTGAGCCCACGGGCCTTTGGCAGGCAGCGCCAGCCAGCCACGGCAGGAACAACCAGGACCCCGTGGCTTGGTCCTTGGGCACAGGCCCCCTCTCGACCGACAGCGCCCTGGTGGGGCAGCCCCCCAGCCAGCTTCCATCTGGCTATTTCCCGCAGCCTGCCCGGTCCACCCTCCCTCCCGCTCATACCAGGCTCCAGGCATGCGTTGCCCAAACTCCCCTGAAGCAACCCTTCAAATCTTCAGGGAACCCCCTTGCGGCCCCAGGATCTGACAGCATTAGAATCATCAAGCTGGCTGCTTACACATCAGAAGGGAAACGCGCAGAGGGTCTGGGCGTGTTTATCTGCAGGAGCGTGAACCCTGACGACGTGGGTCGCCCCTCTCTGTGGATGGCGCCCGGAGCGTGGCCCCGGTATCCAGGCACTGCCTGCACATTTGCGTACGAAGGAGCTAGACGGGAGGCCCTGTCAAAATATTTTTTGACAGGCCAGAGACGCGTTTTATGACACGATCCTCAGTTAGCAGCGAATGTGTTCACAATATGTTTCCGCAATCTGCCCATCTCTCCGAGACGGGCTCTTTGTTTTGCTCAGGCTGCGCGGGCTGTCACGGGGATTCATGCATTATGCAGGCCCGGGCACCGAGCGGGGGCCTCGCTGTCACATAATTAGGGGGAGGGACGAGATGGAGGCGGCGGGGCAGGGTGTTGCCATGGAGGCGGCAGGGGAAGGTGGTCGCCTTGGGATGGAAGACAGATGCGCCCCGACCCAGGCCGGGGCTGAGCCCGGAGGCACCGCGGCGGGGACTTCAGGTGGAAACTGAAGCACGATGCGTCCCACTGGCTCCTCACCAAATCCAGGGTGCGGAGAGCTTGGATGTGCGGGACCCCACATGATGGGGAAAGTACCTGTGCCGGCAGGCTCCAAACCCGCTCTCAAGCATCTTCAAAAAAGCATAATGTGCAGGGGCACCCGGGTGGCTCAGTCGGTTGAGCGTCCGACTTGGGCTCAGGTCACGATCCCGCGGCTCGTGAGTTCGAGCCCCGCGTCGGGCTCGCTGACGTCAGCACAGAGCCAGATTCGGATCCTCTGTCCCCCTCGCTCTCTGCCCCTCCCCTGCTCATGCTCGCTCGCTCTCTCTCTCAAAAATAAAAATAAAAATTTAAAGCAATAATAATAATGATAGGGACGCTTGGGTGGCTCAGTCGGTAAATCATCCGACTTCAGTTCAGGTCATGATCTCGCAGTCCGTGGGTTCGAGCCCCCCATCGGGCTCTGTGCTGACAGCTCGGAGCCCGGAGCCTGCTTCACATTCTGTGTCTCCCTTTTTCTCTGCCCCGCCCCCCACACTCTGTCTCTCTCTCCTTCAAAAATAACTAAACATGAAAAAAAATTTTTTTTTAATAATAATGATAATAATATACAGAAAAAATTGTCAGGAGAAATTCCACCAACTTTTCTTTCAATATGTGTTTTAATCGCCACAAAACCTTTCTACAGGTCCCTATTTAAAGTTCCATATTAACATATTACTACCCTAACGGGACAAAGAAAGTGCAAGGAATTGTTCCATGTAACGCGACGAAACGGGGAATATCTGCTTCAGAAGACGACGCGGTGATTAATAAAGTGTCAGTACAATCAAGCCTCCAAGTGATGGTCTTTTGCTGCTGTCCATGAAGTCCACTCACGTTCTTATTAACAGCGGTCACCATGCTGGACCCCTGGCCCCGCGCTGGAGACGCCCCTCCTGCATGTCTGCCCCATTCTCCTCCTCCTGGTCTAGAGCGTCTGGCCATGGCCACGGCAGCCTGTGTCCCCCTGGCTCCCCAAGTCCGGTCCCGCTGCGCCTCCCCCGAGAGCCCGTCCCCCGGTGCTTCCTGACTTCTTCCCTCAGACATCCGGCCCTCGGCCCTCGGAGGCCACTGGGCCCTTCCCTTCTGCCACGTCCATCCAGGAGTCCAAGCACAGAGCTCCTCCTTCCCGGGCCCAGCCCAGCCCCCGGGAGGGGGCTCTTCCCTGTGTGCTTTCTTCCCTCTGCCCCAAAGCACTCACCCGGCACGGTTCTGGGGGGGGGGGGGGGGGGGGGCGGCCCGACTCACTACAAGGCTCCTGTGCTCCCCCTCCTCCCACCAGATACAGCCCCCCAGGTACCGGAGGAGACTCACCCGCCGGTGAGTGGGGGCTTGGCCGCGAGAGGTATACCCACCCGGCTCACCCCCTTCTTGTCCAGTGTGCCGTTCTCTTCCCAAGTTCACTACCAGTGACCCTCTTCCTCCTCCGCTCGAGGACGTTCCGGGACATATCTTTCTATTCCGACTTCCTCCCTCTCTCCTGTTGGCCAGGACCCAAAAATAACATTCAAACCACTGAGAGTAATCGGGGGGCGGGGGGGGATCCACCCTCAGCAATAAACGCGAACCCCACTACGGAGGCCCCTCACAACACGCGTGGCGAACAGCTCAGAGACAGAGCATTCTACCGTGACCGTCCTGGAATCATCAGAGGGTGCCCCAAAGTGTGTGCACGCAGAACCGGACTTGGTCCCGTGACGGAGAGCCCCCGAGGCTACCGAGATCAGCACACCCGACCCACGAACCCCAAACAGCCCAGTGGCCGCTGTCCACACATCAGAAGGAAGACCGGTCCCCTTACAGGAGACGGGATACTCTTCCTAAAAAGGGGCTTCTACAGCATCGATGTAAATAACAACACACGTGGCCTCTTTTCAGCGGACGCAGTTTTCAAGTTTTGCTTTATGAGAACACTGAAAACAAATCAACACGCCTACAGGTCTTGCTGGATTTCGAATACTAAATCCGTCAGGACACAGGTCAAAAACGAGGGCCCCGGGGCCAAATCCCACCCACCCACCGTGTGTTTCTGTAAATAAGGCTTTACTGAGACGCGGCTGCGCCCACGTGTTGACGTACTTCCCGCTACAACAGCAGCTCAGAGGTTGCGTGGGACAGGACGTCACGGCCCGAGAGGCCACGTCCCGTCCAGACAGTGCTTGTTGCCCTCTGAGCCAGCACCTGTTGCCTCACTGCGCTTTGCCCCCTTGAGAAGACGCTGTGTCATTCAAGTAACTCCTTAACTCTGCCACAGGTGGAGCTTGAGCTCTCGCGACCCCGAGACGGAGAGTCCCAGGCCTCCCGGGCCAAGCCCACCAGGCGCCTCTCGTTACTCCTTTTTAAGTAGCCTCAATCGTGGGGTGCCCAGGTGGCTCAGTCAGTCAAGCGTCCGACTGCTGGTTTCAGCTCAGGTCATGATCTCACGGTTCACGGGTTTGAGCCCCGAGACAGGGTCTGCGCTGACAGTGGGGGGCCGGGTCGGGATTCTCTCTCTCTCCCTCTCTCTGCCCCTCCCCTGCTTGTGCACGCTAAGTACTAAGTAAATAACTTCATTTATATATGTAATACAAGGTCACTGAGGAAAGCAATATATACTTAAGAAAAACGTTAAGGGCCACAAGGGCTTGCTCAGTGGTTAAGCATCGGACTTCGGCTCAGGTCATGATGTCACGGTTCGTGAGTTTGAGTCCCACGCTGGGTGAGAGCTCGAGCCCCACTTTGGGTGAGCCCCACTTCTCTCCCTCTCTGCCACTCGTGGGGTCCCCTCTCTCTCTCCCTCTGCCCCTCATTCACTTATGCCTCCTCTCTCTCAAAAAAGAAAAGCGAAAGGGGAAAAAATGATCCATAAAACCTACCGTGACCTCCAGTCAGAGGCTGGTGGACGTCCTTCGCGATCTCTACACAGAATGTGCTTTTTAAAAATAATGGCATTAACCCACGTGCCACACACTCACCAAGTGCCAGCCGGGACGCTGCAGGCCCCACCTGGGGTCTCCCCGTTAAGCCACCAAACAAACGTCCCAGGGAGTGCACGCACCCTGTATTCGGTGATTTCCACCCACCGCTCAGCGAAGACAGAAACCGGAATAATATCTACGTTTTCCCAGGTTTTCACTCATAAGATGCAGCAACTAACCCCCGTGCATTCTTCTGACACCCTCTCTGCTGACCTTCGACCTCGCTTTATGCCTTTCTCCATGTGGAGTTTCTACATCAGACGTGTGAACATTTCTGAAACAGTGCTCACAGGTTGTCACGTGCCCCTCCAGACGGGTCGGCCAGTGCACACTCCTACCAACAGTGAGAGTGTCCTAAATCACCTTTCAGATCACACATCTCACTCCTGGCACAAAGTGTCACAGCCAACGGCGCATTTGGAAAGGGGCACGAAGACGGTCTGAACGCTCACGCGCCCGTATTTATGCCGTCATCCCGTAATTCCCTTCCAAGGTGATGTTTTTAACGAATTAAAAACCTGGTGACTCGTAAACGTGAAAATTGCTATTTTGTTGGGTTGCTCACAGTGCCTTTTCACAGCACAGTTGCGCTCTCTTTTGGACAATCAGGCCTACGATCCCCCCCCCCCCCCCCACAGGTAGGAATAACCCTCTCTCCCAGCCAGGCAGAGCCAGCCCTGACCCCAGCTGCCCGGGACCCCTGAAGCTTGCCTCCAGCTGCCCACCCCCCCCCCCCAGGCTGTCAACCGCCCAGGGCACTCAGATCGCCACACAAGCACCTACGCTCCCTGCTGCTAGGAAGGCTTCGATCCCAGAGCCCGCGATTGGGCTGTCTGGATGGCGTCCGGAAGCAGCCCAGGTCTGTGCGCTTTCCTGCTACATTCGGAGACCTCAAGGTTAGGGAGGAGGAAGACAGCGGCACCCCAAGCCCCTTACCCAGAGGCTGGAGCCATCCTGAGGGCCCTCCCATCAAACACACCCACACGGTCTGAGAGGCTACAAACTCCTCCCTGGGCAGGACGTGGGTCCCCCTCGGCCCCCTCCGCACACGTACGCAAGCACTTAGCACAAGTCTAACGCAGGCAGGCGCATACGCGGCAGGAAAATGTTTTTAAACACGGAAAATAAAATTTCGTAAGTCTTTAAAGAGATATATTGAACTATGAAATAAGTAAAATCCTAAATGGAATACTCTATAGCAGGTAAAATGAGAAACACACCGTTTTCCATTCAAACTGCACAAGGGTATCTTCAGCATGCAGGTTCTTGCCCCTGGTACACACAGAATGCCAGATACCGTGTGAGGACACACACGTCACCGTTTAGAGAGACACAGACGGTGGTAAAGGCACAGCCGTCTTCAATGGCGAAGGGGAGCAGGGATGGGCCCCCCGGTGGGTCCACGGCTCTTTCTTTCAGAAACATAAACACAGGGGTGCCTGGTGGCTCAGTCAGTTGAGGAACCCACTCTTGATTTCGGCGCAGGTCATCATCTCACAGTTCATGAGTTCGAGCCCCGCACTGGGCTCTGGGCTGAAAGTGCGGAGTCCGCTTGGGACTCTCTCTCTCCCCCTCCCTCTCTCTCTGCCCCTCCCCTGCTCGTGCTCTCTCTCTTCCTCTCTCAAAATAAATAACCTAAGAAAAAAAAAAACAAAGCATAAACACGCACATACCCTCCACAGAGAAAGCAAGCAAGGCAAACTTTTAAATCAGGGAGCTGCAGGGTAACACCCGTCCTGGTCTCCTCTCTGGACTTGGGTACTGGAATCATTCAACGCTTTCAAAAGTTAGGATATAAAGCTCGCTCAGTTAAAGTTTCCTCTCAGCAAAATGTCACTCGGGACGCAGGCTGCAGAGCTAACGTTTGGCCACGCTCTCCGGAGTGGGCTGGCCCTATTTCGGGGTTCTTCTGTTAGTAATTAGTGGTGAGAGATTTCCCCCAAGGCCCTGCTTATGGACACACTCGGTGTGATCTAACTTATCCATGAGGCAGCCTGCTTTGGAATCATCTTCAAAACGGAAACAAAATTTTCCTCTTGGGGGCTATACCTTATTAAATACGACCTTTTGCCATATTACAAATACTAAGCCTTTCACGGATATTAAAAAACACTACAATACTCAAAAAAAGCAAAAACCTGGCATAGGAAGGAATGACCTAGGGTGGCAGAAAGCAGAGATGTGTCATTCATTCAGAGAAAATGTCTCAAGTTGGGGGGGGGGGGGGGTTTAAAAAGCCAAAAGTCAAGAAATACACCCCAAATGTGTCATTGGGAGACTTCCAGAAGTGTAAGTTCAGAGGCCTACAACACGGCAGCCTAGCCTTCCGTTCGTGCCCAGCCTTGCTGGAAGGCCCACATACCTGCAGGGGGCCCATGGGCACCAGTGTGGAGGCCAGTGGCACAGGGATGGGGACAGAAAGGGCACTGAGGAAGGGGCTAAGACCCAGGTCTCCACCCAGGACAGCTCACCACACCCTGAAAACTTGCAGCAGCGACTTTCAAAGCTGCCACGTGCAGAGCCAAAGGAGTCTAATAACCCACCATTTCCAAATTAGCTCATTTTCTGTCCCCAAAACATGTTTTGCTAGTGTGGACACCAGTTGGCATGAGGCAAAGCAAATCTTGCTCCACAGGCTGCCACCCGCAGATCTGTCTGTGCACAGCCCACAGAACGTGCATCCGTCCCCTGAGCGGTCCCTCCGTTTGGATGCACTGTTTCTGCAGCTCTGTCAGAAGTCCCAAAGGAAAAGAAAGGCCCAGGTAGGTAAAAATATCAGCCATGGCGGCCTCTGAACGCAGGGCAATCAATGGAAAATGAGCACAACCCTAGAATACGCTCAAATAACTGAGGGCCTTACCGTTGCCTCCCTACTCCCCCTCGCTTCCCTCCAGGGTGCAGGCAGGGAAGGCCGGGAGCGTGGGTCCCAACCCACCAAGACCCGCACCTTCCCACGTCCCGTACCCCTGAAGCAGTGCTGACCGGCAGGGGAGACCACAAGCATGGCGATTTACTTCCTACAACGACTGTCCGGTGTGCACGACGTGCGAGAGACACGCGTTTCCCGAAATCTTGCCGTACGACAGGGGTGGGGTACGTGACTGAGTGGTAACAACAGACTGGCCCCTAAGTGCTCAATAAACATTATGGTCCAACCGACTCCTAAGACCGGTGTGAGTGGCCACAGAACCACCTGCTTCTGTCCCAGCCGGGCTCCCAGGGTTAGAGGTCTGGTTTTCAAAACGGACACTGACCAAGGGGTTGACTGTGGTGAGTCTGTGAACAGGAGCAACCAGACCTACCAGAATTCAGTTACAGAAAAAGCACAGCAAGGCCAACACGGTCCTCTCCAACACCTATCTTTAGATCATGCTTACCTGGCTCTGCAGAATGAGTCCAGGGACAAGGTCTAGTCTCCATTCGCCACCCCAGGCACGTGTGGGCACACAGATGACAGGGCAGCGCCTGTCTCGCGAAGCTAAGGTGACTCTGGAGGAAGAAGATACCACCGGCCACTGACTGGCTGGACAGTGTAAGAGACAGTTCATTAGCTCGTTCCGGAACCTGCTGACAGGCTAAACCACAACCAACACTCTATAAAGCCAGCAGGAGAGCTAGGGTGGCCAGCAGGCACTGACCATTCTGGAAAGTTCTTTTCTCAAAGCTGGGAAGAACACGAAGAGAACCATCAGCTGTTAACCTGAACTATTTTACTAAAACTTATTTTGGGGCAGCCAAAAAAACCAAACCAAAGCAACCAAGAATGTGTCATCCCATTGGACAGCTGTCTCCGTGTAACCTATTCGCCACACATCAAGGGAAGGTCGAGGCATTCTGAACCAGTAAACAGGATTTAACGACGGACAGCAGCAGGCCAAACACTAGATAGAATGCGTATTTGCGTTTCTGCTGCAAGAAAAGGGGCCGAGTCCATAAGAGGCAACAGGAAATGTCCAGAAAGCAGGCCACCATTCCTAGGCGTGGATGGCCACCTGAGCAGCACCCTGTCCCACATGGAGCCCGGACATCAACAGCTGCCCCCGGGGACATAATCGTGCTCCCTCCTACTGCACCGGGAACACGTCAAAAGTAACAGCTACAGTTCCTCTGTCTTCAAATACTCGGGATATAAACCCGTGCCAAGAGCAGGCCATCCAATTTCTAACACAGGAAGTAAGCACGGACACGGGGAATGACTCATCCTCCTATCGGAGCGACCAGTGGGGTCACTGACATTAAGTCAGAGAAGCCTCCAAAGCACAAAGGGTAGGGGATCTTTCCCCATTTCCAGGGGAACCACACCAGAGACATGACGGATCCCTAAGGAGCTGGATGGCATCCCTTGATGCAGACGCAAGAACTTGGGGTGCCCACGGTAAGGATGGCGAGAAAGACCACAGTGGTGGCTTGCACCCACTGCTCTACGCGCCCATGTCACTTAACCGGCGCACCTGCTCTGAGAAGGCGGGACTATAACATGCCAGTGTTACTAGCAGATGAGGAGACTGAGAGTCACCCAGCCAATCTGGGAGTAGAGCCAAGATCCAAACGGGGCCCCCTGGCTCCAGAAGTCACAACGACCCCCAGACTTCATCACCTTCCCAGCAGTGAGGAGGGGGTGCCAACCCCGTCACCAACAAAAGTACAGGTGCTGTGGCTCAAGATCCGTCCACCACAACTGAGAGGAAAACGGAGCTGTGCAAGATTCACTCACCTGCATTCCTAGCAAACACGGATACGGCACCTGCTAGGAGCTGGACCCCCACCTCCATGCTGGGAACAAACCGATACGGCACCTGCTGGGGGGACCCCCCCCCACCTTCGTGCTGGGGACAACCACGGATACGGCACCTGCTAGGGGCTGGACCCCCACCTCCAGGCTGGGAACAAACAGATACGGCACCTGCTGGGGGGACCCCCCCCCACCTTCGTGCTGGGGACAACCACGGATACGGCACCTGCTAGGGGCTGGACCCCCACCTCCAGGCTGGGAACAAACCGATACGGCACCTGCTGGGGGGACCCCCCCCACTTCGTGCTGGGGACAACCACGGATACGGCACCTGCTAGGGGCTGGACCCCCACCTCCAGGCTGGGAACAAACAGATACGGCACCTGCTGGGGGGACCCCCCCCCACCTTCGTGCTGGGGACAACCACGGATACGGCACCTGCTAGGAGCTGGACCCCCACCTCCATGCTGGGAACAAACAGATACGGCACCTGCTGGGGGGACCCCCCCCCCACTTCGTGCTGGGGACAACCACGGATACGGCACCTGCTAGGGGCTGGACCCCCACCTCCAGGCTGGGAACAAACAGATACGGCACCTGCTGGGGGGACCCCCCCCCACCTTCGTGCTGGGGACAACCACGGATACGGCACCTACTAGGGGCTGGACCCCCACCTTAGTGCTGGGGACACACTGGGCACTGACCAGCCCTCCCGATCTCATACTCCATCCACAGCAGGGAAAGAAAGGAGCACTGTGTGCCTGGGGCTGTGTTCCACGGTGAAGCGTGAGGCAGGGGAAGGGAGGGGGGCTTTGGTGGGGGTGGTCGCCCAGGAGGTTTCTCCAGTGACACCTGAGTGAAGGCTGAAAACAGTGGGGGCTGCGCCCCAAGGACACTGGGGGAAGGTCGTCCGGGAAGAGGAAGCAGACTAAGACACTGATGGGCAGAAGAGCTACTGTGGCGCGTGGAGGGGACAGGAGGCGAGCGCCAGGGGAGCCAGAGGGCTGTATCGGGCCTGGAAAGCCAGAGGGAGGTTCTGGTCGGAGGGGGTCACGCCCTGACTTGGGCTTCGAGGGCTCCCCTGGCTGCTGCGCGAAGCCAAACGTCAGGGAGGGCAGGAGCAGTGGCCAGAAGACCAGCAATGACCCACCGGGCAGTGATGCTGCCCAGGGCCAGGGCGAGAGAGCTGGTGCCTAAGGAGGTGAGGAATCTGGGCACAGGCAGGGCAGGACAGCGGGTGTGATGGAGGAGGGCTCCAGGAGCCAAGGGCGGGCGCTGCAGAGGCCCCAAGAAGGCAGCGCCCCCCGCGGGGGGGACAACACTTTTCTGCTGGAGACGGCACAGGCGGCCAGCCCGCATCAGAAGGGCCCGGAGGGCACCGAGACCGGCACCGAGGGCACGTGTTCCGGACAAAGCGGCACAGGGTGAGGCAGAGCAGAAGGAATCGCCCGCATCTGAACGCTGACAAGGGACATGGGCTAAGGTGACAGTGAGCAAGATGCCTGGTGGTAAGTCCCTGCACCCCGTCAGTTTCCTGCTGCTGCCGTAAAGAAATTGCCACCTACGAATCGCTTAAAACGAGAGCCTTCGTATCTCACACCTAAAATCAGATGTGGCTAATATCAAGGTGTCCACGGGACTGTGTTCCTTCCGGAGGTTCTGGGGGAGAATCGACTTCCTCATCTTCTCCAGCTCCTAGAGAAGGAGCCCCTATTCCTTGGCTCCTGACTCCGCCCACATCTCCTCCGGGGACCCTGACCCTCAGGCCTCCCTCTTACAAAGACCCCTGTGATGACAGTGGGCCCACCCGGATACCGCAGGCTAACCTCCCCTCCAAACAGCCTTAATTTAACTACATCTACAAAATCCTTTTTACAGGATTGAGGTCACATACTCGCAGGATTAGGATGTGGTGTCCTTGGGAGCCATTCATTGTTCTAATATATTCACCACACCCCTCCCCCCAGGTTATGTTTTTGTTTTTGGTGAATGTTAAGTGAGATTATACAAGCCATTTAACCACAGCTTGATAAAATTTAAATACTACTATCCAGGGCTTATTAATAATAGGCACTATTAAAATTAAGTCTTCCAACTTAGGGAACATTGTCTAAATACGAGCTTAATAATCGATCTTATTCATGGAAACAAAGAAAAAATAATTAAAGCCCCTGTAGTCTGTAAATCCTTACCCTGAACCTTGTTAATTTGTGCCTGAACTGTGCCCCCAAATTTCTGCATCGATGTAAAATGGGTCTACAGGAAATTCAGTTAGAAAAGAAAACGTGCTGCAGGAAGCCAATTAAACCGGATAGATCGGGGGGCGCCTGGGTGGCGCAGTGGGTTAAGCGTCCGACTTCAGCCAGGTCACGATCTCGCGGTCCGTGAGTTCGAGCCCCGCGTCGGGCTCTGGGCTGATGGCTCAGAGCCCGGAGCCTGTTTCCGCTTCTGTGTCTCCCTCTCTCTCTGCCCCTCCCCCGTTCATGCTCTGTCTCTCTCTGTCCCAAAAATAAATAAACGTTGAAAAAAAAAAATTAAAAAAAAAAAAAAAAAAAAAAAAAGGAGCCAAAATTTTGTGCATCCAGAAGCCTGAATTTATACACACTTCGGGGCATGTGGGTGGCTCCGTAGGTTAAGCATCGGACTTCGGCTCAGGTCACGAGCTCACGGTTCGTAGGTTTGAATCCCACGTTGGGGCTCTGTGCTGACAGCTCGGAGCCCGGAGCCTGCTTCGGATTCTGTGTATTGCTCTCTCTCTGCCCCTCCCCCCACTCGTGTTCTGTCTCTCTCTCCCCCTCTCTCAAAAGGAAATACACATTAAAAAAAAATTTGTACAACCCTTCCAAACACACATGTGCAGTCAAATAAAGACGTGAGCCTCCAGAATGCTGGTTTTCTCAAAATTAGACAAGTCACACTTGGTGGATGCTCCGTGAAGTGTTACTTAACCCACGGACCTGGACTCCCTCCCACCCCCAGCCCACACCCCCACCAGAGACCCAGGCTTCCAGATTCACTGTCTTAGGACTTGGATTCAAAAGGAAGTTCATGCACTTGCTAAAAGTAGCCACTGCATTCACTTCCACCATAAAAGGAAGCTGATTTCAGAGGATTTTTTAAAGAGGCACATGTCTTACAGGTAAAATCTGTTTCTACCCAAACCTTTAGCCACATCACAGATCAGAGGTGACCACTCACGAGCCAACGTTCTTCACAAGGCAGCAGCAGCGGCCTGCCGCCGATTTGGGCTTAATTATTTCAACCACCATTTACCTTCCTCTGAAACTCCGGCGTTTCAACATTGCACAAAGAGCAACTTTCTGCGCTTCAGACACACGGAACAAAATCCGCTTCTCTGGACGCGTGAACCTCGTTTTTAAAAATCGTTACTTTTATTACCGTCGCTCACTAATTTGCACATATCTGTTCTGGCTTTTAAAACATTTTTTCCCCCCCACATTATAATGAATCCTTAAAGTCACAATCCCCTGGTAAGGCCGCCCCAGCGTGCCAAAAATGAAAGCAAATGTTTCCCTTCTTCCCCGCAAATTCATAAAATGTGGGCCCTGCCCAATCCCCGGAGAATCTGTGACTCTGACTTTCTAATTCATTCGAAGTTTAAAAAAAAAAAAAAAAAAAAAAAAAAAAACTGAAGATCCACATTTGCTCATTTTTATAAGCATCTCTAGGGAAGTTAAAGGCATTTAAAAATTACACAATACGTCCCCCCTGGCTTCAGAGACGCAATAAAAAGGGCATCTTTCCCAAGCTTTTGTTAAACTGCAAAGTGGTTTTTTAAATTGTGTGTTCAAAAAAAAAAAAATTTGTTTTCTTTACCATTAATCTTGACCAAAAAAAAAAAAAAAAAAAAAAAAAAATCTGTTCAGGGCAAAAACATTCAGCGGAGGGCCACCCCATGCTAGGCACGGAGTGAGGTCACACGGACCACAGCTGGGGAGGCAGAGGCGCCACGTGGGGCAGGAAGCCATAAACGTATGCGGTCTCTGTGCACCGGACGTATGTGTTTGTATTTAATGGGTTGGATTGACCAGGGTTAAGGGTTGGCAGGCACAGGTACAAGTGGTCAAAGGCTACATACGTTTTTTTAAGGCTTTTATTGCACTTTGTCCATCCTCCACCCCCCCCCCCACGAGGCTATCCTGATCGACATTCTTTCCACTAATGCAAAAGGGTAATGCCATGACCTGCACGTGTCTCCCCCGAATCTGTAGGTTGAAATCTAACCTATTAGGTGCTATCACGAGCCTCGTGAGCAGGGTTAATACCCTTAAGACAGGTCCGAGGGCACCCCCTCACCTCCTTCTGCCACGTGAGACACGACCAGAAGTCTGCTACCTGGGAGATGGCCTTCACCCAACCACGCGGGCACCGTGATCTCCGCTTCCAGCCTCCACAACTGTGAGATCTGAATTTCTGTGGTTTTTCAACCACCCACCTGTGTTTTGTCACAGCAGCCGAAACAGACCAGACAGGGACCCATTTCCATACACCTTTGCCAACACAGGGTCTCTTCTTGTTTTATGATTGTACTTAACTAGGCTTTTCTTTTTAATGTTTACTTACTTGAGAGAGAGAGAGAGAGAAAACACACAAGGGAGAAGGCAGGAGGGGTGGGGGGTGGGGGAAGAGAGAGAGAGAGACAGAGAGAGAGAGAGAAAGTCAGTCTTAAGCAGGCTCCATACTCAGTGAGGAGCCAGATATGGGGCTCGATCCCACCACCCTGCGATCATGACCTGAGCCAAAATCAAGAGTCAGGCGCTTAACCAACTGAACCACCCAGGTGCCCCTGTACTTCAATGGGTTTAAAAAAAAGTCACCTCATCACTTCAATTGGTCCTTAGTAAAGCTAAATATATGTACACACTATCTGCCCCATTATTTCTTTTGATGCGTCTGTGCCCATTCCTTCTGCTGGGGAATTACTTATTGCTTCATAAGAGCTCTTTGTATATAAAAGACAACCCTTTGCCATACGTCGTAACTATTTTGTTTTTTATTTGCCTTTTAGTTTTGGCTACAGTGTCTGTCGTGCTCAAAAGTCATTCAGTTGTTCAGATGTTGTCAAGGCAAACTTCTTTTGTTTTCTGCCTTTGATGGCCATCCCAAGACTATATGACTTTCAAGAAGGTTCGTTTTTGAGGAAATGATTCTGTCTTTTGAACGGCTATAGGCAAAAAGAGAAAAACAATCACTTGACCTAGTTTCACAATAACCCAGCTCCCCAAGAGAGGCAGAATGCATACTTATCCTGTGAAGTCAGGGGACCAGAGCACAGCTGACCCTTGCTGCCTTAAAATACTTTCTCTTGGCATAAGAAATAGGGCTACAATGGCTCGGAGAAGAGAGTCGTGCCAACTGTACATCTGATCCATGTTTATGGATAAATTTAGGCAAAATGTAATAAAGTCTGTGCCTAGAAACACTAGAGAGATAACGCTTTGAAAAACTAATCTTGGGCTGCGAGTAAAGAATGGGATCCCTCCAATTTTAGGTCATTTTAGATCACTGCAATTCTCACAATCCTGGCGGGCTCCCCAGTGGGCTCAGCTAAGAGACAGCGCAAGGCAGAGGACCGATGCTGTGCTCAGATGCCCTATGGAGACTGGTTCTCTGACACCCAGTCACGTGGCCCTGGACCGGCGGAGGAAGCCTGGCCGCCACTCCCCACAGCTGGGCCGGCCAGTGGCCACACCCCCTCCGACCAAGTGAACCACCAGACGCTCCTTGTCACCCTCTTCACACAGTCATTTGCGTTTTACAAGAAAAACTACCCACAGATAAACCGCTCGCCTCGCACAGAATTCTTTCTTTGCGCACAGCACCCACAGGCAGACGCGGAGTTGGCCTTGGTTGTTGGGAAGCTGGTCCTAGGATTACGGAGGCCGAGGGAACTGAATGTGTTGTAAGAATATCACATATGGCACGTGCTCTAAGTGGAGCAAACATCTCAGCTGAACAATGAACAGCCACAGAACCAAATGTATTCCCAAGAGGCAGAGAAAATGGAGAAAGACAGCACCTCGTGGTGCCCGATGTTTTGTTGTGTTTTGCACAAAAGAACTCATGGTGAATACAGAGGCAGCAAATCCAGCCTCTTCCCCAACCACGTGGATGCTGGTGTGTGCCCCTGTGCCTGGTACATCCTAAATCCCCTGCCAGGTTACAAAGGGTTGGGGGTGGGGGAGGGCGGGGGAACCGGACCCAGGCTCCTACAGAGACCCTCCGTGCTCCCAACGCAAGGCTGATGGAACATCCAACACCGGAAAGCCTTCAGTGACAACGACGTCTCCCGGCTCACAGGCCGTATAAGGAACAAAGCCCCTGACCCCCACTCCATGGCTCCCGCGTTCTCCATCCCCAGAGCACCTGCAACAACAGCCTCTTTCCACGTCCTCAAATCCATCGCTCCCACCGCAGGGCCTTTGCGCACGCTGCCCCTTCTGGGATGACCCACACTCCTCCCTCTACTGAGATGTCAGAGGAGAACAGCAGCTTGCTACGGACTCCTGGGCTCCTGTCTCCACAGACGCCCATCCCAATCCCACTTCTGGCATCTATGCCCTGCAGCAGCCACCTCCCCACCAAGCAGCACTGACCACACTGTTAACTTTACGGTTAGTAGGGGGCCTATGACCAACACTGCCTTCCCTTCTAGACTCCAAGGACCCTGAGACCAAAGACCTCGTTTGCTTGCTCGCCAGCACCGATGGGGTGGGTGCCTAGCACCTTGCAGGCGTTCAGTAAATGAACAGACACCAACAAAGAAAATTTAGGGGTTTTCACGATCATCTGGCCAGAACTTATATACGTGCATGTTAGGATATATACCTACGTATGTATTTTTTTTTAACGTAGGAAGAAAATCACGGCAAAGATTTTGATTCATCCGCACATTCCTAAATGACAAAGAACTCTTACGGGCCACTGCTGGCCAGGTGTCCCCTCAGTTCCTGACACAGCAGATGGGGAAGGACACCCGTGGACCGCACCGTGTTGCGATATGCTAATTTGCTGTTAATTACAGCCTCTCCTCAGAAATGCCCTCGAAGAGCCTGTTCCGTGGGGAGGGCTGTGCCAATTAGGCTCGCTCACAAAGGAGTATCTTTAAATGATTGCCAGTTTATTTTAAATACCTCTTTTAATTTATCGGGAGATCACCTGGAGTGATAAGCAATAAACTGGTTCCATTTACCTGTGATACATTTTCATGTTTCCTTTTCCTTACGACGGCTAGTAGTTTTCAAGGGAGAGCAGGAGACAAAGGAACAGCCATAGGCAAAAATTTAGCTAAGAATTCTTGCCCTGACCTTTTTCTTCCTCGGAGGAACATGGTGGTGGTAATTTCTGAATCCCCAGCCTCTCTTCAAATAGATGGAATACTTCTCAATAAAGGAAGCATAAAGGCTCGGGGGACAGGGCTTCCAACAAGCACATTAAATGTAAACAAGTTTACGGGCGCCCGGGTGGCTCCGTCGTTTACGCGTCCGACTCTCGAGTTCGGCTCAGGTTGTGATCTCGTTTGAGCCCCGTGTCGGGTTCTGACAGTGCAGAGCCTGCTGGGGATTCTTTTTCTCTCCCCCTCTCTCAAAATAAATTGAAAGACTTTAAAAAAATGTAAACAACTTTAGATTACAAGGTGGGACCCATTTTCTTCTAAAGTTGCCAAATTATTAAGGCCCTTGTATTCCTGTGTGCCTCGGCATCTCATATAAAGAGTAAAGGTAAAACTATTTCAATACAACTTCTAACTTATCTGCTCAACCTCACCTTGGGAAACAGGGTCACCTCCACACCACTGCCCAACGACAAGAGCACCCCCAGCCATGATGATGAGGGAGGCGGAACATTTGAAAGATGAAAGGCACCGCAAAGCCCTGAGCTCACAGCCTCACACGGAGGCGTTAGTTTGGACTCCAGGGACCGTGGTTTACGCAGCCCCAGGAGCACAGAGCTGGCTGTCAGGACCAGCCCCGGGAAGCAGCCGGTACGTGCTGCTGTTACGTCCATCCGGGGAGAACCACTGAGCCGGGTTCCCTGGCCGGGGTCCCACCCAACCGCCACGTGGCCCTGGACCCACCGGCTGGGAACTCCCAAACCGTGCCCGTCGGAGCCACAACTCTTCTTACCCTGGCTCCACGGCCTCGTGGGTTCTCAAGAGTCAGAGGGAGACCCACCCACCCCACCCACCCAAAGTCATGCTCCGTTCCCTTAGCACCTGAATGTGATTAGCTGGTTAAGTGTGTATTTGTCAGTCTGAATGAACACAAAGGCAGAGACCGATTCATAGATCATCTGGAGGGGTCTGGGCACTCGAGGCATCGCCCCTGAGATCTCATTACCAACGGCAAGAGCCCCAGCTGACATGAGTTATTTACTGCCTCCCTCGTCCTTTGATTCCGCACACGCGTCGTCCGCAAGAAGGTGCATCTGGGCCCCACTTGAAACAGGCTACCGTCCAGGGGCACCGGCTCGGAGAGCGGGGAAAGGTGCGATCAATTAACAGGCCGGCGGGGGCCCCAGGGAGAGGAGAAGCGGGGAGGCCGGGCTGAAATCCTCCAACCCTCCCTCCCTCCCGGCAGCAGACGAGGGGCTTCGCTGAGCTAAGGGGAAGTAGGAAACAATAAGCAATTTGGGAAACAAAATCCTGAAATTGCGCTCGGATTATGATTATAATTAGAAAGTCAAGCATGTCTGATCGTTCTCCAGTGAGTCTGCAGGCTACAGACCAGAATAATTTTACATAATTATCAACATCAACATGGACAGAGCCCTTCTTGCAGGCGAGGCCCCCCGCTGCCCGGGGCTCTGACCTGCGGGCCTCAGATGCGGTTCCGGCCCCTAAAGGACGCACCCACGAACGCGGTACCGTGCGGCCACCACGTGTTCTAAAACCGGGGCAGAAGAAGGAAGGGTTTCTTTGTCTACCATGTAAACATACCCAGGTGAAAACCCCACAAAGGTATGAGATACGAATCACATTTATAATCGATGAACGCCCTTTAAAGAAACAAAGACAGTCACACCAAATCTCCATTTTAGCGGAAACCCAAGATTGTATTTTTTAGTCTGTGATGTCTGTACGGCTGGTTCCGTCTCCTGCTCACCAGCGAGGAGACCCGACAAGCCCTGGGCTCCCGTCCAGAAAACACACACAGACGCAGGTTCTCTGACCGCACCTGACCCGTACCCCAGGCCTGAGCACCCCAGTTATCCACCCAGGCGTGGTAACTCCTGGCTTCGGACCCGCCACCCACCCCCGCACATCAAGAGAAGAAAACAACCCAAAAAGAAGACCGGAAAGAAGGAAAGGAGACCTTCTGTCATAAACAGACAGACATTCCTCCAAAATGACAAAGCTCTGAGCAGCGTCCTGGACCCCACGGGACCACTGCTTCCTTTCTCTGTGGTCTCTTGAAGCTGTTCTCCTATTTCTGTTATTCTGTTACTATTACTGCCAGTAGCACTCTGGGAGGAGCCAGGGGGTTACCTGGAAAGTGAAGAGAAAGCTGGAAGACGGGACGGGACGCCCCAGAGCACGTTCTGCCAGAGCAAACCTCCCCTTACTTCCTAGCTCTGTCTTCCTCCTCCTTTTCTTTTTTTTGTAAATAAAAAATAAACATTAACGAGTTTCTATAATATAAATAGCCTTTAATAAAAAAAGTACTTTTAAAAACATTAATATTCATTTCTGTTTTCTGGAAACACACACACGAAAAGTGTGTTCAATCCAAGCGCAAAAGGAGGGGGCAAACCCACCTAAGGCGAATACCGTACAATTCTGGAGCAAGGGATCTTCTTGCTAATTCTTTCCCTATGATGATTGCTGTACTTTGCGGGAGCCCAGAATCTCCCTGGGAAATGAGAAATCAGATTCTTGTAAGTACTGGCCAGAATAAAACCCCAGATCACCACCTTATAACAGGTGTAATTTTGACTCCTTCCAAAATTTGGCAGCTGACACCCCGACTCGTTAAAAGGTTTGATTTGTTAAACAGGAAACGTCCCTGGTGAAATCTCAAGAGTCCCTTCCATCCCAAGCAACGCTGCCTTCACTCTTGTCCCTGGCTTCCTCCAGGCCTCTGACAGACTGACCAGTTACATGTCCCGGGAAATTGCTCTTGGTCTGTGACCTTGGAGGACCCATCTGACCATGTAACCTCTCTGAACACGATGCCCCCCCACCATGTCCTCCCCACTCAGACGGCAGGGCTGGCCACACCGGGGGAGGGCAGCGGAAGGCCTCACGGCGGCGGGAGGGCCGGCTGTGGCCCAGGGATCCGGGGCCTGGCCGCCCCCTCCCCAAGCACCCCCCCTCACCCCGGGCCGGCCTGGGACAGCTCCACCTTCTGGGACCACACCCAGTGCGGTCCTGGCCAAGCCCTCTCAGCTGGCAGTTCTGTTCCCAGAGCCAGATGACAAGGGGGAAAAACATACACCACGGAATTTTACAGAATACCGCCAGCCAGCTCGGATTCCGAAGGTCTGTGACACGGCTGGCCAGCGCTCCTTCCCTATGAGGAGCTCAGACGTGTACCGGGCAGAAGACTAACACTGGGAGTCAGCAAGGGGACGCCCCAGAGAAGGCAGCTGTGATGTCCAAAGTACAAGGAGAAAACTAAGAGCTAATGAGCCACGTGCAGGAGACGGAGTGGAACCCCGACCCCAGCGGCCCACCCTGCAGGCTCGGGCGTCCCTCAGAGCAGAGGCCCAGCTCCCCTGGGCTCCCCTGCGTCTGGGACACCGCGGGCGTTCACACGAGGCATTTCTGCCTTGCAAGGAGATGGGGGTGCACTTTTGGTTGAACAGAGTTTTCATGTTTACTTATTTTTGAGGGGGGAAGGGGCAGAGAGAGAGGGAGACACAGAATCCGAAGCAGGCACCAGGCTCCGAGCCGTCAGCACAGAGCCCGACGCGGGGCTCAAACCCACGAACTGTGAGATCATGACCTGAGCCGAAGTCGGACCCCTAATGGACTGAGCCACCCAGGCGCCCCTTGGTCTAACATATTTTTAAAAGATCAATATTGGTTTTCGTGGAACACAACATCTAGATACCATCTATCCTTCTTAAAACTCTAAAATACCAATAAATCCTCAGAGAACGTTCCCAGCAGTGCCAGGGGACTTGGGGACACAAACCTCCAGCAGCGCGCCCGCCTCCTCTCCCTGCTGTGCCCCCAGCTCCAGGAGGACGCCCTGGGGCTGGATCTTCAGAGTCCTGGAGGGACCCAAACGGACCCCGACCGTGTGCCGGCTGAAGGAGGCCTCGGAGCCCAGTGGTCGGGGGAGGGAGGGGTCAGGTGGAGCAAAGGCTGGGGGCCCCCACCCTCACCCCTCCCCGGCCCGCAGGCTCCCAGCCAGTGGGAAGGCCTCCCCACGCCCAGAAGGCCTTCCTCCAGCCCAGGGTGCTGGTGTCGCTGTCCCCGCGGGAGCACTGAAGGAACAGAGACAACTGTGCGTGGCTGGCCAGATGGCGTGGGTGACAAGGCGAAGTTGACAAGCACACTGTGCCCAGGATGTGCCGGAATAACCGTAAGCCAAGTATCCACGGGCTGCGTCACGCTCTCGTCCTTCCACGAAGTCTCCCGCTTCCCACCTAGGACCCCCCCTCCCCCACATGGTCTGAGGACAGCAGGACCGGGCCTGGAGACATGGGAACTCGCTCTGGTGCCAACTCTGCTCCACGGGAACCTGGGAAAGCCCCTCACCCACCTGACCCTCGTTCTCATCCACAGGACATAAACAGGATTTAATACCCTCTCTTCTTTCCTCCCGGCCTCAATGGGCTAAGGAGATAACGGGTGTGAAATGATAACGGGTTTGTAAACAGCTATAACTTATGGTAAAAAGTGCTGCTCCCTGCGTCCAAGCTCCGTGGCCCCAGTGACTCATTCTGCCACTATTCCCCGAGGACGGCTCGCGGCTCCTCTGGTGACATGCAGGGGTCACAGTGATGCCCAGTTACCATTTGGTTCTTTACACAGCTCACTCTGGAACCGGCTGATGGCTCAAAGCAGGTCTGCTGAAAGCCACACACACACACACACACACACACACACACACACACACACACACAATCCCTGAGAGGATGGGCAGCTATGGGGTGAATGGTGCTCATCTCAGGAGAACCAATTTTGCTTTCAATAAACACTGACACGCTAGCAGGCACCTGGGGGGCTCAGTCGGTGGGGCGTCTGATCTCAGCTCGGGTCATGATCCTGGGGTCGTGGGATGCAGCCCCACATCAGGGGCTCCGTGCTGAGTGTGGAGTCTGCTTGAGATTTTTGTCTCTCTCTCTGCCCCTCTGCCCTTCTCCCCCCATCCCCCCTGCCATGTTCTTTCTCTCTCTAAAAAACTAAAATGAAAAAACCTAACACACGACTGAGTTCTCGGCCTCTCACGTGGGCTGTGGTGGAAAACAGCAGCCTGCTCTCCCCTCTTCCTGCACCACATTCACCAAGAGGCTGAGAAAGGCCACTGGCAGACCAAGTGCAAACAAGGACGCCAACAGTCGGCAAGTCAACACGTGGCCAGAGCAGAAAGCTCATTTTGCACCTTGCGAGGCTTAGGAAACAGCCAATCTTGGTGATCACTCATCAATATTTACAAGTGTCCAAAGAATTCTCTGCAGACACGTAAACGTATTTCCTTGTTTTGTTTTCATCGTAAAACACATGCTTGTTAAAGTCTAGAGAATTCTCAAAAGTAGGAGGAAGAAAAAAAAAAAAAACACATCAGATTCCAGGAGGCCAACACGGCTTCGTGTGGAGTTCTGGATGGGCCGACCCGGAGCCGCAGGAGTAAGACGATGTGTGTGCCCGTTACCGTGGCAACGCGAGGCACAGAGGGTGTGCACCACTTCCGCTAACGCTCTTCAGATCCGTGGCAGAAATTTTAGAGTCATCAACTAATTGCTGGTTGGGAAGAAATGTTGCACAACAAAAATGTGCCGAGCGGGCAGAACTGGCAGTGTTTGGAAAGCAGCGTCTTCTGAGACTCCCAATCTCTGACGTAGAGTTTGGAGATTTCTGTAAATGTGCTTCCGTTTCTTAAGCGCCGCTTTCCTTACGTCCTCCCCGAGGGTGTCCAGATTCTCTGGTCAGGTGCCCCCATTTCGCTTGGTGACGCGGCAAGGAGAAAACAGAGACGGGGATAAGAATGATAGGATGCCCAGGGAAGTAGGGCTACGTGACAAGTCTGGAGAGGTTAAGAACTGAACATGAAATGCACAGCACGGACCAGGGAAAGCACCGATGCTGGCCCCGCCTGTTGACTTCTATGATGAGTATCATAGCTTTAGTTAAATGTTATTTGTCAGAGGAAATAGGAATGTGCAACCTGGAACAAAAAAAACGGCCTAAAGAACCGAGCGACAAGTCATACTCCTTCGACGTACACACCTAGGGAAGCCATGCCGAAGCTGAACAAAAAAAATCTTCATTCCGTTCCTGATGCCAAGTTATACACACGGAGGCGGCCTCCGTTGTGAGGGCAATGACTGTTTTCTCTTAAAAGACAAAGAACTGAACGAGCGAACTGCGTGGCTACAGAGCTTTTAACAAGAACTACCTGCCAGGCAACGGTTTTATAATCTACATTGTTAGATAAGGGACGTATTAATAGTAAGCTTCCCAAAAGCGACAGAGAAATCAAGATGGGGCACCAGCCCTGGACGAGGGCCTTGGCCTCACGACTGCCAGAAGAAGCCAGAGGGGGCCACGTGTGGTCTGCCGACGGACGGTGTGGGTGCAGCGGCCACACACAGCCGCGTCTCACTGAGAGATGGGGAACCAGCCCAGCGCGTCCCTTCCCGACAAAGTAAGATGAGCCTAAACTGAGCCTAGTGCTCAGATCCCCCGTGAAATGTTTCACAGCCACAGCGCCTCCAGACAGACTTTGCAGATACGGGAAGACGGGTCACACGCAGGCAGAGACACACGGAGACACTGTGGGCAGAGAAGATACTCTGTTTTATTTATTTTGAGAGAGAGAGAGCGAGCATGAGCAGGGGAGGGGCAGAGAGAGAGGGAAAGAGAGAGTCCCAAGCAGGCTCCATGCCGTCAGCACAGAGCCCAACGTGGGGCTCGAACACACGAACCATGAGGTCACGACCTGAGCCGAAACCAAGAGTCAACGGGCCCAACCGACCAAGCCACCAGCTGCCCCAACTTTTTGCTTCTTCAAAAGGAAAAATGAAAGTTTCATACGCACAGAATCTAACAACACTCCGTACACCCGAGAGGAGGCATGGGCCAAAAACTGCCTTCTCCGGCATCTACTACGGAGACTGTGAGCATCCAACCTGTGACTTCCACACCAACCCAAGCACCTAAACTGCTTGACGTTTTCCCTACGTTAAGCTAGTCGACACACACAGATTGAGCACCACGAAGCTGTGCTGGGTACACATCGGGGCCCAAAGAGACAAAGACCCCGTGCTCGGGAGCGTATGGCCCTGTGACGGAGGACAGCTCAGGAACAGTGTAGTAAGACGCAGCGTGTGCAGAGGAGAAGGAGCGGTGGGGGAGGAAGGGGGGAAGGGGCGGTGGGGGAGGAAGGGGGGAAGGGGCGGTGGGGGAGGAAGGGGCGGTGGGGAGGAAGGGGGGAAGGGGCGGTGGGGAGGAAGGGGGGAAGGGGCGGTGGGGCAGGAGGGAAGACACATGGGCTCTCAACCAGGAGGCCCGGCCAAGCAGGACTTGAAGGAAGTGAAAACCAGGGAGGAAGGGCACCGAGGGCAAAGGCCTGAGGCCAGCACGCTGCAGGAACAGCCAAGAGGGCAGCCTGGAGGCAGGGAGGGAACAGGGCAGGGAACAGGACAGGCGAGGAGGTGAGGGAGGGGAGGAGGCTGGGGCAGGGCCCGCCAACTTCTGCCAAAGGCCAGAGTTTAGGTCTGGGGAATCAAAAGACACGACACCAAGGGGACCCCGTGGTTTCTGTCCCCAACTGCTCACCTGTGCGGATGTCACCTGACAGCAATCACAGGTGGTGCATAAGCCACCGGCTGAGGCTGGGACCCAGTAAAGTGTCATCTACGGAACCTGACACTTCCATCTCATCACTGTCACACATCACAAGATATCCATCCCACCACTTACGGCTAAAAAAGCCATTCTTAACTCAAGACCCATGCAAACCAGGCAGCAGGAAGGATTTGGCTCGAGGGCCACAGTTTGCCCTTCCCCGCTTGGGGGCCTCGAGGGTCGCCGTAAGGTGCCACAGTGGTCACTGTGGGGGCAAGGCCAGGAGTAACGTGACCAGAGCTGGATTTTAAGAGTCACCTAGAAGCTTTCTGAGAATGACGAACAGGCCACTGCGGTGATCCCGGAAAGGGACGGTGGCCACCCAGGTGGAGGTGACAGACAGCAGGATTCTTCATGTCCCGAGAGTAGAGCCAGGGTCCCAGCTTGACTGGACACGTGGGGTAGTGACACAAAGAGAGGCAGTAAGGATGTCTCAGTGTTAGGTTTGGGGCCAAAGTGGAAAAACGTGGCGGTTGCCAGCTGAGCCAGGAAAGGCTGAGGGAGGGCGGGTGGGGACTCGGGCTCTAGGCAGGGTGCACTCAGCTGGCATTGCTGGTGACCACCACGGGCAGCGCCGCATTAAGACTGAACAAAGCGGGGGGCGGGGGGGGGGGGTGCCTGGGTGGCTGAGTCGGTTGACAACCCTCGGTTTCAGCTCAGGTCACGATCTCACAGTTCACGGGTTTGAGCCCTACGTAGGGCTCTGCGCTGACAGCGTGGAACCTGCTTGGGATTCTCTCTCCCTCTCTCTCTCTCTCTCTCTCTCTGCCCCTCCCCTGCTCGAGTGCTCTCTCTCTCTCAAAATAAACATAAACTTAAAAAAAGTTTCTTATAAAAAAAAAAAAAAAAAAAGACTGGAGAAAGGTAACCCGGTGCACCATGGGAAGCACCTCACCCCAGCGGGAGAAACAGAGGCCACAGACGACCGTGTCCAGATGAGTTACAGACTACTCCCATTCTCACTGCTTTTTGCACATGGGACAAGGGACTTGACCCTACCTCAGCCAAATGAGTGACTACAAAGGCTGGGGGGGGAGGGGCAGGGGGGGACTCCCAGAAGGGTGGTTACAGCAGCTGCAGTGTGAACCTAATCCCTATTCGTCCTTAACGTGAAATTAGCTATTTCCACAGGACCACTTAACCTCCACCCGGAAGCAGGAGCTTCCTGGAGTCGATTATGCAGAATGACCGTGGCCTCTGCGGCCTCCGTGTGCCGGGTGTGGGTGCTGCCTCAGCCCTGAGCCCGAGCGGTGTGGGGGCTCGGGCTCCGACACTCACAGGGCAGGAACTCTCTCTGTCTGGAGTATCCTCAAGACTGGTCCCCTTTCACGGAGAGGCACAGCTCACGAGTGTTCTGGCCTGAGCGCCACAAGGGGGATCCACAAAGGAGCAGCCTAGGAGTGTCGTCCGGCCTCACCGAGACCCAACTAACACGGAACACAAGCCAGTTTGCAGTTCACAGCCTGGTGACCGTGCACACACACCCCGCTACGGGTTAGGTGACACCTCCACCCCTCCGCGAGTACCTTCTGTCTCGTGCTGAGAACATTTCAGAGCTGCACTCTGAACAACTTCCAAGCACACAATACAGTGCTGGTGACAGTCACCATGCTGCCCGTTAGACCCCCCAGAACTGACTCCCCTAATAACTGAAAGCCTGTACCGTTCGATCAACATCTCCCCGTTCCTCCTCCCCAGAAACCACTAATTTCTTCTTTCTCTGCAAGTGCAGCTTTTGATTCCACAAATGATTGAGATCAGTATTTGTCTTCTCTTATCTCACTTAGCACCATGCCCTCAAAGGCCACGCATGTGTTCACACGAGGCAGGATTTCCTTATTTTTTGGTGGCTGAATAATATTCCACTGTATGTATGCGAACGCCCCATGCCCCTTACCCCTCCGTCCACCCACGGACACTTAGGCTGTTTCCACATGTTGGCTACTGTGGCTAATAAGGCTGCCGTGAACGTGGGGATACAGATCTGTCTTGAAGACGCTGTTTTCATTTCCTTTAGTTATATACCCAGAAGTGGGATTGCTGGATCATATAGCAGTTCTATTTTTTAATTTTTTGAGGAACCTCCACACTGGTTTCCATAGTAGCCTCACCAACTACAAAACGGGGACAGGAAGACACACACACACACACACACACACACACACACACTAAAGTGTAACTTACTCCAGCCCACACACCCTCAGCAGCTAAAAATATATACCTGCAGGGGCTCTGTCAGCATATGGGGAAGGAATCAGCTGCAGTAAACCAGGATGTCTTCTAGAAGCAGCTACAAGTTTACATTGTGGCTTCAAGCAAGTTTTCCACAAATAAAAACAGAGGAAGCATTTCAAACTGATTTAGTGCGAGTATACAAAGGCACCAAAGTAAATGCATTTTTACCTGCTCAGAGGAAAACAATGAGCTCATCTGTGCATCATCTACCACACCAGGGAAGATCGACAAAAGGAAGACAGGCTCCCGGATCACTGCACCGGCCAAGTATTTAAAGCAGCTGAGCCCATCCACAGCCCCAAATATTTAGATCAGCGAACCAAGGACTCATTTCGCGTGCTTTTAAAATAAAGGCACTCAGTCTGGTGCACACCGCAAGTGAGAGGAGAATTGGGCCCTAGCTCACCCCTCTGCCTGTAAATGAGAAATAACCCAATCACCCTCTCTCCCCAGAGATCTGGGGCTCGCAAGGGAGGAACAACTCTCTAGGGACCCTGAGCGTCCTCTGGTGGGTCTCTCGCATACACCCTGGACGACCAGACCCACGCGCCTTAAGCATCACCTAACTCCAGGGGAGGCAGTGGGCTCTGATCTCAAGGCTGCAGTGGTGACACCCTCCCCAAAGCTGCCGTTATCTGCCTGGGCCTCAGAATGTAATTCCCAGGAGCATGCCTCCAATATCTTTACTAGTGGGTGGACTCGGTTGCATGAGGTTCTCTCTGCTCAAAAGTAAGGTCCTTGGCAGCCGAATCCAAGCTCCCTAGAACTCTACGTTTTAAATGTGTTCCTCGATCTTAATGGGCGACGCACAGGAAGTAAAGACTGAGCATTACTTGCTGAGAAGCGACTGAACAGGGTTCCCTAAAAGGCCTGCAGCAGACTCAGCCTCAGAAACCTTCAGGGGTGATGGGGGTTTTCATTGTGATTCAATATCTCCAGGAACTAAAGACTGCTACAAGTGCAGCAGAGGCATCTGGGGATCTATGACACCCCCATCACACAGGGCCCGGGGCCCCCCTGGACTACAACGGGTCACCCCCAGAAGGTGGTTATAGCAAAAGCACATCATCTGTCACATTTAAAATAAAGTGGCTCCTTGTGTTACTGCATTTAGTTTAGTAATTCTGAATTCAGAGTTGGATTATCCGAGAGCGATGAGCATAAGAAGGCAAACCTAGCTTTGCGCAATACATCAGGTAACCACACAACAATGGCACCAGCCAGGAGCGTGCCAAGGGGCACAGGAGCATTTCCTCTGCAAGCTTTCCTTACATGATGCAGTGCTGTGGGCACTGCTTGGAACCGACCGTTCTGGGGTTCAGGGCTCTCGTCCCAGGAGACGGAGTAATCACCCCACAAGTAGGAGAGGAGGAAGGGCCAAAAGAGCAGCAAACCGAGGAGGGCCCGCTACGTGGCCAGGGAGCCCAGCCGGGAGGCTCCCTCAGGTGTGGATGGTTCTTAGGGTGGTGCCGGGGTCACGTGGACAAAGTGCTCCACAGGCCCCAGGATGCACGTGTGCTCCAAGAGGGTAGACACAGAGCCACACTGTATCCCCCCACCGGGCTGGCAGAGGGGCACGATGATGACCAGGAGAGGACCCCTGCCCGGGAGGCATGGTGTCGGGAGAGGCATCATTCCAAAGGGAAGACCTCTGCCTCTGGAGTCCGGAACCCTGACTTTCTTCCCTCCCCATCCCCCCAATCTGCTGTGCCACTCAGCTCAGGCCACTGCACCAAAATCCAAAGTCCCCCAGGCAGGGCTACCTGGACAATGGAAATCCATCTATCACACTTCTGGAGTCTGGGAGTCCAAGACCCAGGTATCACCGCTTCTGTTCCATGGGAGAGCTCCTTCGTGGCCTGCAGGCGGCCACCTGCTCGCTGCGTCCTCACGTGGAGGAGCGAGGGGAGAGCGAGGCCTCTGACACCTCTTCTGCTCGTGACCTGATGCCATCGCAGTGGGGGTTAGGGCTTGCACGTGTGAATTTGTGTGCATCCAATTCAGTGCACAGCAGAACCTCGGGAGACGTCACTGGCTTTCCTACCTCTAGGGTGGGGATGGGGTGGGAAGAGCCGGTCCCCAAGGGCTCCCCAAGATCCTAAATTCTACGGCTCTAAAAATCGATTCCACAGTTAATAGCTACTTCTACAATCCCATCAGAGCAGCCGCACGCCAGGCCTGCCTGATGCCCCTGCCCAGGTCCCTTGGCTTCCAGTCAGAGACACAGATCCACTCCCGGGACTCCCAAGAGGGTCAACTTCAAGACGCCACAGCCCCGCGGCCATCCGGACCCCGTCCCGTTTGAGCACCTACCCTGGGTGCTGACTTCCTGCCCAAACCCCAATACAGAGGTGGGGTTGGTACAGAGTTCACAGGGTTCACGCACAGAGCTGCCACGTGCAGTTGAGTTGAGATCAGCGTAAAGGCTGTTCTCGTGGGTCATTTCCACGGAACCACGGCATGACCGCCCCTGTCAAGGGCGCAACACCCATCGGGACAAACCACTGCACCTCTACGACCGCCTCCAAGAACACAACCTCTCAAGTGTGAGCAATGCCTGACCCCAGTGCACGATGCATGCAAACCAGCACGCCATTGCTTCCTTCTGAAAAACATTTTGGCCTCGTGTATCTTAATAACCCACCCCAGTTTCTGTGGACGGATTCTTAAACGGCTCTCAACAAGGCAAATAAAAGGCAAATAAAATAAAAAACAAAACGAAACAAAACAAAAAACCAGAAACCTTCTAAAACAGACCTTGCCACCTCCCATTGCCCTCAACAGCTTCTTTTTGTCAATTTCACATACATCGTCAGCTACAAGTGCCTCTGCCACGTCTGCGGGGGATTTATCAGCGAGTGAGGTTCCGCGACGGGTTTACACCGTCTCCAAGCAGGAAGGGCTTTCTCCTGTTTCCACGTCTCACTCCCTCCATCTACCGGTGGCTGCTGAAAATGAGTCCCCAAAAAGCCCACGGACAAGTCTCCAGAGCACTGCTTGTCAGTTATAAACGGCAGCGCGCTCTGAAGGGCTGTACGCATTTCACAAAACTAAAACCATGTGAGCAGCAAGTTAAGGCAACAGCGGGTCCAGTGTGGAAGAACGAGCCGAATTCTAGACCCGGGTAACGGGGTCTGAGAAGGTATTTCGGCATCCACGTTGGGCATGGGACACCGTGGGTCAGTATCACTGTCCCCCCCCCCCCCCAGAGGGCACGCTTCCCCAGGGAAGTGTCAGCTCTAAGAGCTGGTGTTGAGCCTGTCACCACACTGGGCAGCCCCCCGGCCGCTTCCCCTGGGTGATCATTCTGCCCCTCTTCCAGGCACTGCTTCAAGGCTGCCCCTCATTCTCGGAGAGCCCTTTCCTGGGGAAATCCAAGAGGGCCCTTCAGGCCTGAAAGGCTCCTCTGGGCCCCACGCCCATCTCCCCGGGGCTGCCCCCATATCCCAAGAGTCTCAACAGGTATGCCTCTGTCTCCTCGTCAGTGCTCAAAGCCGGGGTCCTGCTTCCAGCCGCTTCCTCTGGATAGAGAGAGACCAAATTCCTTTAAAATTATTTCTGGGGAATCTAGGTGGCTCAGCCGGTTAAGCCTCCGACTCTTGATTTCAGGTCAAGATCTCACGGTCTGTGAGACTAAGCCCTGTGTCGGGCTCCACGATGATGGTGCAGAACCTGCTTAGGACTCTCTCTCTCTTTCTCTCTCTCTCTCTCCCCCCCCCTTAAAATAAATAAACTTTAAAATTATTTTAATGCTCGGAGTGCCTGGGTGGCTCAGTCACTTAAGCGTCTGACTCTATTTCCGCTCAGGTCATGATTCCAGGGTCGTGGGATCAAGCCCCATGTCAGGTTCTGTGCTGAGCATGAAGTCAGCTTAAGAGTCTCTCTCTCTGCCCCTCTGCCCTGTCACATGCTCCTGCTCTCTCTCTAAAACAAAGAATAAAAATAAATATTTTAATGCTCTTGCCATTTGTTTGTATCATAAAAAATAATGATCTGGAAAACTACACACCATATTCCCAATTCTTTGCGAAAACAAAAGTGCAGTATCTCATGAGATGCCGATCATGGTGCCTGGCACGTAAATACACATGTTCCACGGGTCAGCTGGTGGAAGGAGAAGTACATTAGACAGAAAAATACAAACGTTTTAAAAGTCGGGTTGGTAGAAAGACTAGAAAGTTATTCCCGTGCCTCATGGAGCAGGAGAGGGACAGACCATGGCTGATTCCAGTTGTCTTTTCCAGATTTAATAATAAAAATATTATTTAAATAGGAACAAAAATCAGAATGCAAATTCGCTACAAAGAGCTGGCAGCACACTAAGTTTCATCACCAGAAGGGGGCAGCATCTTAAAGACTATGGAAACACCATCCTGTCTCTCAGTAAGAAGCTCGGATACTGAAAGTCCATTTGAGAACTGAAAATGTACCAAGTTCCATTTAAATATCTCAGTGGCCACTTCCTTTACATCGCTTAAAAATATTTCTTATTGCATGTGAACCTGCAATTAAAATAAGTTTGTAATTAATATAACATATAAATCTATGACATAAATTAATCTAGAGTGGTTCACCCTTTCTCTCATAAAATAAATAACACATTAAAAAATAAATAAATAAATAAAATAAAATAAAATAAAATAAAATAAAATAAAATAAAATATGTAAACCAAGCAGGAAACATGTGATCTAAAACAATTAAACGTAACTTCTCCCCCTACCCTCCAGGGAAAGTTAATAATCTCACTCTACTTCATTCTGAAACTAACCCTTAAACAAATTTTGAAATCGAGCTGCTTCTCTGACTGTGGTCAGTCTTGTGTCAGGGCCTCTGTCTTTGGAGAAACTTGTGGGGAGGACCATCCATCCCTGCACAAGGAGGGCCCATGCTCACCCATCCATTGCTCCCATCAGTGGCAAACAGAATCTTCTGGAAGGCTCTACGGACCCAGCTGGCCTGGACCAAGCCACAGCTTAACACCGATTCACCCACAGCGAGGATGGCTGACATCAGCACAGAACTAACAGACCCACACTGTGCACCCCATCACCCCCCAGCCGTCACACACCTGGCCAGGTGAAGATGTGCCGTAGGCTTCTTCTAGAAGCTCGGCGGCCTTGAGGGCACCCTCCAGTCCACAGTCCCGAGACCCACTCATCTGCTCATCACTGACTGGCACACACAGGCTGCCTCTCCTTAGACCGCGTCACCGCGTGCCTTCCTGGGAACCCAGCACCGCCAGGGGTCAGGCAGGAGTCACGCCCCTATCTTCTATTTCCCAGCTGGTCTCCTCCTCCAGGCAAACAGCCTACCCAGTACCTTCAGCCCTGAGAGGCCAGGGCATTCCTGCCACTGCCTCCCTGAACAACCTCAGCCAAATTCAGCCTTCTCGACCAACACCCAAACCGGACTCCATGTTCCCATGTGGCTCGACAGCACAGACGGGCGCTGAGGGTCGCATTCCTTGCGTCAGCTCTGCAGGGATGACTGCATCCCTCTGGGACACGAAACACCGGTAAACTCCCGAGGCCTGCTGGGAATCCCACACACTCAACAAGGTGGAGAGCCTCGCACAGATTCCTTCTGGAGAGCTCTCTTCGAGGCCACCCACTGGTCATAAGCCCACCACCGTCCTCGTTCTGAAACTATCGGCCTAGAACCAGCCGCTTCTGGAGCCACCGGAAGGCAGAGTCTTCTCCAAAGCAAAGGCCCCTTCGCCATCGTGCTCATTCTGGAAGTTACAGTTTGGCTCCTTGTCCTTCAGGAGTGGGGTGTCCGGATTAAATGCCACATGCCAGCGGTCAGAGCCGAGCAGGCCGAACACTCACTCCTTCGTTCCAGGGCAGGGATGACACATACAGCTTGTGGCCACCTCAGTGACCCTGCCTGGATACCACTCCCTGTCCTGCTTGGCCTGGACCCCTCAGAACCCAAGAGGTTTCATCTACTCCCACCCCAGACACAGCACAGCAAATGGGGCACACTGTTCCTCTGGAACCACGTCCACTAAGAAAAAGAGTGACTCTCTGAGCCCAAGCCCGTCAGCCTTTATGACAGGTCCCGCCAGGGCTGCTGGGTTCTAAACCCAAGGCCAGGATGATGCCTTCTTCCCTACCCAATTCCATCTCAAAGCCCATTCTTCCTGTCTCTGTTTGTGGAATTCTACAAAAATGTCTCTGATCCTACAAGAAAGGAGTCCCCTGGGCAGGCTGTGCCCAAGGGCAGATGTGGAGCTTGGCTGGTGACTTGGGGGGAAGCCCTGTGCTCAGGCCTCTCCAGCACCGCCTCCCTGTTGGCCCAAGGGGACACGAAAGCCCTTGGGGGGGGGGGGGCTCTGCTGCCTCCATCACCCATGCAGCCCCTTGCAGGGGGTCTGCCCATTTTGCATCCCAACCTGAAACAGCAGATACATTTTTTCCCCTAAAACCACTTTTGGCTCCTTGGCCAGGCTCCTCTCCTTCCTTGCTCATCAGCGTGTCTTTGCGCAGGTAGCCTCATGCCCGTCCTGCCCATGGTCGCTCATCACCGGCTTTAGCACCCAACCCGCAGGCCGGGGACACAGGGCTCCTTCCTCATCATCAGGATGTGCAAATGCCCGGGAAGCACCATTCACGAAAGCGTACTGGCTAGGCACCACTGGGTTAATAACATCTCTCTTATGGAGAGATTATGGTTGCTTTCTGTTTGTTTTTGTTTAATCTTTGTTTATATTTGAGACAGAGAGAGAGACAGAGAGAGAGACAGAGAGAGAGAGAGAAGGGGAGGGGCAGAGAGAGAGAGAGGAAGACACAGAATCCAAAGCAGGCTCCAGGTTCTGAGCTGCCAGCACAGAGCCCGACGCAGGACTCAAACTCCCAAACCGCGAGATCATGACCGAAGTCGGATGCTTAACCAACTCTGTCCCCACGAAACTCCTATGTTGCAACCAAACCCCCGTGCCAATGATGTTAGGAGGTGAGGCCTTCAGGGGGTGATCAGGTCACAAGCAGGGAGCCATTGTGAATGGATTAGAGACCCCAGATAGCTCCCAGCCCCTTGTGCCATGTGAGGACACAGTGAGAAAGCAGCCATCTGTAAGCCATGAAGCAGACCCTCACCAGACCCCACATCTGCTGGTGCCTTCATCTCGACCCCCGGAAGTGTGAGAAATGTTCTGTGAGCCACCCAGCCTGTGGTTATGTTTGTCACAGCAACCCTAGCCAGCTGAGACCGACATATTCAAGGTAAAGGAAACACAGCCATATTTCACTGAAAAACAGCAAGACATCCAAACAGCTGATCACCTAGGGGCTAGTTATAATTCTGAAATAAGCTAGGCAAACAAGCCGCAGAGGACCCTCCTGCTGGAAGATTCTTTCAAAGGTCCCATCGGTAATAACAACCCCCGACATGCTCTGTACAGGGAGCCCAGGTGGATTCACAGAATTCTATCAATAAACCTACTTAGTAAAGACGCTTACAGTATGCTTGATCTATAATTTCCACTAATAATCTCCAAGAAAAAGGTGGATTAAAAAAGAAATAGACACCACTCATCATCAGGGAAATACAAATCAAAACCACGATGAGATACCACCTCACACCTGTCAGAATGGCTAAAATTAACAACTCAGGAAATGACAGATGTTGGCGAGGATGTAGAGAAAGGTGAACCCTTCTGCACTGCTGATGGGAATGCAAACTAGTGCAGCCACTCTAGAGAACAGTCTGGAGGTTCCTCAGAAAATTAAAAATAAAACTATCCTACGACCCGGCAATTGTACTACTAGGTATTTATCCAAAGGATACAAAAATGCTGATTCGAAGGGGGCACATGTACCCCAATGTTTATAGCAGCGCTACTGACAATATCCAAACTATGGGGGTGCCTGGGTGGCTCAGTCGGTTAAGCGTCCAACTTCAGCTCAGGTCATGATCTCGCGGTTTGTGAGTTCGAGCCCCGCATCGGGCTCTGTGCTGACAGCTTGGAGCCCGGAGCCTGCTTCGGATTCTGTGTCTCCTCCTGTCTCTGCCCCTCCCATGCTCATGCTCTGTCTCTTAATAATAAATAAACATTAAAAAAAATTTTTTTTTAAATAGCTAAACTATAGAAAGGGCCCAAATGTCCATCTGATGAATAAAGACGATGTGGTATATGTACACAATGGAATATTACTCAGCGACCACAAAGAATGAAATCTTGCCATTTGCAACAACGTGGAGGGAACTAGAGGGTACTATGCTAAGCGAAATAAGTCAGTCAGAGAAACACAAATATCATGATTTCACTCACACGTGGAATTTAAGAAACAAAACAGATGAACATAGGGGAAGGGAAGCAAAAATAAGATAAAAACAGAGAGGGAGGCAAACCATGAGAGACTCTGAAATACAGAGAACAAACTGAGGGTTGCTGGTGGGGGGGATGGGCCAAAGGGATGAGGGGCCTTAAGGAGGGCACTTGTTAGAATGAGCATTGGGTGTCATACGTAAGTGATGAATCACTAAATTCTATTCCTGAAATCATTATTGCACTGCATATTAACTACCTGAATTAAAATAAAAAATAAAATCTAGAATTAAAAAAAAAAAAAAAACAGAAAAATGACAACTATGTCACTCTGTGAATTTAAGAAAATTCAGAAATTTTCCCAAGAAAAAAAACTCAGGTATTTGAATGAATAGAGTAAAACTCCTGACCTGGTTGCTCAGGACTGTTAGTAGCTCTACTAAAAGCCCGTGATTCTTTTCACCAGGATTTCGCGACACGGAGGGCTAAGTGTTGGAGGCCGGGCATGAGCAGGTGTGTGGGCGGGAGTGAGCCACGGGTTCTAAAGAGGCCCAAGTTCCCGCTTCGCAGCATCGAGGGTTGGGAAGGTGCCAGGTGAGGGGTGGGAGGGCATTAAATAAAGGGGGGAGGGGCTGCATCGCAGAGAAGCGATCTTAGGGAAAGAAATCCTAGGTTTTCCCGCCATTCTGTATTTCGCCCACAGGGAATTCTGAGAATGACCCCCCCCCCCCAACAACCATAATAATTTGCATCTGACAGAGTAGAACAAAACCCTCCAGGCAGAAGACTGGACTCGGTTGCTGGGCAGCTGTGGGAGGAGCATCGTCAGGACCTGATGTCCTTGGGCGGCTCCCCTGGGGCCGCAGCGGCCTTGGGCAGGTCCCTCACCACGGGGACCTCCAGGACCCTCTTCGGTGAGTCAGTGTGGCCGTCCTTAGAAGAGCCTCGGGCAGCGGCGAGCTCAGAACCCCAACTGTGTTGACACCTATGATCTCTCTAAGGAGGAGGCAGAAGGGAAAGAAAGCCGCTGTCCCTGATTCCCGTCCCCTCCGGCTCACGGCAGCTCCACCTGCTTCAAGAGACAAGACACGCTTTCCTCCTTTTCCACCTGCTGGTGCCTCGTGGATCCGTGAGGAGGAGGTGAGAGGTGTCTGCTCACTTGGCAAGTGAAAAAGGTATTCTGTCATCACCGCCAAGTTTCTCCTCGGGTAGGAACCTTCTGCCTCCAAACCGCTCAAAAATTTTCCAATTCCAGCCACTGACTCATCCATCCCTTCACAAAAGAATTCGGCGGGCGTTTCCTCACTCAACCGCGCGGGAATTAACTAATGAGGGACGTAACCAGAGTAAGGTGTCTGCTTCCACAGGACTAACCCCCCAGCCGCCACCCCGGTAACTTTCTCGTCTTGATCCGTTGCCAGCCACACGCGTGAGTTCTCCCAGCCGCACGAGGCTGCACACGCGCTGGACGTGAACTACACGCCAACGGGGCACGCGCCCCAGCAAACCCCAGGATGCCCGTCCCCCCTGGGCAAGCACCCCCCCCTACAGGACGCGGGAAGGACAAGTCGGTCGCATCTCCTAGCGGTCTGTTTTGTTCGCGTATCAAAACCAAACTCTGCAGAGCGGTGAAGACGTCGCACGGGGGTCCTCAGGCTGACAAAACCCTACGGGCAGCGGAGCTGGGGCTCGGATGGCAGGCGGATCCTCACCGGGAGGCCTCAGCCCGGAAGGGCCCGGGGGCCTGGGCGTGGGGCACCGCAACTCTCTGTGCTCTCCGTGCCCGGGGCCCCCGGTCCCTGCCCCCCCACACACAGCCTCTCCTCCAGGCTCACCATCCCTCCTCACCCCCTGCCACACCCACGGGGCCCATGGCAGGCCTGCGCTTCCGGAAGCAATCTGCAGAGATCAACGTGGGTGGCGGTGGTGAGTGCAGAGAGCTTCCGTCCCTCTTCCAGATAACACGCCCATAAAGGCGGCCTGAGGGCTCGCCCCACCCCAGCTCTCGCACCCACACCGAGGTGCTGACTCATACTGAGCCTGAAGTCCAGAAGAACCCTTCCACCTCCTGTTTTCCAGGTGTTTCTTTCTCTTCAGCCACCACTTCCCTGACAGGTGTGTGACTAGCAGATTAGATGCGCTAAGACCCTAAGCCTCCCTGCACCCCAGTTTCACATCCAATCCGTCCTCAGAACCTGCCCAGATGCGCTCCTCAGCGCCAGCTGCCTTCTGATGAGCCCAGGATTTAACAGACCCCTCCGTACAGGTCCGGCGTGCACCATCCCCGGGCTACAAGTGGCTGAAGCCTGCAATCTCGAGCCACCCTCCAAGGAAGCATCTCGAGACACCCTCCAAGGAAACATCTCGAGCCACCCTCCAAGGAAGCATCTCGAGCCACCCTCCAAGGAAGCATCTCGCAACACCCTCCAAGGAAGCATCTCGAGCCACCCTCCAAGGAAGCATCTCGAGCCACCCTCCAAGGAAGCATCTCGCAACACCCTCCAAGGAAGCATCTCTAGCCACCCTCCAAGGAAGCATCTCGAGCCACCCTCCAAGGAAGCATCTCGAGCCACCCTCCAAGGAAACATCTCGCGACAACCTCCAAGGAAACATCTCGAGCCACCCTCCAAGGAAACACCTCGAGCCACCCTCCAAGGAAACACCTCGAGACACCCTCCAAGGAAACACCTCACGACAACCTCCAAGGAAACATCTCGAGCCACCCTCCAAAGAAACATCTCGAGACAACCTCCAAGGAAACATCTCGCGACAACCTCCAAGGAAACACCTTGAGACACCCTCCAAGGAAGCACCTCGAGCCACCCTCCAAGGAAACATCTCGAGCCACCCTCCAAAGAAACATCTCGAGACACCCTCCAAAGAAACATCTCGAGACACCCTCCAAGGAAACGTCTCGCGACAACCTCCAAGGAAACACCTCGAGCCACCCTCCAAGGAAACACCTCGAGCCACCCTCCAAGGAAACACCTCGAGCCACCCTCCAAGGAAACATCTCGCGACACCCTCCAAGGAAATACCTCGAGCCACCCTCCAAGGAAGCACCTCGAGCCACCCTCCAAGGAAACATCTCGAGCCACCCTCCAAAGAAACATCTCGAGACACCCTCCAAGGAAGCATCTCGAGCCACCCTCCAAGGAAACATCTCGCGACACCCTCCAAGGAAACACCTCGAGCCACCCTCCAAGGAAACACCTCGAGCCACCCTCCAAGGAAACACCTCGAGCCACCCTCCAAGGAAACATCTCGCGACACCCTCCAAGGAAATACCTCGAGACACCCTCCAAGGAAACACCTCGAGCCACCCTCCAAGGAAACATCTCGAGCCACCCTCCAAGTAAGCAGAACGCGGGGCACTGGCTTTGTTTTGGGGTGCACACAAAAGCGTGAGCTGACTCCGCAGCAGAAACCCAGCCGGCGGGGGACGCCAACGGATGAAAGCTGTGTGTATGGCAGCCTTGAACACAACTGCTGCTTTTAACTCCGAGTTTCCAGAAAGGAAAAAATAGATTTAGCAAACACGGGCTTGCATTTCTGTGGGATCTTTTCAGGTCCCTCCTCCAGACCTACCTACTACCATGAATGTGTTTCTGGGAGTTTCACACTCGAGCCTTTGAAAACACAGACCATCCCCGTCCTTCATGGTCCGATCCTACGTCAATCTGGGGTCACAGCGGAAGTTTTACATCTCAGGGCCTGGATGCGCTCAAAGTCCCAATCTCGCTGAGCACCAGCTTCCTGATAAGAAAACCTCACCCCACCTCTCCCAGGGTTATTATCAGGATCAACAGACGCGAACGTGCTGAGTCAACTGGAAAGGCACGTTTGTGAACAGGGCAGTTAGTGCCGGTTATTCACCCTTGCAACCGCACGAGGGCTTAGATACCACCTAGAGCAAAGGACTCACTGCTCGGAAAAAGAGAGATCACCTCGCACACGGACCCCTGTTCGAAGGTTCTCTCTTGATTTTTTTTTAGCTTGTACCCCAACGGGTGAGCGGTCTGCTTTCACTCATTATTGGCATTGTTGGCAATCACTGAAGCACCACCAGCAAAATACTAGAGGCCAAAGACGCCCAAAAGGACTCAACACAAAGAGAAAAGACAGCTATCGATTACGAAGGCAATCCTAGATGGACAACTCACCCAAACGACTCCTGTCCTCGAGGACGCCCTTCAACACGGCCACACGAGTACCTCCTTCTTTATAAAACGAATGTCACGTATTCTAAGAGCGACAGCACACCCAGATTTTTGTTTCTTTAGTTTATATCCTAATCCCAGTAGAGTTAACACGCTTATTTCAGTTTTCGGTGTACAAGACAGTGATTTGGCACTGCCACACTGTGACCCTTGGAGAGAGAAAGCACGCCCAGTGTCTCCGGGCCATACCTACAGAAGCCACTGCCACTGTGGCAGAGAGAGAAAATAAGGCAACAGATCGACCTTACAACAGGCAAGTGGCCATTATTTCTATATTCTTACCATTAATAAAAAAGAAACAACGAGGGTGCCTGGGTGGCTCAATCGGTTAAGGGTCTGACCCGGTTTCCACTCAGGTCATGATCTCACGGTTCCCGAGATCGAGCCCTGCGTCAGGGTCTGTGCTGACAGCTCAGAGCCTGTTTGGATTCTCTCTCTCTCCCTCTCCCTGCCCCTCCTCTGCTCTTACTCCCTCTCTCTCTCAAAATAAATAAACTTAAAAACACACTTTACAACGAGGTGTCTGGGTGGCTCAGTCAGCTGAGCATCTGACTTTGCCTCGGGTCATGATCTCGCGGTCCGTGAGTTCGAGCCCCACGTCGGGCTCTGTGCCGGCAGCTCGGAGCCTGGAGCCTGCCTGGGATTCTGTGTCTCCCTCTCTCTCTGCCCCTCCCCCGCTCATACGCTCTCAAAAATAAACAAACGTTAAAAAAAATGTTTTAATACCTTATTAAAAACAATGGGAAAAGTCAGCAGTGGTTCCTCAAAATGTTAAACGTAGAATTCCCACAGGGCCGATGACTCAGCTATTAATACACCGTAAAAAAGGAAAACAAGTAGCTCAGACAAATATATACACACACGCATACACACGGCGGCACCACTCCTGACAGCCAAAGGTGGGAACAACGCAAACGTCCAGCGGCGGATCCGTGGATACACCGACCACGTACAATCGTCCTCGGCCATAAAAAGGAACACCACGGAGGAAGCTCAGAAACACCACGCTACGTGAAAGAAGGCAGGGACAAGAGTTCGCATGGTGCACGGTGCCATCAACCTGACACGTCCAGGATGGGTAAAGGTGGCCACCGAGGGCCGGGGGTGATGCTAATGGGTACGGGCTTCTCTTGGGGGAGACGGAATTGCTGTGGAAGTAGACAGAGGTGACGGTGATGGCACAACACTGTGAATGCACAAAATGCCACTGAAATGCTCCCTCTAAAATGGTTAATTTTAGGGGCTGTGAATTTTACCTCAATAATTAAAAAAAAAAAAAATGGCAATAACAAAAGGGCCACTTCACCTGCTGGGGGAGGGGGCGTGACCTAAAGCTGGACTCTTGTCGCAAGAGTGCCGGGCCCAAGAAGGCATTTAGAAGGAAGAGGTCTGTGGCCACGGGGGCGCCGGGGTGAAGGGTCATCTTAACCAGTAAGCACCTGCCAGTAAGCAAACCTTCACGTGCCGACAATGGCTGCTTTCAGGAGGGTGGCCTGACCGCCCCCAAACGCTCTTTGTCTGACCTCCCGGTAAGGCCTTCGATGCTTCTGGCAAGGACAAAGCAAAGCCCAGCTCGCCAGAAGCCGCTGGTCATAACAGAGGAAACCCTTCATTCCTGAAGGCCTCACTGGGCAGGCTGACACAGTGTGTCCCGACACTAAGGTTTTATTCTAGTGAACAAGCCAGGAAAATAAACACATCACTGTGACAAGTGATGAGGAAAGCTGTTTCACGACGGTAATTTTGTTTCCTGATTCTCTCTCCAAGATTATTAAACTGAGTACCTGTTCACTTTGGCCAGTAACACTAAAACACTTCTCATACTCTATCAGAGGAAACAGAAGTAACTTACAGATCTGTCCCTACATGTAGATGCAGAGTTGAAATTTCTGTTAGAGAGGCAGATACAAATACACGACAGGTGTATAATTTTGAACTTAAGCACTGAAAAACTACTGGGCTTTAACATAGACATTTTTAAAATACGGTAATCTTTTAAACTGTGGCAAAAATATACATAACATTAAGTTTACCATTCTATCCATTTATTATTATTATTATTATTGTTTTATTAATGTTTATTTATTTTTGAGAGACAGAAAGAGACAGAGTGTGAGCGGGGAGGGTCAGAGAGAGAGGAAGACACAGAATCCAAAGCAGGCTCCAGGCTCCGAGCTGTCGGCACAGAGCCCAATGTGGGGCTTGAACTCACGGACCAGGAGATCATGATCCAAGCTGAAGTCGGAAGCTTAAATGACTGGACCACCCAGGCACCCCTACCCATTTTTTAAAAATGTTTTCTTGTTTTGAGAGAGAGAGAAAGGTAGTGCAAGCAGGGAAGGGCAAAGGGACGGGGGGGGGGGGTGGAGAGGGGGAGAAGGGGAGAGGGGGAGAGGGAGAGAGGGGGAGAGGGGGAGAGGGAGAGAAGGGGAGAGGGGGAGAGGGAGAGAAGGGGAGAGGGGGAGAGGACGGAGAGGAGGGGGAGAGGGGGAGAGGGGGAGAGGGGGAGAGAGGGAGAGGGGGAGAGGGGGAGAGAGAAAGAGAGAAGAATCCCAAGCGAGCTCTGCGACATCAGCACAGAGCTTGACACAGAGGCTCAATCTCACAAACCCTGAGATCATGACCTGAGCCAAAATCAAGAGTCAGACACTTAACCGACTGAGCCATGCAGCCCCCTCCATTGTACCCACTTTTAAGCGCACAGATCAGAGGCACGAAGTACATTCACATGTTGTGGGCTCGCTATCACTTGAAAGGTCTCGATCTCGTCCCTGACTCCTCACCAAACCCCAGGAGTAGCAAGGCCAGCTGGCCCTAGTGTTAGCGTTCCCGGGTCTCAGGATGCAAGTAGGGTGGCTCCCAGGACAAAGGCTTCCTCATGCTGGGGCTCCCAGAGCTCCAGTCAGACAGCGGGGACCACCAGCCTGAAGTCCCCACCATGGAACACCTGGGATGGGCTCAGGTGCAGGCCAGGCGCCCGCCTCTGCAGCAGAGGCCTCCCCTAAACAACCCTATTCACACCAGGCCCCGGTTTGGGTTTTTTCCATCAGTACAAAGGCAATCTATCAGGTCCCAAGCCCGCAGACATGAGGCTTTTGTGCAGGGCTGAAAGAAGGATTACATTTCAGGAATAGCCAACCTACTCTCTCTCCTGGAGGAGGCAGCCGACACGTCTGTGCTGAATGCACTTTTTGTTTACGGCTCAATTAGCCGAGCCATCACGGGGTGCCAGCACATACTCCCCACTTGGCGAACGTGCAGAATGCTCCGAGTTAACCGGCCACACAAAATTAACGCGGTGGGGGTATGGGGGCGGCGAACCGCTTGCCTGCCCACGGGCCACACCGCCGTGCCCTGGGCGGCAAGGACCGGGGCCACCACCGAGCCCAGCAAGTGATGCGGGAGCTACAGACGACTTCCGTACAAATACACGAGTCTGGTCCACGAGGGCACTCGCCAAGAGGTAGTGTCCTTTCGGGCAGAGGCTCTGGGCAGAGGGTCACAAGAATGCAACTGAACCAAAACTCTGAAGCCACGCTGTGCGATACGGGGGCCACCAGCCACACGTGGCTTCTGAGCCATTGAAACGTGGCTGGTCCAAACCAGGATGTGCTCTCAACGCCAAAAAAGAATGAACATGCCTCCTTACTAAGTTGCGTATAATTGCAGGTCAGAAGGATAATACGGCAGATATGCTGGATTAAACAGAATGTATTAGTCAAACTAATCTCACCTGTCTGTTTCACATTTTTTATGTGGCTACTGGAGAATTTTAAAGGACTCGTGTGGTTCACAATCTATTTCCACTGGACACATGCGCTAAGTGATATCAAAAAAGTCCCAAATTTGGGGCGCCTGGGTGGCGCGGTCGGTTAAGCGTCCAACTTCAGCCAGGTCACGATCTCGCGGTCCGTGAGTTCGAGCCCCGCGTCAGGCTCTGGGCTGATGGCTCAGAGCCTGGAGCCTGTTTCTGATTCTGTGTCTCCCTCTCTCTCTGCCCCTCCCCCGTTCATGCTCTGTCTCTCTCTGTCCCAAAAATAAATAAACATTGAAAAAGAAATTAAAAAAAAAAAAGTCCCAAATTTGACAACAATATAAATTCTTTCCTTGAGGAAGATGCATTTAGGCCAGGGACGGGAGATGAGGCCGGCAGGAGGCTGGCAGGACGCAGGACTAATAGGAGGGAGGGGCCCAGGCACCGGGAGCACTGGAGTGAGCACACCCGTGGGCACCATCCACGATGGCTGGAATGGCAAAGGGCCTCGTGCCTCAGTGGTGCATGTGTGCAGCAGAAGGGGGACCAGAAGGCCACTTATGTGCAGCTCATCTAAAGGAAGCCCAGGAAAATGGAAAAATCTCAATGTTCCCCTCCTTCTGTGGAGGAAATAACACAGTTCTTCCCCACACATCTCTCTACCCTGCGTGTCTCCTTTCCCTTCACAGAGAACACTTCAATCCCGACACTTCCAGTCCGCAAACATGGGGACGTTTTTCCCTACACCAAGCAATTCTCTGCGACATCAGCTGAGTGTCTATGGTTTAACTCAACTCTGACCTGTCTACCTGGAGACAGTGTCAGATCCCACATTAGGGGCTCAGTCCCCCCAGGCACGCACGCACGCGCACACACACACACACACACACACACACACTCCTCAGATGCCAGCAGTGAGCCCATGTTGTCACCTGTGCTCCTGGCCAACCAGCTACAGATCAGAGGCTCCCACCATCCCTGCCCCAGCTTTGACTAATTTGCTAGAGTGGCTAACAGAACTCAGGGACACACATTTACCAGCCTATTAACAGTTGTGACAAAGGACATGGATGAACAGACACACAAGGCAAGTTCTTGGTGGTGGGGGAGGGGGGTCTGGGGCACAGGCACTTCTGTCCTAGTGGAGTTGGCAGCGGGGGGGGGGGGGGGGGGGAAGGGGTCACCCTCCCAGTGTGTACATATTCACAAGCCCGAAAGCTCTGGGAACCCCACACTACTGGGACTTTATGGAGGGTTCCTTACATAAGCATGACTGATTGATCCAACCTCCAACCGCATCCCCTCTCAAGAGGTGGGGGCAGTGGGACTGGAAGTTCCAACCCTCTAGTCTTACCTGGTCCCCCCGCTCCCCCCCCCCCACAGGGAGCCCATCCTACAGGGAGGGGGCACTTCATTAAGGCAACAAAGACACCATCAACTCCAACTTCCAAGAAAACCTTGGAAATCCCAAGGGTTTGGGGAACTGTGCACGAATGAGAAATATACTTATATACTTTCGGTCATCTGAATGACCACACACACATTTCTTAGAAATCACAGTATCACCGTCTGACTCGCGGCAGCAGCAGCCGACAGCACGTCTCTATAGGGAAGGCTGGAGGAACGGGGGCCGGCGTACCCCTCAACGTGACCTCGCACGTCCTCCCCTAGACGTCTCCAAGAGATTGAAAAAACAGAAAAGGATGTGAGGTTCGTGTCCTTCCTTCCCCACTGACGGCACCTGCCTTAGTGGCGAGCTGGGACTGGGGTGTGCGTGGGCCCCACTCACCACCTCAGCTAACCTCACGTCTCCCACATCCTGCGGACCCGTCAGGGGTGGGCTACCAGCCCCCAGATGGCACACCATACGAACCAGCAAGCGTTCTGGCCTCCTTCAACCTCTTCCTACTTTGCCAGCCTTTGCCGGTTTTCCCACGTGTTTTGCTTTATGCCGTCTTTGTCCTAAACCATTTCGCACCAGCACTCGGCCAGACCCCAGAGCGGCTCGCAGCCCCGCCCCGGCTGAGCCCCTCCTAAAACTCTTCCCCGAGCCACAGCTCACTGCCAGGGTCGGCCGGCACACTCACACTGTGGATCCCCAGGACTGTGCCTGCCTGGCCACCCCCCAGCCCCCCGCCCTGTGCTGGCACACGAGGGAAGCATCACCCATCAGTAAGCGCCACAGCCCAAGGCAACAGCTGGGAAGCCGGGTCCCCCCAAAGCCCTGGGGGGACACCGCATCTACTGCAAATCTCTGCCACCCAGGGGCTTTCACAGACCGGCAGTAACAACCAGGGAGTTTGGGTCCCTAGGACAGAGGAAGGGCACCCGACAAGCCACGTGAGGGCACAGCGTGCCTCCTGATAAAATGCCGCTTTCCCCCAGCTTCTTCCTTGAAAAGAGAACAGAAAGAAGGGCATGCTTTATCTAATATCAACAGATCATTCAAAGGAGACAGACTTCCCTCCGCAATCTCAGGAATGAGGTAGCTGTTGTGTAATAGGAAGAAAAAGGGCACCAGAAACACAAGACGGTTACGATTAACGTCCACGTGGAAAGAAAGAGCTGAAAATAACCTTTTCAATAAAGAACACTTCCATAATACGGGCGCCTGGGTGGCTCCGTCAGTTAAGCGTCCGACTTTGGCTCAGGTCATAATCTCGCAGTTTGTGGGTTCGAGCCCCACGCTGGGCTCTGTGCTGACAGCTCAGAGCCTGGAGCCTGCTTCGGATTCTGTCTCTCCCCCTGCCCCTCCCCACTCATGCTCAGTCTGTCTTGCTCTCTCTCTCTCTCTCTCTCTCTCTCAAATAAACAAGAAAGAAGGAAGGAAGGGAGAGAAGAAAAAAGAAAAAACAAAACTTCCATAATAGTAAACATGCCAGCCTGTGCATTTCCACCTCTCCCAAAGGCAGCTGTATCTCGCGGGTTAGAGGGACAGGGCCGAGGCATGGAACGAGCATGTCTAAGGATCACCTCGGTCAAGCGCCTTGATGTCACTGCACCTGCGAGGAGAGTGCCGGTCACCAAACCAGAGAAATGACAGGGACAACGTGAGGTGGGCGTTCACCGATATTTTCTCCTGCAGCTTATAATCAAAATTGGTCCTTAAAAGGCTCAGCCTTAATCACGCTTCCTGGGATCTGTTCCCAAACACCCAGCATCACAACCCACCTTCATGTCAAGTGCCAGCCGTGCTACCCACCCTTTCAGCCAACTGCAAACTTTTCACATCTGAGATGTACCCTAAGTATGGTCGCTTAGGAACCCAAGCTTTTCTTTCTAACGTGCATTAAAATACAAACGCAAGTCATCAGCGAGCACCGCACCCAACACCGGTTTAGGGAACCTCGCTACATTTTATTCAATAACGACTGAACGGGTGGGGAAAGCACGATTCCAACGGCCGCTTCGTTCTCTAAGTCACTGCTCAAAAGTTCAGATCCTAATCCGGTGATCTCGGAAAACATTCAAAATTGGTCACTTGGCCTCGTTTGGGTTCATCTCTTTCCTCTGGTTGTTCTTTCCCTCCTGGTTGCCTGGGCTCGCCACGGCTCTTGACACAGTCTCTTCAGAAAGCAAAAGACCTTCCCTTACCTGAGTCACGTGCACAGGATATTCACCACTGTCACACCAAAATGGACCTGAAAACAGAATTCTCCACTTTCCCAAGAGTCCAATGAGAACTGTCCATTCAAGGACACCTAAGTCTTCAGTGGTGGGAAGTGTCTATAGAGATCTAAAGGCATAACCTGAGGGGCGCCTGGGTGGCTCAGTGGTTAAGCAGCCGACTTCAGCTCAGGTCACAATCTCGGGGTCCGTGAGTTCGAGCCCCGCGTCGGGCTCTGGGCTGATGGCTCGGAGCCTGGAGCCTGCTTCTGATTCTGTGTCTCCCTCTCTCTCTGACCCTCCCCCGTTCATGCTCTGTCTCTCTCTGTCTCAAAAATAAATAAAACCTTAAAAAAAAATTAAAAAAATAAATAAATAAAGGCATAACCTGAGAGCCACTATTAAGAGAGAGCCTACACTGGCTACACTGTCATAAAAGGTTCTCCACGGGTGGCTGTAATTTGTTATCCCTATCAGATCGTGCATCATAACTAATTACATTTCGAGAAACAGTTTATGCGTTCAGCAAAGCAAAAAAACAAAACTGCACAACACATACAATTAAATCAATCCATTATGTCTTTCCGTGAAGGTAGAGGAACACGCTTGGTGTCTCAGTTCATTAGATCTGAATGCCCATTGCAGAGGGTGGAGATTAAAGAGGTGTTTTTAGAATGACAGACTCCTCAGTCACGCTTAAGAAGAACAGGAAACAGTCCATCCAGCCCCAAACCCTTCAGGTTCCAGAATGCGTTCATGCGAATACTCAACACCCAGCATGGACCGAGCACTACCGGGGCGGCTGGGTGGCTCAGTCGGTTAAGCGTCCAACTTTGGCTCAGCCCATGATCTCACGGTTCGTGAGTTCAAGCCCCCCATAGGGCTCTCTGCTGTCAGCACGGAGCAGAGCCTGCTTCACATCTTCTGTCCCCTTCTCCCTCTGCCCCTACTCCGCTCTTGCTCCCTCTCAAAAATAAATATACATTAAAAAAAATAATAATTCTAGGGGCCCCTCTGTAGCTCAGTCAGTTGAGCATCCGATTTCAGCTCAGGTCATGATCTCACGGTTCTTGGGTTCGAGTCCCACGTCAGGCTTTTCGCTGATAACAAGACCACTTTGGGTTCTGTCTGTCTGTCTCTCTCTCTCTGCCCCTCCCCCTACTTGTGCTCTCCCTCTCTCTCTCTCTTAAAAGCAAATAAACATTAAAACAATTTTTTTTTTTAAAAAAAGAAGGGGGCACCTGGGTGGCTCAGTTGGTTAAGTGTCAGATTTCAGCTCAGGTCATGATCTGACAGCCCAGGAGTTCAAGCCCCGTGCCGGGCTCTGTGCTGACGGCTCAGAGCCTGGAGCCTATTTCAGATTCTGTGTCTCCCTCTCTCTCTGCCCCTCCCCCACTCACACTCTGTCTCTAAAATGAATGTTCAAAAAAAAATTAAAAATGATTCTGAGCGCTACTAAGCAGATTACAATTCCTAAGTGATACCCAGGCAGACGCCGGACCTCCGAGCCCAGGCCCAGCTCCGCATACGAAACGGTGAACAGGGCCCCAAGCTGCTCAGGCCATCTTCATGAGAAGCCAACACTAGGGACTCGGCAAAGCCAGGGGCTCCTGGCCAGCACAGGAAGGGTCGGGCTAGAAGGAGAGGTCACGCCAGGAGTGCGGTCAAGCTGAACAGAGTACCCACTGGCCAGGTGGATCCTGCCTGGAGCTGCTTCGGCAGGGGGACTCCACACAGACCCCAGCCTCTGAGCTGGCCTGTCGCAGCGACAAGGCACAGGAAGAACAGGATTTCAGAAACTTATATGCCATGTGGTTAACGGCTGATTCACAGGGGCCCTTTCCTCCTAAGACGTACCTGCCAAGCCCACCCACGCCGAGGGCTGGTGGCTGAGCTTCCCACACCCTTTCAGACCCACCAGCGGAGAACGTGGTCCTCAAGACCCTCGCCGTTGTTTCCAAACCTCCGTATCCCCACTGTGCTTGTAACTGTAATTACATCACTTAATTAACTGCTACACACATCGATTCAATGGAAGTTTTAATAAGAGTATCTATAATTACATCATTTGGTTAAACATTACACACATTGATTAAATAAGAATTGAAGAGGACTTTTTCCTTTGAAAATTAAGTTGAATGTTTTGGGAAAGACTTGATGAAGACAAAATGCTTTAAAAAAAAAAAAAAAAAAAGGTTTAAGTAAGTACATGGACAACCTGAAGGACGGGAGGAGAAAGCAAAGGTCTACTGGCAACGTCGCGTGGCTCCTTATTTATTCGCGTGTATCTATCTGTTCCTGGTCCAAAAGGTCACACAGAACATGTGCTCACGGCTGGCACAGCCACGTCTGGGGGCCCCTGCAGGGCCAGGCTTCAGTCTGCCCGCCCCCCCCCCACCCCGCACATATTCGGCACACAGTAGGTCCTTGTGAGCAGGGCTGATGTCAACAACGTGACACATATGATAACCAGGCTCTGGAGAGGCGGCCGAGGTAGCATTTCAAAGGCTGAGAGGCAACTTCTGGCCAAGGGGATGGGGAAGGAAGTCACCGTTTCCCCAGAGAGAGGAGATCTGGGCCGCGACCAGGTGGCACCCACGGGAGGGAACGTAGCAGCACGTGCTGGGGTGTCGGGGACCGTGGGGCAAACGGTGCAAGTGCGGGAAGTCCGGAGGGCAGGAAAGGGCTGAGCAGCAGAACCCAGCTGACGGGCATCACCCCGATCTCCTAGAGAAGTACCCCAGCCCACACACAGCCGGTAGGACCGGGTCCTGGGTTCACGAGGCCACACAGGTGGCACTGTGGAGAGAGGCCAGGACACCTGCAGGGGTGGCAGCCACAGACCTCAGAGGAACTCCCGGACAGCCCTGTCGGGGGGCACACACCTGGAGATGCTAAGCCAACGGCAACTTACAGAGGTCGTCCCGAACATCGTCCCTGGAATTATGGGACTACGAGCAGGGGGGCCGTGCAGCGCGCACACAGGTGTGGGCGGCCGTGAAGATGGGCCAGGCGATGCCAGGGCGAGGCAGAGCCTGTGCCCAAAGGGAAAGCGAAGGAGCACCCAAGGGCGAGCTCTCCACGCCCCCACTGATGGTTCTCAGCAATGCTCTGTGGTTAACGCCTTTCACTGCAGCTGCCGAGCAAAGTACGGTGACGTTCAAACACAAACAGAGGCTGAGCCCAGAGCAGTGTTGGAGGAGTGGACCTCCAGCCCGCCAGGCCTCAGGGAGGTCACTTTTCCTTTACCAACATCCTTTACTGACATCACCATAGTGAGAGGCCCTGTTGGCCTCTTAAAGCCAATCCATCCTTCTGTCTTCTAAAAAAAAAAAAAAAAACCAAACCTGTCTTTCAAACATTCACAACTGCCCTGTAACACAAAAGAGTTTGCCAAGTAAAATAAATACTGGAGAAGAGAGGAAATTTGTGTACAAAGAAGTTCGGGTGGCTAATACTTTAACCTTCGCCAGACCAGCCCTGGGCAACAGAGCTCTGCAATCCCGGCAATGGTTCTTATCTGCACTGTCCAACGTGGTAGCCACTAGAAACACGTGGCCACTGGACAGTAAACATGGCTAGTGCCACTAAGGAACTGAATTTGTCCTTTAATTTGAATTTAAATTGTTCCGTGTGGTTAATGGCTACCATAGTGGTGGATGCGAGGCTTAATATAGAAACACAGTTTAGGGGCGCCTGGGTGGCGCAGTCGGTTAAGCGTCCGACTTCAGCCAGGTCACGATCTCGCGGTCCGTGAGTTCGAGCCCCGCGTCGGGCTCTGGGCTGATGGCTCGGAGCCTGGAGCCTGTTTCCGATTCTGCGTCTCCCTCTCTCTCTGCCCCTCCCCCGTTCATGCTCTGTCTCTCTCTGTCCCAAAAATAAATAAACGTTGAAACACAGTTTAAAATATTTTACCATAAGTAATAAGCCTTCCTGAGTAATACTATTTTACCAGGCGCTGTCCTAACCACCTACGTGCATCATCTCGCTCAATCCTGATAAAAAAGTTACCAGAGGATTACCCTTATTCCCACTTTACAGAAGAAGAAACTGAGGTTCAGTGAAGCTGGAATCCAAGCACTCTTTGGGCACAGGAGAATCATGGGACGCCCTAACAAAATTAATTTTGAAAACTCGTCTCTAACATAATGGCCAAAGATCAGCAACGAATATTCAGCAGCGGCAAAACCACTCCAAACTCACCAGGAAAAGAATCAAAAGAATCTCCAATTAACGAGTCCCTTCTTGATCTGCATCTTTGCAAGGCAAGAATGAAAGGTGTGCTGACATACGATGTGCTATGTTGAAAAGGACCCAAGTTTGTTTGTGTGCGAGGTCATCATCCTTCGCAAGAAGGGGTTTCTCAGGCGCTGTAAGATGAAGGTCTGGCTCTGACATTCCTCTCAGCCAACAAGACGAAGACCAGCCTTAATGAAGCTGCTTTGGGACAAACGTCCCTCCCCACCCAGGCCCGACACAGATGACTTCCAGTGCGGTGGCGGCAGACAAGCAAGACGGCTGCCTGCGAGTCTGATGTACCTTCCCCACCAGGACAGACGGCACCAATTGCTGCCCCAGGACGGACACCGGACAGACAGCGACAATGATGGCTGCCCCAGGACAGACACTGAAACAGACAGTGTCGATCGCTGCCCCAGGACGGACACCGGGACGGACAGCGCTGATCGCTGCCCCAAGAAGAACACTGAAACAAACAGCTCCGGGAAGAACACAATTTATCACAAACTCTTCTAATCAGGCTCAGCCCAGCAATAAAGCAAAGGCTCAATGGAAGGGAAGTCTGCAGACTCGGTTCTGGACAAAATGAAAAGTAGTTCCCCACTGGCTTCCTCTTCAAAAAGCAAAACCCTTCAAAGAAACAGAGATAAGGAAGGAAAGGGACACAGAACTGACAGAGGCAAAGGAGAGAAGACTTGGTTCCCCACAGATCTCTAGTCACGGGTGAGTCGCTCCCTTACACGTACAGTTCCGGCTTTAATGTCTGATCCTACGAGCACCTTACACTTGCTTGATTAAGGGGGTGACGAGAGAGCACCAATCTGGAAGATGAGAGCATCCACTCTGGGGTCCTGACTGGCAATGGGGATTCTGGACGCAGGCAGCCCGGGCAGTAAATATGCACACGACTCCGTCTCTGCACCAACAGGATCCAGGAGGAAACCAGGATCTTCGGTGACCAAGAAGTCGCCAGGAGCCTCGCTCAGGTGGGGAGGCTGTGCATGACGCACCTCATAGGCAGGTACAACCCTCCAGCGACATCCCTCCTCCGAGACCCTGAATCTGCACACAAGCGCTGCTCCCAGGCCGTTTCAGAACTCTGGGTTCAGAAGCATGGGACGCCGGGTTCTCTTTCCACTCTGCCCTTACTGCACGGGGGCCCCCGAGAGTCGAACCTCAGTCTCCCCGTCCGTAAAACTGAATAACAAGCCTACTTTGGAAGGCTTGCCAGGCAGAGTAAATGAGAACATACGAACAGGGATGCCTGGCCCGAGTGTCGCTGCTCTAAGAGCCTTTGTCACGGCGTGAGGTGGACTGAGTAACAGGCCCCCGAGATGCCCACGTCCAAGTCCCCGGAACCTGTGGACAGGTCGCCTCATGTGGCAAAGGGTATCATGGTGGGATTAAGTACCTTGAAGCCAATCTGGGCGATCCAGTGGGCCCACTGTAATCACAAGGGAACAGTAAAGTCCGGGTCAGAGGGAAGGCAATGTGACAGAAGGACAAAGACAGACTGGGGGATGCCACGAGGCTGGCTCTGAACAAGGAGGGGGGCCCAGGGCCAAGGAATGCTGGCCTCCAGAAACTTCCTGGAAAAGACAAGTAAACAGGCTCCCCCCTAGACCCTCTAGAAGGAATGCTGGCCTCCAGAAACTTCCTGGAAAAGACAAGTAAACAGGCTCCCCCCTAGACCCTCTAGAAGGAATGCTGGCCTTCAGAAACTTCCTGGAAAAGACAAGTAAACAGGCTCCCCCCTAGACCCTCTAGAAGGAATGCTGGCCTCCAGAAACTTCCTGGAAAAGACAAGTAAACAGGCTCCCCCCTAGACCCTCTAGAAGGAATGCTGGCCTCCAGAAACTTCCTGGAAAAGACAAGTAAACAGACTCTCCCCTAGACCCTCTAGAAGGAACGCAGCCTAGTGGACATTTAAGGACCTCGGACCTCAGGAACTCTGTGCACCATGACTGGTTACAGCAGCCACAGGAAACGCGGGCACAATGCTCGGTGATGGGGGTGACCCACATCCTCTCTCCCAGTACACACACAGGACGTCTCTTTCCTGTGTCCAAGACATGGCTCTGCCGCTCCGGGTCAACGCTCGTCCGACGCGTACCCACCGGTGCCCATCACGCGCTAAGTGCTAGTAGCTTTGGGACACGTCTTACCCTTGCCCGTGAACCTCAGCCTCCTTCCCAACTACAACAGGGAGAGCGCCACTCTGATGGGTTCCTGGGTCAACGGAACAAGAGAATGGGTGTGAGTGCCCAGCACAGCGCTGGCAGAGGGCGGGCAGCTAATACACAGAGGCTCCGATTCCACACGGGTGGAAATGCACGTGGGTTGGTCACCACCGCCCTGCCCTCCAACTTGACAAAGACCCACAGGGGCCTGGACAAAGGGGTCAGGACAAAGACCTGACCTTGGTGCCTGCAGACAACCGTCTCAGGATGCCACCTGGGGCCGTGGTGGCACTGGAGCCATCACAAGGCCCGTATGGAAGTTCCCGGAGTCAGAACACCAGAGAACAAAGGGCACCAACGATGTCATCCACCCTGTCCCCCAGTACAACTCAGGACAAACTCCCAGAGGGCGTCCTCCCAGCCCTTCTCGGACACCAGCAAGCGTGCTGGCTCCAAAGCTACCTTCCGGAAATTTCTCCGCTCGGGCTCCCCACCCTGGATCTCCGGTTGAGAATTTAGTTCGTTTAACAGTCCCACAAAATGGGATGGCCTGGCAAGCAGGCTGCGGGCACGATCTTTGCAAACGTGGTGCAGACAGCCCCCCGGTGTCTGCTGGCAGATGACCTCCAACCTGCAGACACACAGCCCAGGTACAGAGCGGGCAAGGTCCCGGACAGCAGAGAAGGCCCGGCAGGGAAGGGGGGCAGGAGGAGAGCGCAACAGGAGCAAAGGCCCCAGATGGGTGGGAGTGTGAGGACGGGGACAGGTGACCGGAGGGTGCGGAGGGCCGGGGCCCGGAGATACACAGGAAGACAAAGAGGCAGCCGCCCAAACTGAATGGTGCCCGGTGCCCGCCTCCCAGGCGAGGGAGGGAGCCACGGGGCCTTGAGAAGGGAAATAACCTGACGGAGAGAGGCCCCGGTGCGGGTTTCCTTTGGGACCAAGGGGCACCTGGCAAGGCAGGCCCTCTCTCATCAGTCTGTCTACCTTTTTCCAGGATCTTCATTTCTAAACATCCTTCTGACTCAACCGTGACAGTGAAGAAGAGAGACAAAGACCCCAGCCCACACACCCAAGCTCTTACACCCTCCGCCAGCAGCTGCCTGCGGGCCTGGGTCGGGGGGCAGGCCACACAGCTACGCGGCCCCTGAGACGGGGCTCGGGCCGTACGGGGCTGGACAACGTCCCCCCAAAATTCCCCTCCACCTGACAGATGCACAGGGAAGGAGGCCAAGGGATGATAGAGCCAAGACTGGGGCGATGCAGTTCCCAGCCACCGGGGCACCACGGACCGCCAACAAGACGCCAGAAGCCGCATGAGGCAAGGCAGGCCTCTGCGGGGAGCAGAGCCCTGCCGACACCTCAATTTTCGGCTCCTGGCCCCGGAATTAAGAGAGAATAAATTTCCGGGTTTTTCTCAGCCGAGTTTATGGTAGTTTATTATGGAAGCCCCAGGAGACTAAGGCGGGGGGCCCTGTGGGCAGGGGATTTTAGGCCCACTCATGTCCGACGCGAACCGCTTCCTGCCTGGGTCTCCGTCCACGTACGGCTGCTTCCAGCAGAGTCTCCCCGACAGAAACCTGAGACACGGAGATGAAACACCCCCGCTCCACATCGCCGACAACCCGGCCCTCTGTTTCATACAATAAAACGGGTGTCAAAACTCATCAAACGGCACCCCTACAACCTCTGCATTTCGCTGTTTACAAACGCTTCTCTCGAAAGGAAAAACACCTGGTAACTAGCATGCGACTCAAGTCAGTAACAGGTGATACGCTCACCCCAGTACTCAGACGGCTGTGGACTGAAGTCTGCAGTGGACTCTGAAATGCATCAAAAAAAGAAAAAGAAAGACAAGAAAGATGAAGGAAGGAAGGGAGGGAGGGAGGGAGGGAGGGAGGAAGGAAGGAAGGAAGGAAGGAAGGAAGTTAGAAAATAATGGGGGGGGGGGGGCATACATGCAGGCAGTTAGATGTCCACAGTCAGTAGAATCCAGGTCGCAGGTGCACAAGCGCTCACCGTAAAATCCTTTCCATTTCTGTATTTGAAAATTTTAATACTGAAACACGGCAATAAATAGCTCAGTCGTATAATATCCTTTGAAAGTTTGTAAATATCAACAACATGAAGAGCTTGGGTATTGATGCTACACAATGGCCTCGTAAGAACATTTTCATCGCAAATAACTAAGAAACGTGCGTCTTCATGATAACATCCGAATACACGAATGCCGGTTAGTTCCTCCCATGAAGCCCCCTCCACGGTCACGGCGTTGGAACAGGGTAAACAGATGAACCTTTTAAAAGGATCCCCTTAATTCCCTTAAACCAAATACCACAAAGCTCAGCGGGACTCCTCTATCCTGGTTTAAAGTGTCGGCAGGGGGTGATGCCAGGCCCTGGGTGAGGATCTGAGCGGAGCCTGCTCCTGAGTCAGCTCACAGCAGGCAGGCCCTCGACGTGTAACGTGCGTGTGCAACACGAGAACCTAAGTTCAGGAGGGGCACTTGAAGGCATTCTCAGAAGTACCGAAACTTCCACAGAAGTTGAAGAAAGCCGGTCTCGGGTATTTGCCCTGTGCAAATGGAATAAAATCTCCCCCCCCCCCACCCCACCCCTTCCCCAACGGAGGAACCAAGAAGCCTCCTTGGCCTCCTGTATGTCAGACAAGGTCAATCTCCGTACCAAATAACGCTCCGTAATAGTAACAGCATCCCCCCAGAGTCTGACTGCTCAAAAGCAAGGCTGTAATTTAAACCCGGTTCATCGGTCCAAGGAAAGCGTCATATGATGTCACATCTCGGTCATTAGTAGTAGCTGGACCACTTTAAGAGTCGATGAATAGAGGCCAGGGTCAAGATCATAAACAGATTTTAAAAGGTTGTGTGGGCTGAAAACAGCGTGCAGGATGAAAGGTAATTGCCAAGAGGAAGCCCTACTGACTTCTCCGGAGATCATTTCCCCTAAGCAGGGACCTGCATACCAGCAGCAACACACAGGCTCTCAGGAAGAGGCGTGGGTTTGAAAACCAGCAACCTGGGCGGGTCACCCAGCTTCTCTTTATAGCCAAGCGACCTAAGCAAGCTTCTCAACTGGCCCCAGCCTCAGTTTCCTCATCTGGGAGCACAACACCAGCACCTCCTCCACGGGGGTCGTAGCAAGGTTTCAATCAAACGACACTTGGAAGCAGCTGGCACAGTGCCTAACATGCCCCAGACACTCAACACTACTCTCCTCTCTCTCTCCATGCAGGGCCCCTTACCCACAGCAAAGTTAATTAGAATTAAGAGAATATGACGAATGCCTGGAATTTACCCAGAAATCAAACAATCACCCTACCAAAAATAGGATGGTTTTACTATAACGTTCCAAGTCCCTAGGGATATAATCTCTACAGAGAGACTTCTAAAACCACCACTTCCTGTCCGATTGTAAAAATAGAAGGGCAGTGTTTGTCAAAGACCCTGGATCCAATTAATGTACTAATTTCCTCCACAGAAGGAGCCAGCGCATCTTAGCTTGTGGCCACGAGGAGGAAATCGGGGCTGATTAGGAGGGCTTAGGATGCAGGGCGTGGGGGCGGGGGGCACAGCGGTTGTCTGGACCAGAGTTAAAAGCCAGTGTGGACTGGAGCCACAGCCGCACAGATGAGGGCACCGAGGCAGACTGGCGAGGGTGCTCAGGGTGAGGCAACAGAACCCGACGCAGAAGGCGAGGGGCAGGACAGGGGTCACCATCCTGAAGTGCTGGGACAGTGAGGGCAGAAGCTCAGAGGAGGCCCGCAAAGCTCCATCATACACTGGAGACACGCCCGGGCACTGCACCTACGTTCACCTACGAACCCCTAAGTACGTGTGCTGCTGCCATGCCCATTTTACAGATGGGCATGCAGAGGCACCCTGACTTGCCCAAGATCTCCTGGCTGCAAAGGAGCGGAGCCAGGACTGGAACCCAAGCAGTTTGGCTCCAGAGGTCTTGCTCTTAGTAAGGACGGAGAATTTCCCCACCAGAAGCGACAGGAGACGACGGTTTCGAGGAAAACGGACTGAAAGGCAGCCTCCAGGTCTGACCATGAGAAGGGAGAGCTCCAGGCACAGGCTGGGAGCTGCAAGGTGGGCTTGGGGGGTGGGGTAAGGCTGGAGACCCAGGTGACGAAGAGAAGCAGACGCCTGCCGTGCTGGGGGTGCCAGGGTGTGTGGGGTCCACGCCGATCGGGAACCAGACGCTCTGCTCCAGAACGCACGCAAAGAGGCAGCTTCGACCACCCCTGCCACGGTTAGCGATCGGCAGCATTAACAAAGGACCGACAATCCCTTCCTCCTTCCTGAGCCCCGCGGAGGCAAAAAAAAAAAAAAACACTCATACGCTATAACCGCTTGATTACAGGCCACAATATGTTATGATTCGACTATGCTGCTTATTATGGTATGAGAACATAAACGAATCATTTCAATTACAGCTAATGTCACAGATGAAGAAAGGAATCCCTTTCAATCGTGGGCAACAGCTGTAAAAGTTAAGCACCCATTTCCTTCAGGAAGATCACTTGAGATCATCTTTTACATGCAAACATTTAGTACCACACATACCCCAGTCTCTAAGCTCATGTATTTTGTCATCTTTTGTTGAGTGTTTTGTGTGTCCACTCATTTCAACAATGTCACGGTATTAGCTAGTTGGGGCGGGGGGGGGGGGGGACCTTAAGGGAGCTCGTGGAAGCACCATAAATGTGAGCTAAAATTAAAACCCTTGTGTTTTATAAAATATGACAAAAGTCAAACTCAGGCGGGCGTAAAGGAAGTTATGTTTCAACTTGACTGGAAGTCAGCGGCTTTCCTCTGCAAACAGAAGCAGCTCAGGCTCAAATCTGTCAACAGTTTTTAAATCAAAGGCCTCCATTTCTGCCTTAAACACTAAGTCAATTACAGTTCTAATCCGAAAAAGGTATTTAATGAGCCTTTATTTAAACTCACAGATATTTTTTCCAAATACTGAATTAGCTGCTTAATCCTCTCTACATCTCCACCACAGAGGCAGATGGTTGGAGCCTCAAAGAGACTGGCCTGGGGCCATGATGAGGGTCCCCGGTCACCAGGGCGGGGCCAGGCAGGCCCTCAGTATCATAATCCCACCCCCACCCCGCCCCAGGTGGGCAGCCAGAGGAAGCCCAAGATAAAGGAGGCACCTGGTTACACACATGAACCCGCTGGTGGAGATTCAGGAAAATTCCAACATGTGAGGGAAACTCTCTAGCGACCCACCACACCCCCCGCCCCCAAAGCAGCAGCAGACCTTTGTGAACAGTCCCCCTCGTCCCCCACATACCCTGGAGGCCCTCAATCTGCAGGGTTCCCACGGGTCGCTGGTTTGCGGGCAGTTCAGAATTCAGGACACAGAGAATGGACACTGGGAATGGTGGCTAGGTCCACGGCCAGCCCCGAGGCCTCTCCGGCCCACGACAAAGCGGACATGCTCCGCTCCTGGAAGAAGACAGACCTCAGGAAGCCATGCCATGGCACGCCAGCAAATCCACAACGCGAGGGCCCTAAGGAGGGACCCAGGCGTCCTGCAGCTCCGATCTCGGCACCCTCTTCCCAGGGTGAGTCGTCCTGCCCTCCCGCAGCCCTTCTCCACGTGGCCCCAACGTCCCCACGGCACGCACACTTCAGGATGCACTTAAGCCCTTTGGCTGCGCTGACGGCACGGCCAACCTTTTCTAGTAACTTTTCATCAAAACACGAGGGACTCTGACAGAGGGCAGAGTATCCACCAGGGACCGGAGACTTCCTGGAGCATCACCTGGTCTAGTAGAAAACGTCAGCCCTGAAGTTTACAGCATCTGAAAAGCTACATGTCCTCTCTCCCTACGGCTGCTGTAGCAAACTCCCATAGACTCGGAGGCTTAGAACGACGCTGCGGTTCTGGAGGTCCTAAGTCTGACATGGGTGTCGTGGGGCTACGCTCCTATCTGAAGGCTCCAGGGGACAACCCGTCCCCTGCCTTTTCCAACAGCTTTTAGAGGCCACACAGCCCCTTCCCCCAACATCAAAGCCAGCAGCATCACATCTGATACGATCATTCTTCCCACGTTACACCTCCCTCTCAGACTCTTCCTCTTCTACGTTTAAGGAGCCTCGTGATTATACCGGGCCCATGTGATAATCCAGGATAATCCCCGCTATTCAAGGTTCTTAACCATAATCACACCTACAAAGTCCCTTGTGCCATACAAGGTAACGTAATTGCAGGTGCTGGGGATTAGAGAACACACGTCTTTGGGGGACGTTATTCTGCCCACCCCAATAGGGAATGATGAGGCCGACTAACCCTAATGTTTAAAAATGCATCTCAACATAGGCTCTGGGATGGTCCCTACAGCACCGTTTATGAAGGGAAAATGGGGACCAGGCCAAGCAGCACTGAACAGAAGTCCAGGTAAACAGGTGATGGCACAGCCATACGTGACATACGTCCCTTAAAAAAGAAAGAGATCTGTACATCCCGAGGTGGAGGGACATCCAAACACACTGGGAAGGGAAAAAGTGAAGAATTACCCCTCCCTCACACCAATTAACTCAAAACAGACCTAAATGTAACAGGCAGAGCCACTAAACTTACAGGAAAACATAGGAGTCAATCTCCAGGACTTTAGATTAGGCAGTGATTTCTTCAACAGGACGCCAAGAGCCCACACAACCAAATAAAAAATAACTAAATCAGACTTCCTTCAAAACTTCTGTACATCCAAGAACACTATAAAAAGACAACCTATAAAATGGGAGAATATATTTGCAAATCATATATCTGGTAAGACTGTAGTGACCCAGAATACACCAAGAATTATTACAACTCACAAAAAAAAAAAAGACAAATGACCCAATTAAAATACGGGCAGAAGATCTGAACAGGCCCTTCTCCTAAGAAGGGATACAAATGGCCAATAAATACATGAAAAAGTGCTCAACACCAGTGATCATTAGGGAACTGCAAATCAAAACCACCGTGAGACAGCACACTTCATACCCCTTAAGACAGCTATAATCAGAAAGACGGACAATGACAAGTATTAGCGAGGATGTGGAGAAGTGTGACCCCTTGTGCATTGCTGGTGAGAAGTGGTTCACGAGAGCCAAAATGTGTCCGTTCATGAATGAATGTCTGAGCAAATGCGAGCTCTCCCCCACCTTCTCCCCCATTCTCTATGAATTTAGTCCTAAAAAGGGACTGACATACGCCACAACACAGATGAACCTTGAAAGCACTTCACTCAGGCAAAGAAGCGAGCCACAAAAGACCACGTATTCTAGGATTCCATTTCTACAAAGCGTCCAGAATAAGCAACTCCGTAGAGACAGAAATTAAAGTTTGCCAGGGCCTGAGAGGAGGGAGAAACTGAGAGTATCTGCTAATGGGTACAGAGTTCTCTTTGGTGGGGGGAGACGGGACAAAAACGTTCTGGAATCAGACGGTGGTGTTGAAACCATCTATGAATAGGCACAACCCTGTGAATATACTAAAAATCACTGAAAAGTATGCTTTAAGGAGCTCAACTTTATGGCATGCAAATCATATTTCAATAAAGCTGCTGTTTTTTAAAAGTCATAAAAACTTATGTATCAGATTCCACGGGCGGAGAAAATTTCTGGAACGATCTCCAAGAAATACGACAGTGGTTCCCTCTGGGGATCTGGGTGAGGGCGGTTCTTTAACGTTCTATCTCCCATGCCACCTGGTTTTTTTCTGCAGTGAGTCCACAATAGTCCCAGGATGGAGAACGGATTTAAAATCTCCCCAGAGGGCAGTACTCAGAATGGGACCCCGGCAGTGCCCCCGCCACCCGCCCACGCAAGGCGAGCTCGCACCCAGGGGCCCAAGTCGTGCTTGCTGCGAGGCTCTCTTTGTGCGCCACCGAGAAGCACAATGAGGCGCTCACCTCCCTGGTCACCTTTCAGAAGGTCTCAGGACGCTCACGACACCCCCACAGTCATATTCTCATGAATCCTAAGGTGGTGAATAATTACAAAAACCTTCAGCGAAACGTGTGATAAGCTTCTTTTTCCTAATCACAGACGGACCCGTCAGAGGCGATGGTCACGCTTTCCCAGAGCCCATCTGTGTAGACGTTCAACTTCTACCCACCCGACCTCGGGGCTCCTCCAGACCTCAACGTGTACAACATATTCACGGCCGAGAGCACGAACGTCCTATTATGAATGACGGCCGTGGCGAGCTGGTGCGTCTTTCCAATCAGACCTTCCGAGGCGGCGTCTCTGTGAGGAACGCGGCCCCAATCCCATCATCACATTGTTCCCGTGGGAAAACCAGCCGAGGCTTCCCGGAACTCAGTGTGAGGGAGAGTGGGCTGGAGTCTCGGGGGTGCTCGTTTCTCCTGAAGGCAGAGGCTGGAGGGCAGCTGGGTTAGACCAGAAAGAGAAAGGAAGTGGATGGAGACGTGAGAACATTCTGGAAGAACTCGGAGTATTTTCAAGGGCTCGAGAGGCTGCATTTCAACACACGCGATTTTCCTGGGCGGACGTCATTCCTGGAATCCATCACATGAGCTATAAGTACCGGGAGAGGGAAACTGAGGCGGAGAGAAACACACAGAGGCCCACAGAGAACAAAATCCCGTCAGGGACAAACAGCAGACGTGTTTTCATGGGTAACAAGGAAGAGTTGATAGAAAGGATTTTCAGGGAGGAAAAGCGGTTTGAAATACGGAGAAAAGAAGTGGCTGAGGTCTTTGGCTACAGATGTGCAGCAAGGGTAACACAGAACGACGTCACAGAGAAGTCAAGAAACGGGGAATAAGGCTACGCATGTCTAGAGGAACCACTGAGGGGGCAACAGCGTGGGAGAGGCAGTCGGGCATCTCCAGGGGCATCGCCCCCCCACACACACACAAGCTCTCAGATACACAAAGGTTCACACGCACACACACACAGTCTCACACACAGAGGTGCTCAGAGACACGGACTGGCACACACACATAGGCTCTCTCACACACACAGGTGCACACACACACACACACAGACACAGATTCTCACACACTGGCTCACCCACACCCACAGGCGCAGTCACTCTCACATACACACACACAGACACACGGGGCCCACGACCTCCCAGGACCTGACCGACCCTACAGCTGCACGTTGACCATGTGTCCTCCTTGGACAGAGCCACACCCTTCGTGTGCCGGGCAGGCCTCACCCCCCACAAAGCAGCCCCCGGAGGGCACGCCTTCTGCTCCCCTCGACAACGGGGCTGAGGCCTGGGCAGGTGGGGCACCCGACCCACCGTCACACACACGGGCGGAGCGGAGATTCAGTGGCAGGCCTGCCTCCACAGAGGCGCCCGGCCATCACCCCACCTGTCACCTTGCGAACAGGTGAGCCAACCTGCTCACGACCAAAACCTCATTTGAACGAGGCAGGGCCCGCGGAAGGGCCAGCGCAGACCTCGACCCTCACTGTGGCATTAGTGGTTAAATGCGGATCACGACTGCCTGGGATGGCGCTGAGCTGGGCACGCCCACCCCGCGGACCCGGCACGCGGTGCACACGGGCCACAGCAGGCCGCTCAGCACTGCACCAGCAGCGGACTCCAATCTCCCTGATGGTACCGTGGTCCCTGGTGAGTTGGAGAAGCCTCCGTCTCATCTGGACAGCAGGGAACATTCTGGCACGGGGCAGTGGCGGAGCAGTGGGCTCCTTTGGGACAGCGCTTAGAGTTCCCGGCACAGAGAAGGCCAACAAACGTTCCCTGACACCAGCATCCGCTCCATCGTGTCTTGGTTCCTGTTTTCATTAGTTCTCCAAAGTCAGAACCTCTGGGATGAGACCAGACGCTGCTCCTTTCACCGAATCAGAATGGCCCCATGTCCCTGCCAGCACCTCTGTGCTGCCGAGCGATCTGCCTGTGGCTCCGACCCCGCCTTCCCTAAGGCTTTGCAGCCCCAGGAGAAAATCCCCACCCCGGACAGCCTCCTGGAGGAACAGACACCTGTGACTCCCGAGGAAGCAGTCAGGGACTCGGAGGGCTGGGGCAAATCAGGACCCCACCCAGGCAGGGGTTGCTCGGGGCCCAGGCACCCAGGGGCAGCCTGAGAGGGGAAAGGTGCAAGTCTGGGCCCTGGTGGCCTCTCTACTGAAGCCTTTCCTGGGGTCACGGCACCCGGGACTTCACAGGAGGGGGCGGGGGCTGCCACCTGGGCCACATTCCATCCTGTGAGGCCCAGGTGTGGGCAGCGGGGCCCAGCCTGGCCTGCGCTGTGGGGGCAGCACCCCTCGCATCTCATCTGGGGCCATTGGAGCAGCGGCCAAGTCCTCGAATGCACGAGGCAGGTGGAGGCCCAGGACAAAGGGACCCAGGGCATGACAGGCCTGCTCTCGGAGAGGGGGGCTGGTGGTTAGGAAGGGATACCTGTGACAGCAACCTCCCAGGTGGAGGTGGACAGGTGCGGCCCCCACTCACCACGGACACATCACCCCCCCTTCTCCCCTCTCGGGGTGGGGGGGGCTGCAGCCCCTCACCCACCACCACCCCCCTTGCAGCTTCTCCCACCGGTAGCTCCCACCAGGCCCACAACCAAACTCCAGGACAAAGGAAGGCGAGGCCCGGGCGGCTTGCTCATCAGTCTCTGTGGCCTTGCTCACACAGCAGATCACACAGTCAGGGCCCAAGTACTCAACAACCAATCAGTCATGCAACCGATCAAATGTCCCGGCCCAAACTGCAGTGGCGTGGGCCACCGGCCACAGCCTCAGACGCCTTGCGTGCCACCTGCCCAGCGGCTTTTAACCTCAGGTACTCAGAGAAAGGTGGAGACCTCCCAGTTCTCTCCCCCGGCCAACTGTGGCTTCATTCGGGAGCCAGGCTGCCGAGACCAAAGCAGAGGCTCACACGCTGCCCCGAGTCACCTCCCATCCTGCCAGAAAGACCGCGGGCCAGGACTGCCGGTGCACAGGCCAGGCTCCAAACACGGCCGGTCCTCCTGCCGTACAGCCGGGGGGCGCTGGGGGCTTGCAGAGGCCAGCTCTCTGGCCCCCACCCGGCCCGGGATGCACCTGTGGAGTGGGCCGCCCGGAGACGCGCACACTCACTTGGCAAACCCAGGACACCACGAGCATCTGCCCGAGCGTGCGGCCCGGCTTCGGACATTCAAGCGGTGCCTTTATTCAGAGACTGGAAGCACGGACCGGCCGGCACAAGCGGACAGCCAGCCGTTCCTCGGGGCTGTGTCACCTCTGGGTCTCGGCTGAGCAGACCCGACAGGCCTCTGGGGAGGCCCACAGAGCGGGACAGCAGGCACTCGGCCTCAGAGGGATGGGGACAGATGGGAGAATCCCATTACAAAGCAGGCAAGCCGCTGGCTGCTTAGAGGAGAAATACTTTCCTCACTGACCCAGATTCCGAGGAAAGGATCCACGTGGAGAAAAGACCCACAGAGCTCTGCCTAGGGGCACCAGGGCCCCGGGCCACTCCAAGCCGCCACACTTCTCCCGGCACCCTCCCCCCGCCCCGCGGGGTTCCGAAATGCTAAGAAACCAAGGGCTCACACGTGGGAAACCGCCTCTCCAGACCTCCCTACGATTTTATTGGCTGGGGAGAAAGTTTGTTTGGCAGACTCAAAAAAACAGTTCCAAATGGGCATCAAGACGTTTATGAGGCCCCGGGAGCCTCCAACCACAGGCGTGTAAACGGAACACTCCTTCGTCCTCCCCCGAAACTGCAGGCCTCCCTGGTGGTCTCCGGAGAGAGGCACCCGAACAGCAGCCCCAGGGTGGCGAGGGGTTTCTGGTGAAAGGGCTGTGATACGGCATCCTGGTCCTGGTTTGCTTTCCCTACCAGGAAGGTCCAAGCGCCCCCCAGGGCCCCCCCACCCCGAGATGGTGCCCCACTCCCACCCCAGGGCACGTAATCAAGAGCCCCAGTCACAAGCAGACTTCCCACATAAGAAATCCAAACAAATCAGGAAGGGCCGCTAAGCAGGCCACACTCGGCTCGGGCATAAACACACCGGCAGACCCGTGCTAAGTAAAACGCAGTGCTCGAGATCAGGGTTCCTAATTACCTGCCAGATTAATGGACTGTCTTTCAGGCCCCCACCTCTTCCTCCCCAAAGCCTACCTTCAAATACACCTCTGCACTTGTGAGAATCACTTTCCCTGGAGCTATAAATATGCTTCCCCGAGTTTGTGGCCAGAGGTGCCTCAAGAGAAAAGCCTCTGTCCACCCAGTAACGGGCACCAGGGGTCTGGCCTTGGCTCGGGGCAACTGGGGTCGGGGTGTGGCATGGGTGGTGGCTCGCTGAGCTCCTATACCCACCAAGAGACCTCATCTGAGCCATTTTCAGGAAAACATGCTACTTCCGCTGCAGAGATCTACTTAGCAACATCAGACATGCTCACAGGTGCCCTGAACGGCTGGCTCCTCCAGGACCACCCACACCTGCCCTTTGCTGACCCCAAGTCCAAAGCCCTGGGAGGTCTTCACCCAACCAAGGGTCCGACTGTGGCTCCAGATAGAAATGGCTAGCCAGTCACTCCAGGGACCAGGCTCCATTTTCACACACAGATCCCAGCGCCACCAAACGTCAACGAACAGGGCAGAGGGACGTGCTCACACACCAAGGCTCAACCAGTCCTTTTAATACCAAGGACGACGAGAACGGCGACGGTAACTGGGACGGCAGGAATCATCTGTGAGGTACTGACCGCGTGCTAGTGTTCTGGGATCACTCGTGTTTCTTAACTTGCCCTAAGGACACTGCAAGACAGGTATCAACGCTACCTGTTGATAAAACGGAGGCTCAGAGAAACGGCACTAGATCTGGGGGGCTGCCACACTCACACCCACATAAGCGCTGCCAACCCCCCTCACACCTGTCTCCAGACCTCAGACAGGTGTCTGCACCCGCCCATCACCCCTGCAGGCGAGGGAGCTGCTCCCACCCCCACGTCCCCACTGCCTGGCAAAAGGGCACCGCTCCTCTAACGTGCGTGGTGAGTGAATGGCTGAGGGGACGGAGCGGTGACGGAAGGACTCCACACTGCCCGGAAGGTCCGTTCCCCAGGGTTCCGCACCGCATCCAAAGAACCAACGGTTCTCCCCGACCAAACGACTCCACTGGCCTTCCTGGCTTCCTGCAACAGCAAGCATTAAACACACAACGAAGTCCCACTGGCGTTACAAGTACCCCAGGGAAGCCTTCCAAGCTTGGTTTCCTGAACTATTTCCAGTTATAAAAGGTCCCTTGAGAGATCTCTTGGTGCCAACTTTCCTCTGCTCCCTGCGGTAACCGCGTTTCTCAACGCCAGCAACATGCACAAGTTAAAGCAGATCTAAGCGGGGCCGTCCAGAAGCACGTGGCCAGAGGGCCGGGTAACAGCCGTTCAGACACTTCTCAAACTCATCCGAGGGAGGCTTCTCCAAAGTCCTCTTTGGAGTGGGCACCAGGGGCCAGATGTGCACCGCTCATACCCTAACTCCACACTAGAGTTCTTCCGGAAGCTTTGCAAACTTCCTGTACCTTTCTGAAGCAGCGGGAAATAAACCAGGAACGAGAGTTCTTCCTCCTCCTTCCCTCAGAGCTGCGGGAAGGGGGCAGGAGCCCCAGAACAGGCGCCCCACTCAGGAACCCTCGGCAAATGCCCTCCAAGAATGCGCCCAGGAAAGAAACTCCTTGGAATGAGTCTCACCAGGGGGCCGAGAACCTGTCTGGCTCCTCTCCCTTCCTTCACCTGCTCAGAATCAGCGGGGGAGACGGAAAGCCTGCAGATTTCATTCCCAGAAGAAGGAAGGAAAAGCAGCAAACAGGCCCCTGAGAGACAGACACGCTCACACCAGGTGACGAGTGCCCCCAGGCCTGCCACTTCCCCCCAGCATGCACTCCCCGTTAAGAAACACTATTTTACCAGCAGACTCAAAGAGTGCACTCTTTAGCCAGAAGGATCCAGGTTCTCCATGCCATTCCAGCATCCTGCCTACAGCCCTGGCTTCTCTGGCGTGGGCCTGCGGCGGCCCGGCAGCACCGGCTTCCTGAGCCAGCGGCCGTGAAGCGGGGCCCGGGAACCCCATTCCCGGCAGCTCCCACCACTGCTGCCAGCGGCATTTGGGACGCGGAGGCAGAGCCTGGTGATGCACTGGGGAGCCACTTCCTCTCGGCTGAGCTCTGCAGAATGAATGACTGGTGGGAAGCCGCCAGCAGCGAAGGGCTCAAAGGGGAAAGGCGGGAAAAGAAGCGCACAGGAGACTCCAGCTTCGGGCACGGACGTGGGGACGGGCCGGCCCGACAGAGCAGTGAGGGTTACAGCCTTGGGCCAACACTCCGCTCTCCGCAGCCGGCCTCAGGCGTGGGCTGGGGGCCAGCGGGCCCTGCCCTGCCCACTCGCGGCCGGCACGCCTGGAAAACCAAGCTCTGTCCTACTTCCACCCAGACGTGGACGTGCACCCGACCGCTAAAGCACCACCCCCCCGAGACGCCCCTAAAAGTTCACCCAACACCGTGAGAACAAACGGAAGCATGAACTGAGTCCACGAGAGTCCACCCCAGCCAAGGGCCGATGCCCCTGCATCATGGAGGTGCGAACACATCACCTCTGGTCACAGCCCCTCGCGGCCCTGCACCCGGGCAATGCCTTCCCACTGGGTCCAGCAGCGGTCTTCACCCCTCGCTCTGATGGGCCAGGGGGAGCTGACCTAGCCCAGCCCAGCCAGCCACAGAGAACTCCCCAGGGAGCAGGGGACTCGGGAGCCAGCGACTCGGGCAGGCTGCTACTCGGGAGCCTCAGGGCTAGCTCACGAGAGGGGACAATGCAAGCGCCACCAGATGCAGGTGACTCTGTAACGAGTTCGTCACAAATGGGCTACATAAAGGTCTGCAGAGTACTCTGCATAAAAGCTGCATGAAGCGGCCACAGCACAGGCCCAGGCGTGACCGCAGGCTTCCCCGGGGAACGTGACGGTCCCTGTAGCTGTGGTGGCCCAGAGTGCCATCAGGAATCCCCCTGATGAGGCAGCCCGGCCTAAGGAAGGGTCTCGGAGAAAAGGAGCAGGAGAAAAGGAGCTGCCTGTTCCCGGGCCCGCAGAGGGGACTCCCCCTCATAGACCCAGCCTGACCTAGGGATGCTGTGCAGGACGGTGCCCTTCCTTGCCTCTGGCACAGGGGTCACCCCGCAGGCGCACCACGGCCCAGAGAGAATAACGAAGCTGCCACTGTTTCCTTTCCCGCCTCCCTCCACACAGGGGGCGCCGTGCACAAAATGTAAGGGTGAGGGGTTCACGGAGCGACCCGGAGCCTCTCAAACCACGACATGTCCGCCAATCACGTGGGGACCCAAATGTGCTTGTGATTCAGGCACGCAGCCTGCATTTCCAGCATGCTCCCAGGGGACACTGGTCTTCCAGTCACACTGTGAGATGCACCCCCGCTTCCCAAATTAACAATTCCGGGTGGATGAAAGGGGGCTCCTGTACAGAACAAACTGCTAAGGGCGCTCATAAAACAGACTCGCAGGAGTGCTCGGATATATCCGTACTGTTGATGTGATTCCCCAGGCGCTAAAAGGTAAACAGCATTAGGCTCGGTTTTAAAAATTAGACTGTGGAAAGGGGCTCTAACAACAAGAAAACTAATTTAAAGGAACAAAGGCTGCCCACAAGACCTGCAGAAAATTAACAGGCAAACTCCACTTGTACCAGGAAAGCTAGGGCAGGCTGGCAGAGCTAAAAATAGAGGCTGAACACAGAGGGCGTCATGCGGGCTGGCGAATATTCTGCAGCTCCTCTAAGCCGCCACGGCAGCCCTCCCAACAGGCGGCTGGGGCGGGGGGGCGTTCTCAGGAGTCCTCGGGGGGCCGGAGGCTTATGCGGTCTGGACACCTGGACGCTGTCCTTCCAGAAGGAGGTAGAGAGCTAGTAGGCCCCCCGTCGGCCTGCACTCACGGATTTTCCCCACCTGTCTTGGTCCTCCCCGGCCCTGCCCGCTGGACTCCTCCAGGGGCCTCTTCCAGACCACATTCCTTCAACACGAAAGGCCTGGAAAAGTTCATTTACTTAGCGTAACTTCCTCCAAGAACGGTGAAGTACATACAACACCAGGGGGACGCTTAGCCACCTGGATGAGCTCCACTTACCTAGGGGCCCAAGCCCCAGAACGCGGTGCTTTCCAGCAGAACTGAACCACCACCACCTTGCAAGCCCCCCGTCTGTCTCTAGGGCAAGGGTCAAGGCACTGTTTCCGCAGGAGGCCAGATGCAAAAGCAGCCGGAGGGAAGGCATGAGCAGAGGCGTGTGTCGGTTTCAATAAAGCTTTATTTACACAAACAGGGGCGGAGGGCCGGGTTTGGTCTGAGGGACGTAGTTTGCCAACCTCGGCTCCAGAGCAGCCTTAAACCAAACACACAGAAAACCGGAGTGTGGAATGTGTGCACTTTCGTATGCACGAACACGTGAAGGCCAGAACTAGTCTCCCGGCTGAACAGCCCAGGCTTTGCTGCAAACGTAGGAGCTTCTAGATTTCTGAACTCCAGATAAGGGGCTGCCGGTCTCTACACACCCCCCAGGGTTTCTGAAAGTAAGTTGTGAGGGGAGGAGAGAGAAATCTTGAGACACGCCCACTAAGGGCCGCCTTGCAAGTGTGTTTCACCACCTGAATTGCACGACTGGAACACGGAGACAGATGTGGAGCAGGTGAGTGCCTCTGGACCCAGGCGCCCCAGGACAGGGTCGCCACTACGATGACCGGGGACACAGAAGTCAGTTGTCTGAGTACTAAATCTGTGCCCAAAGCACTGGACTTTGCCCTCTGCTCCAGAATTAAAAGGAACCTCCTAGCAATCACCCTGTTTGTTTTCTCGCTCTAAAATGGACATAACTCGGGGCGCCTGGGTGGCTCAGTTGGTTAAGCATCCGACTTCGGCTCAGGTCATGATCTCACTCACGGTCAGCGGGTTCGAGCCCCGCGTCGGGCTTTGTGCTGACAGCTCAGAGTCTGGAGCTGCTCCAGATTCTGTCTCCCTCTCTCCCCCGCCCCTCCCCCGCTCACACTGTCTCTCAAAAAACAAATAAACATTAAAAAAATTTTTTTAAATGGACATAACTATTTCTCATGACATTTGGGCAGAAATGGCCACAAGAGACTAACCTCCCCAAGTCCCGCTAACAGGCACGTATCACGCCTGTTGCCAGTGTTATATGCATTGTCGTAAGACGGTTTCAGGAACAGGTTGTTACACGCAGACCAGCAGAGAATTTTACTGGGGTCTTTTCTTTCTGGTGCACAGACACCCCCCCCCCAAAGCATCTGTCGGTTGCCTCCACTCCCAAGTTCGCCCCCCCAGCCACAAATTCAGCTTCTCAGGGGAACAAAGTAGAATAAGCCCATCCCCACGGCCGAAGAGACTCACACAAGCTGAGGTTTATCTGGGACCTTGGCCTCATAGGGATTTGAGTATTTTCTAGCAGAAGCAGATGCCTTTCCAAATCGAGCACAGAAGATACACGCTCTCCATAGCATCACTTCAAACAGTCCGCACACTAGACACGCCCTGCTGGGAAGGCGGGCGTGGGAGGCAGAGTCGAGAAATCATAACAATGCAGGCAGAGGGCACCCCACCAGACAAGAACACCGAAGGCCCACTCTCCTTCAATCAGATTGCTAGGGTTTGCTAATCTTTGAGCTAACGGATTTCACGGCACCCACAGGTTTTTTGCCTGTGCCAGGCTAGAAATTTGGCCCCACAAGTCTGTGGTCTCACTCATCAGTAGTTTTCCTAGGGTGGCTGGTGGAAAATGCTGGAAGAATGTGATTCATTTCTCTTATTCTATTACAGATATTCCAGGCAGCAAAGCAATGTTCACATAACTGGGACCAGGAGGCTTGCGGACAGCCCCAAGCTCATTCTCTTGAGTTTCCAAGAGTTTGGGAAAACGTTCAAAAAGTTCATAAAAGCAGCATATTAGTCCCTGGAGTTTTATTCAAGTACTGGAAGCGGGGGGGGGGGGGGGGGGGGGGGGGGGGGGAGGGGGGGGGACAGATATGTGGCAAAGATTTGCTCAGAGAGTCCTTAAAGCCTTCTAGAATCACAAGTGAAAGTACATGGTACCACATGGCTAAGCTAGCTGCTGGGACTGGCGACGTGGGGTCTGACTCTGCTCTCTGCTGAGGGTAGAGAACATCCCTCCCTGGTGGCATCTTACACCACAATCCTAAAACTGTGTGCTTCCCGTGAGACAGTCAAAGGCTCCTCGACACCAAGTGTCTTTTCCTTCGGTGGCTCACTTCTGCACAGCCACTGGCTAAATCAGCAGGTCCGTGAGCATCATGAGTTGATGACCACAGTTGTGCCCACCTGCTCACTCTGCTTCAAACTGCTTGGTTTTCTTTTACCAGTAGGATATTCCAGAACCTTCTTTAATCTGTTTCAAGATCCACAGCAGCATCCAAATAAAACCTTCTTTTCTGTCAAAGAAACTGAAGAGCACAAAGGTAGAGCAAGCTTCCAGGCAAGGAGGAAGACACTGACTGGGAGGTCCTCGTTCCGCCGCCCCACCCCCGCGCCCACAAGGGCTCTCTCGATACGCGGGACCCCAGGACCGGTGGTAAGAAGGCAAGCCGTCACTGCCACCCCCCCGATGATCACCCCCTAATCTCCCCAGAAGCTCCCACCCCCATCACTGCCATCCCCTGCTAAATAACCCGAATCTTGGACAGAAACCAAAGTCATCTTGGAAGGACCCCAGCCCCGTTTCCCGACAGAGGTCTGGGACAGATGCACAGATCCCAGGCATGCTTCTGGAACCATAATTCCTTCTTTTGATAGGATGCCAGGAACCACAAGGAGTCCAACCTGGCTAATTCAAGACCAGGCTATTTCCAGACTCCAGCCTCCACTCTTCTCGTCCCCTGTGTCCCTGAAAAAAGAGTTTTAAGCTTCTTACTGTCTTTTTTGCAGGATAATCGAGCCCTAAGGAAGCAGGACGGCTCTCATCAGAGTGGGCGGGGGGCGTGCCCTCGGTATTCCTGTGGCCCCACTCTTGGCTCAGAGGGACATTCACGTATGACGGCAAGAAGTCAACTGAGGTACAGGGGTCAGCCCAGATGGGTCTGGCCTGCTTTGGCGACAGCTGTCCCCATGTCCCTGGATTTCTGCCCTCTGACCCCTCTGTCAAGAACCATTACAGCCAGTACAGAAATCACCACTTAGACAAAGTGAGGCCAAGGCCGTATCTTGAGGAATGAGAAGGGTCCAGCCATGACCCTGGGGCGGGGGGGCGGACATCCAGGCACACAGGACCCCCCAGGAACCAAGGCCTGAAGGAAAGGACTGCGTTTAGTACAAAGCAGTGCTTCTGAACCTACTTCTCATCTGTTTTACAGAATTCCTTTTCAGGTTTTTTTTCCCCTAACAGCAGAGATATACTGCACATCTGTTTGTGTCCTATGGCCTTTGAGAGCCGCAAACCATCGTAGCATTTGGGATTCTTTCACCTCTCAAACCGATTTTCACCCCCGTTGAGAGCACACGGTATAAAGGGATTACAAGCAGCTTCGACTGCTGAAGCCAGCAAGCACGGGGCTCGCTCTGCCAGCCGGCGGATGCCTGCCCGCGGCAGCCCACCCTGTCCTCCAAGGCCAGGCCGTGTCTCCCGGGCCGCACCTGCCCCCACCTTGTGCTCTGTGTCCAACAAGGACTCGGCGAGAGCCAACCGGTGCCCGGTGCTTTGGCAGATAACGGGGCATGGGAACGATGGTCCCAGGCCTCAAGCGCTTTCAACGTCAGCAGAGCAGAAACAGTTCAGGTCTGTCCATCCCAACGCTGCATCCAACAGGGCCGGAGCAGAAGCACAGGACGGCAGGAGCAACGGGGCCAGCTTCCCAGAGGGGCCTTGGAGCGGGAACAGGCTGCTCTCCCCAAGCAGAGTCCGCAGGGGCGGTTGTAGGGGACGAACTCCCACTAACAACAGTGACACGCACCTCACCACAGCCCAAAAGCCCTCCGTGTTCAGGAGCAAACAGCTTCAGGAATGGTTCCCGAGTCGGACTAAATCTGACCAGGCGCTGGGAGCACAACATCCCATCTACCGTTTTCCTGCTTCCTTACCTGCAGTTCCAAGAGACCCGGACCAGGTTTCAGCTGGGTCTCCGATTTCCTCTCAATAAACCTCTAGCTCAGGTTTCATACCCTGGCCCTGCAGAACCGTCCCTAGGAAGGAGGCAGGGTCTGGCCCTGCAGAACCGTCCCTAGGAAGGAGGCAGGGTCCGGCCCTGCAGAACCGTCCCTAGGAAGGAGGCAGGGTCCGGCCCTGCAGAACCGTCCCTAGGAAGGAGGCAGGGTCCGGCCCTGCAGAACTGTCACAGGAAGGAGGCAGTGTTTCCCTTGAACTTATCTAATAAGTGTCACTTCCTTTCACAAGCAAAGTGCTCAGACTCGGCCGTGTGGTCAAATGAAGCTGTGTTCATGGACGCCATTCTCGAACGCTTACACTATTTTCGACATGGGAAGGAAGAGAGAGTCAAAATGACCTTAACCAACAGCACTGTTATTAACAAGCCCTCTGAACCCAGGCGGGTCGCTGGGGTTGGCTTCAGAAGTGCCCACATGAATGAGAGCACAGAGTCCTGTGCCCCTAACGGGCTGTGATCCGCACAACAAAAAGGCAGTAACCCAGGGCAGAGAGGGAAAGTTGAGGAAGGAAAGGGCCTGATTCTACCTGATTCTACTCCACAGGCTGCAACAGATCCATTCGTGTGTGGAAACCACCGCTTGTCTCATCAGAATATTGTTTAACTCAAGCCAAAATGTAAAAGCTAAACTATTAAGACCTTCCACCCACAGAATACAGGGCCATTGAGAAGGTGGTAATGTGACCCTGGCTTGTCTTCGGTCTCACCCACAGAAAGCAAGCAATTCTGAAACCCGAGAAAAAAGGTTCACAAAGTCAACCTTCCAATGGGAAGACAGGTTTCCCCGTTTCATCAACTGGAAATTCGAGTTTGACGGTTACAGCAAGGGAGGGCCTGAAGCGAAGGGCTTCATGTGGTAAGGAGCTCCAGGCATCTCCAGTGGAGGTGGGGTTCAGAGGGGCCTCCCATCTTCACCAGGCCAGGCACACGCTGTCCCACCCTAATGGGCGACAGTCGGAACTAAGGCAAAGCGCTCATGAGCTCAGCCTCCGTACTTCGAGAACTTGGCTTGCGGTGAACAAAGCCTATTTCCAGCCACAGTGACTCTGGGAAGGATCCTATCTCTACCCCGTGGAGGCTGGTCAAACCCCAAAGAGCATCCTTTCCTCCTAAAGCTTATATAATAGAAACTAAACAGGGGCCCATCTAGAGGGGAAACGGTCCCTGTGGAACCAGGACCTTGTAAGCATCACGGAGTGGCACATGGGCCTCGCTGGTTCGGGCACATTCTTCACAAAAGCAAACCGCAGCTTCCTGTGTCCATCTGCCAGCTTCGTTCCGTCCGTCCTGCCAGTGCCTGATGGGCCAATGAGTGGCCACCTGGACTGGGGACCTCTGCCGCTCATTCCCGTCCCGGAACCAGTGGAACCCACATCTGAGCAAACGCTCAGAAGGCCATTCGAGGCTAAATGTTCAGTAAGCACTGAGCAGTCAAGGTTAGCCTCATAAAAAGATGACCCCCGTCACTGTGCATTCAAACACGCTTCCTTGAATGGGGGGAAGGGAGGGCCACGGAGCAGCCTGGACACGAGGAGAGGCGCGTGACCAGAGCCAGGAGGCAGACAGATGAACTGTCACATCTGTGGCAGCAGAGAGCAGATGCCACGCCCTTGGTGGGGAGTCCTCTCCATCCGTCCTGTGATCATCTTCCTGAGCCTATTTCGGAGCACAAAGGCCACCACCACACGTCCCAGGGTACACCTGCTTAGCACCGGGGAGGGCTCAGCGTGGCGCTTCCCAGCTCCCACGCGACTCCCGCAAAGGCAAAGGCTCGAGTGAGACCTGAGCTCACCGCAGGTGCAGCCGGCTGAGGTCACACCGGCGACTCTTCTGCCAGGGGTGTCGAGCAGCAGAAGAAATTCACAGGAGTTGGAAAAGCAACGGGGGAAGCTTAATAGGATCTGGTCAGAAAAATACTTCCTGCCTTCACAGGAGAGTTCTTTCTCTTCCCAGGGGCATCCCGTCCTGCTGAAGAGTCCTCAAGAAACTCCTAGAAAAAGATACAGAAATGGGGAGCCTATCTTCTCTTCCTCCATCTGTTTGGAAACAAAATGCCAAATTGTACCAACTGACCCTCCCCAGGAGGAAGCCACACCCCTGAGGAGGGAGAGGGGGTAATGTCCAAGGGAGGAGGTATGGCAGGAGTGGGGGTGCCCCCAGAACCCCGACCCGGGGCAGTGGCCGGCCCTGCCTCACTCCAGGGTGGCCGAGATCTGTGCCCTTCTCTGCTGTAACGTGGTCTGCACCCTCTGGAGCTACTAGTTAAGAGATATACTTTGTTTCTAAAGCAGGAAAAATGACCTTTCCAAGCAGGGATGCTCCAGGCAGCCTCTAGGGAGGCACTTCAGACTTGAAGGACAGGCCAGAGGGTAAATGTTAAAGGGAAACCAACGCTGGGGGGGGCCAGAGCCAGGCCAGCCCCGGAGAAGCTTCCAGCTGACAGGGTGTGGTTCATCCCAGACTCCCAGCCTGCCGGGGCCCTGGCAGGCACAAAGGGCCCTGTAGGGACAGAAGCCTCGTGCCTTCAAGCTGCCAGACCCCAGGGCACAGCTCCAGGCCCGGGGGAGGCCCCAAAAACTACCCCAGGGAGCCACAACCCCTGTCCGGAAGCTCAGTCCAACAACCTTCCTCCAACTTCTCACCTGGACACTCTGAGGGCCCTTCACTCCCAGCCAATAATTCTCCCAATGCTGGCGGACAGGGAATATCCACCCACAACGCCAGGATGGATTTAACAGTGTGGAAACTTAATAGCCATGAAGCAGATACCTCATAGTGGAGAAAACGGCTACATCGTAATTATGCTGGTCCACTCACCTCCCCACTCCAAACCTGCAGGTGACACGGAGCCCCTTCAGCGGTCCTGACAGGCCAGCCCGGCCCCAGGACCTGCCACAGGCTGATTCCATGTGGCAGGGGGCCAGACGATGCCCTCGAAGTGACAGTGCCTCAACTTACCCAACAGGTCCCAAGGAAAGCCAGCCCTCAGCCAACAGGTGAACGGCCCCAAATCCCGAAAATGGACGACAAAATCCCAACTGCAGTTTGGTGCCCCCTATCCCAGCGGTCCGGCTCCCAGCGGTCCGGCTCCCAGCGGTAAAAATAAAATTCAGAGACTTTCAAAAAGGCCACCGGGCCATTAGTGGACAACTGGAAGCTGTAAAGAGGCCAGCAAAGACGAGGGTGGCACTGGATTACTAACGTTCCGTGGTCGGTGGTTACTGAGAATTATTTCCTCCTTTCTCAGGACCCACATGTGGAGTATTTGGTGAAGTGTCCTGATGCCTGCAAGGCGTCCTCGTCCTCAAATGGTTCAGTAAAGAAAACACACGTCTATTTACGTAGACGCAGACATGGGAGGCAAATGCCACAAAAAGCTTTTTAAAAGCCTGAACGAAGGGACGCCCAGGGGCTCAGTCGGTGAAGCGTCCAACTTTTGGTTTCAGCTCAGGCCATGATCCCACAGTCCATGGGATGGAGCCCAGTGTCAGGCCCTGTGCTGACAGTGCAGAGCCTGCTGGAGATTCTCTCTCTCCCTCTCTGCCCCTCCCCCACTCACCACTGTCTCTCTGCCCCTCCCCCACTCACCACTGTCTCTCTGCCCCCCCACTCACCACTGTCTTTGTCTGCCCCTCCCCTACTCACCACTGTCTCTCTCTGCCCCTCCCCCCTCACCACTCTTTCTCTCTCTGCCCCTCCCCCACTCACCACTGTCTCTCTGCTCCTCCCACACTCACCACTGTGTCTCTGCCCCTCCCCCACTCACCACTGTCTTTCTCTGCCCCTCCCCTACTCACCACTGTCTCTCTCTGCCCCTCCCCCCCTCACCACTGTCTCTCTCTCTCTCTCTCTGCCCCTCCCCCACTCACCACTGTCTCTCTGCCCCTCCCCCACTCACCACTGTCTGTCTCTCTCTCAAAATAAATAAACCTTAAAAATAAATAACAGCCTGAAAGAAGATCAACTTTCTTTTTAAGATCATCTCACGTATTAACATACATGGTTTTATAATCATTTTTAGAAATATAAAGGGACACATTAAAGGCATGTGTTAGTATCAGGCAGGAGAGGAGGATTTAAGGATTCGGGTCTTTCCTGGCTTTGCATCGTTGTTTGTTTTCCACAGCAAACAGGGAATTACCAGAAGGGCGAGGAGACTATATTTTTCAGTGATGGAGGCTGGGGACCGATAAGCTCTTCTGATCTGACAGAGAAGCTGCCTGAAACCACAGGAGGAAGTCATCTGCACGGATTGCTTCCTTTTCATCTAGGGGCTCACTTCGGCTGCACATGTCCACACAAGGAAGGCTCCCTGAAGGCCAAGGCCACGACCCAGGCCTGGCGCTGGCCCTTGTGCTCAGGATGGGTCCCTGCTCTCTGCCTTCAAACACCTGACCTCAGGATCCCTGACGGTGGCCCACAGGCCCCGCTGTTTGAACTGCACTCTGCTCCCTGGGTGGACCTGAGCTCCACAGACTAGCTATGCCTGAAAGTGAAAGACGCAGGGCACACGAATAGTCCCGAAGCCTGAAGAGCAGTAAAGCAACCCCACCGTCAGAGAGAACAGCAACTTCCTTCCTGGCACAGAATGATCGCTCACCATCTGGGCCCTTTATCCATTTAAAATGCCAGATACCAGCCAGCGTCAGCAGGGAAAAAAAAAAAAAAAAAACCAAGAAACAAAAACAATGCATCCATTAGGAAGAGCAAGACAGAAGCCCGGTGGCGGTCACGCGGTTTCATCCACAAAATGGAACGCGACAGGGGCAAGGACGAAGGAACCACAGCTGCGTGCACTAACCACGGCTCGCTAACAAAAATAACGGTCAGCCAAAGAAGCAGGTCACAGAACCACAAACACATAAATGACACTTATGCAAAGCTCACCAAAAAAAAAAAAAAAAAAAAAAACAGGCAAAACCGAGCAATACGTTATGTGAGGATACATCGATTAAATGGTCCAACTGCAAAGGAATGAAAGGGACTAACGAGGAGAAAATGTAGGACAGTAGTTACCCGGGGACGAGGGAAGATGAGAAGTCCACAGAGGGGAGGTACTCACAGAACATCACCTGTTCCTGTGTGTTCCTTTTTTTTAATGCTTTTTTTTTTTTTTAATGTTTATTTATTTTTGACAGAGAGAGAGACAGACAGCATAAGCAGGGGAGGGGCAGAGAGAGAGGGAGACAGAGAATCCGAAGCAGGCTCCAGGCTCCGAGCCGTCAGCACAGAGCCCAACGCGGGGCTCAAACCCACGAACTGCGAGATCGTGACCTGAGCTGAAGTCGGATGCTCAACCAACGGAGCCGCCGGGGCCCCTCCTGTGTGTGTCTCCAAGGGCATGGGGACACGCAGGCATTCATTTTACTGTCCCTCCAGCGGCACGTGTTTGTCGTGTGAATGCTTGTTTGTGTGAAGTCAATACGTGTCCTGATGCAGGACCCTGTCCCACTGTGACTGCTAAACAGAATAACTGTTTTTTTTAACTGTTTGAGGTAGAGGTCCATGCGTATAAGGACAAATATTTCCAGAATATTCCAGAGAAAATTAACTGTAATTACTTTTGGTATTTATACTCCTTAAAAGCAAAAAAAGGGGCGCCTGGGTGGCGCAGTCGGTTAAGCGTCCGACTTCAGCCAGGTCACGATCTCGCAGTCTGTGAGTTCGAGCCCCGCGTCGGGCTCTGGGCTGATGGCTCGGAGCCTGGGGCCTGTTTCCGATTCTGTGTCTCCCTCTCTCTCTGCCCCTCCCCTGTTCATGCTCTGTCTCTCTCTGTCCCAAAAATAAATAAACGTTGAAAAAAAAAAAAAAAAAAAAAAAAAAAAAAAAAGAAGAGAAAAGCAAAAAAAAAAAAAAGAACAAAAACAAAAATAAAAACCCTGACCGTATATTACTTTTTTTTTTTTTTTTTAAATAAATGCTCTCCAAAGCTGCGTCTATCTAGACGCACGCAGTTCAAGGAACTGATCGCGTAAAGAACGATGTTGGGTTTGAAATGAGGCTGCAAACATCTCTCCGGATCTGCAACTATTTTATTCCATGGCACCAAAAGCAGTAGTCGTTGATTCCTCTGTGAAGTTTCCGCGCCAGCCTGAATCGCCTCCTCCTTTTCCCTCCGAAAGGCTCCCGGATGAGAAGGGAGAAACGCCCTGTCTCCACAGACAGTTCCCATTCCTCCTGTACCTTTAATCCCTTCGTAACGGACTCTGCATCCCCCCCCCCCCCCCAGAATGCGTCGAGGATTTGCACCTCAGCTACTCTCTTAGGCTCCTTAAGAAGATTCTGTAGAGATTTTCTTGAGTCTGCTCTTCTCCCAGGAGGATAAGCAGCAGCCGTGTGGAGTCTTGAAAAGACTGAGGGGGACAATCAGAACCAGAGCGTCCCCAACAGCTGCCACTCACCCTGCCTGTGCCCGTTCCCCAAGCTTCGGGAGGAAGCGGGAGCTGAACGCAGACCCAGGAGGGCCAAGACGGAGGCGTCAGGAACTTCCTTGCCCCGGACCAAAAAAGGGCTTCGTTTCCAACACCCAAAACCCTGGAGGGAAGGAAATCTATGTTCCTCTCCTGGCTCTTCATTTTGTAAAACTTTTTTTTTTTTTTTATTCTTTAGAAGCAGGCTCCGCGCCCAACGTGGGGCTCAAACTCACCACCCTGAGATCAAGAGTCCCATGCTCTAGGGACTGAGCCAGCCAGGTGTCCCCCAGTGGCTCCTCCTTTCCATCCACACCCACCGTCTCTCCCATCCCCAAGGAGGGCCCAAGAGCTAACACGTTCGCCCTCAGCGGCCCCACACAACCCCGCCTTCAAGCTTCTTTAAGATTCTCTTCTTAGGGGCGCCTGGGTGGCGCAGTCGGTTAAGCGTCCGACTTCAGCCAGGTCACGATCTCGCGGTCCGTGAGTTCGAGCCCCGCGTCGGGCTCTGGGCTGATGGCTCAGAGCCTGGAGCCTGCTTCCGATTCTGTGTCTCCCTCTCTCTCTGCCCCTCCCCCGTTCATGCTCTGTCTCTCTCTGTCCCAAAAATAAATAAACGTTGGAAAAAAAAAAAATTAAAAAAAAAAAAAAAAGATTCTCTTCTCAGAAATGAATGACTGGTGTCCTCAGGAGAATGAGGATGCAAACCTACTGCCACTGCCTCTGTCCCCAGCGCGGGCCCTCTGGGGGCTACTGCGGTGACCCGTGCCGCCTCACCCCTAGGGCTCCTTCCTCTCACTCCACGGGGGAAAATGCAGGAAGGAGCTACAGAGAAAACTTACAAAAGCAGGTGCAACGTGGAAACAAGCACTCGTGGCAGCCACAGCATCCCTAAAAAGGACCACGGACGGGAGGCCAGAGAGACCGGCATCCTTCAGGGACAAGACATGTCACCATCCCTGTATCTCGAGATAGCACGGGGTTCAATTTAAAACTCCCTAAAAATCAGCGCCTGGCACAGCTCAAGATTCCAAAGCCCCGTTCCTGCTCCATGCCCTTCCTGCCATCTCTTAAACACTGACCTCCCAACGCATCACCAGTTTCGGCCACAGACGGTAACATTCCTAATCCCAGCAGAAGGCGCACACAGAGCGAGTCACGCCAACGGCTGCCCTGCTGTAGGCATCCTTCCGGACCCAAAGACATCACCACCGTCCGCCAGGCACGCCAGCCTGCTGCTCTCTCTTACAGGAGCTGGAAGTTTGCATGTAAAACACAGGTGATGCTTTGCTGTGAAAAAATAAGCAATTTAAAATTTGCACTTTAAAAAGTGGTGATGAGGGGCGCCTGGGTGGCTCAGGCGACTTTTGATTTCAGCTCAGGTCATGATCTCACGGCTCATGAGCTCGAGCCCTGCGTCGGGCCCTGGGGTGACAGCGCGGAGCCTGCTTGGGATTCTGCCTCCCTCTCTCTCTCTCTCTCTCTCTCCCTCTCTCCCCCCCACCCCCGACCCTCCTGCTCTCTCTCAAGCTCGCACGTTCTCTCAAATAAATAAACTTAAAAAAAGAAAAAACTTTCAAAAGTAGTTGATGAGACACACAAGGTTTTCTTTCTGGCTTCCACCAGGAAAAACTGGTTTCAAATGCTAGAAGGAAGTAACAGTGATAGTTGTCCGTTTATTTTAACGGTGTTAAAACACCATAATAAACTCACAACAAATTTAAAAAACATCCTTCCTCTGGTTCCCCAGGGTGTTCCAGGTCCTCCTCTGGAATACTAAATCCCATGTGGGATGGCACACTTCAAAGCGTCCCCAAAAGGAAAAGGCACTGTGGACCCAGAAGCAGGGACGGTCGCTGCAGGGGGAGGGGCCGCCAGTGACATCCTGCTCCATGCACCCAACAAGGAGAAGCAAAGCAGACGAGACCTGTGCACAGAGAACATCCCAGAGAACACAGCCCCTGGGGTCAGGGGCACCCCCATGCTCTGTGTGCAGGAACGTGCGTGCGCACACACGCAGTGGCCGAGGTTTCCTCCTAAGCCTGGGGGTGAGGCCAGGGCATAATCTGATGGACCCTGGGACCCAATAATGCTACTCACGTAAGAGCCTCCTTTTTCTTCGACAGCACCAGCACTGGCACAGCACACCTCGGCCGAAAACAGACCTGGCTGCTGCCTCGCGAGTTCAAGACTTTACATTATAAATCAGTTAACACCCGTCTGTACCACCGTAAACACTCAAAGGCTCCAAATAAGCCTCTAACCCTATTTTCTTTTCAACAACATGACACATATGGATGAGACTTCACAGTGGTTCTCAGAGGTTATCCTGAGGAAAGCAGGGCGTTAGCGGAGATTCAGCATTTATCTGGAACGTGCAACAACTGTGACCACAGCAGGCGTATCAGGGGCTGCAGAAAACAGGAATGAAGGGTAACGTGAAGTCACTTAGTGTGGCTGGTACAAAATACAGCCACTCACCTCTTGAAGAAACGAGTCTTCAAGCCTGCTACTTAGGGGAAAGCATGCCGGGTTTACTGGTGACAAGGCACAGAATTTAAAATGTGACGGACTTAATGCCGTGCAGGAAAAACGGGGGAGGGGGGGGGGATGCAAGTGACTTCCAGCGTGAGTCCCCTTAAGTCACTCAGTGACTCGGGCCTCAAAACATCCATGATCCACAGCCAAGGTATTCCAAGTGTTGAGGTAACTATTGGACAGGGTCCAGAGTTCAAGCATTTGAACTTGAAAACTCCTACAGGTTCAGCAACAGCAATATTGGAAGTGATCACTGGAATCCAAGTGACGGTTTTCATTCAGAGAGCTGCGAGCCCCTAAGACTGCCACTATTCGACATGGTGGGGCCGGGGGGTGACCTGAGATGCAAACTCGCGGGTGTTGTAACTGCTCTGTTCCCCTGCAGCCAGCCGCCCACCACTGCCTGCTGCTCCTTCGCCCTATGCGGGTGCATTGCTCCTCTGGGCGTCACGGCTCCCCCCGCCCCGCCTGGCTCCCAAGATGTTCCTATGACACCCCAAGCTCCCCCCCCCCCCCATCAGGGGCTCCGCGCAGAGTTCCCACCACCCCATCCGGACGTCTCCGTCCTTCCAGGCCCTCTTCCTCCAGCCCTGCGGCCAGACGTCCCCTCTCAGCCACGCCTCCCGCCGTGACCACGCCACGTTCTCACGCCCCCACCTGCACACGCACAGCGCCCCCCCCCCTCCCCGCTGTGTCCCGTTCCTTATCCCGTGTTCCCCGCCTCTGTGCCGTGTGCTGTACCGAATTCAGCCTGTCGCTGATCCCTCCCGCCCCACAGCGGGCTTGGCTACAGAAAGGCCGGTTTGTGCCAGGTTCCTTCACTGCTGAGTCCCCAGCCTGGCCCGGGGGCCGGCACGTGGGAGCCGCTCCCCCGGGACCCGCGACCCTGCGGTTGAGCGAGTGAATACATGAACACACAAAGGAGCCACGGGGCTCCCACACCTGCCCAACTGCCAGAAAAGCAGGGGGCTTGGAGTCTGTCATGTCGGGAGGCTCAGGGAGGGGCAGCGAAGAACCAGAAGGAGGGAGGAAAACAGAGCCACGGAGACCTCAGAGAAGCGCACACGCTGTCTGAGCCGGGCACACAGTTCAAATTGTTTCTCCGCGAAGCTCGGGTGGGCTCTCCTCCCAGACGGAGCTCCGCCCACAGTGCTCCCTCTGCCCACGGTGCTCCCGGCACGTGCATTTCCTGGAGCCGCCTTAAGCACCAAGGTACACGGTGCAGGGGGCCAGAGGGGACCGGACAGCGCCAGTAACTGCGGGACACACAGCCACGTACCCACGTCCACACCCTCGCGTTTACACACGCACACACACACTGGGTTCCATTCGATCTGCTAAAGAAAGAGCCACTAAGAAGGTGGGCACCTACTTCCATGGGGAGCGAGAGCATTTTCATGGAAAACTGGACGTTTAGATCCATTGAGCTGTCCTTGAACGATTAGGACTTCCACTAATGGATACGGAAATTATTTCTTCTTGATGAAAAACACCATCAGGGGCGCCTGTGTGGCTCAGTCGGTTGAGCATCCGACTTCAGCTCAGGTCATGATCTGACCTCACAGCTCCTGAGTTCGAGCCCCGCGTCGGGCTCTGTGAACCTGCTTTGGATTCTGTGTCTCCCTCTCTCTCTGCCCCTCCCCCACTCGCACTGTCTCTCTCTCAAAAATAAACATCAAAAAAAAAAAAAAAAATCAAGAGCAAAGGGAAATGCAACGCAACAGAAGTTTAAAAGATGAGCCATTTTCGGGGATAAGCCAGTAACAGGGTTAGAAGCAAAGGCCTAACTAACTCCTCAGGATAAGCCAGAAAGGCCTCTGTGGTCAGATTCTAGAGGGCTCTCCCAAGGGCAGACAGCTGGGGCCCTGAGCTCCAAACACACATGCCTCCGCTCAGAGAAAGTTCTGGAAAGCAGACCGCTGCCTGCAGGGGGCACGCAAGGGCAGGCGAAGCCAACACCCTCCCACCAGTCCAACCTCGCAGTGGACCGTCACAGCTCACTATGCGCACAAACTCACCAACTGGGCAGAAACACCATTTTTGCTGAAGGCTGCAGACGTTCAGGCCCCAGAGAGAGTAGCCTTTGATGAGGCCTCAGGCTTCCCCCAGGGCCCCCCAGGACCGCTCCGTGGCTGGGTCACGCGGAGGGCTGCCGAGCTCTGAATGCACTTGCAGTGACCGCCTAGAGCGAGGCCAGGCGCCTGTGACCCCCACTCACACATAGTCCTGCCTCTTCCAGACCGCACGTCTCCCTGAAAGGTCACAAGGGAGCCCTGGGGACAGGCAGCAACGCTGGGGTCGCCGCCCACCCCCTCTGCAGCGCACTCCTGCAGGGACCCAGGCTGTTGGGGGGGGTGGGGGGCTCAGCCCTGGGAAGTGGTGGTGTTCACCAGCCGTGGATCCTTCCCCACCTGCAGACACACCAGCAGAACTCGGGGGGTGGGGGGAAGTGCACGGAAGCATCTGCAGGAAAGAAGCACCCCCGGGTCGGTCGCTCCCTTAAGGCTGGCGTTTGCTTCCTACCGTTACTTGCCCAGTTTCTCTGCGCTATTTTGTGGGAAAAGTCAATGTTGCAACTGATGACTCATCCAAGGAGCCCTGAACAGGGCAGAGTGAGGTTGAAACCAAATGCCCAACAATGAGAGAGAGAGAGAGAGAGAGAGAGAGAGAGAGAGAGAGAGAGAAGCTGCCACTATTCCTGGGCACAGGCGGGTTTCCAGGGGTCACCGTGCTTACACCCCCCACACTGCTCAGAGGAGGCACTACCACCATCCCAGCGTCACTGCACCGGGAAACTGAGGCACAGGGCAGCCCTGAGTTTTACAGAAACAAGCCGCTGTGGGCATATATTATGAAGAACTCGAGAATGTATACATGAATGCATGTGCATAAGTACACTTCTGATTCGATTACTTGTCAAACATTTATCCAAAAAGGTAAACGGCCTCGATGCTAACTTGGGTTATGGAGACAAAAACAGCCCAGTGAGGGGCGGAGGGATGGCCCAGGGGGAGCAGCAGACAGACAGATCTGATAGTTCCCAGCCGTGAGAAAAACCCCAACACTGATTCCACGCTGGCCTCCCAATGCCATTTTCTGAGCATTCCTTTTCATTAGAGCAAAAGACAAAAGAACAAAGCCCCCAAAAAATTATAATAAAGCCTGGCTGATGATTTTAAACACTGGAGTAGGACGCCTGCCATGTGTTTAATCTCAGCCAGAGTGTAATTTTGCTCAGCATTCCCAGTAAAATCTTTGTTTTCATCCTCAGCACAAAATGCCACCCAGTTTCTAATTATCTGACATACTCCTATACGATTTTAATTATAAGATAGTAAACTCGTAAGTCAGAGATGTACACGTTTCCCTAAGACCATTCAACACTTGTCTGATCCAGAAACGTTAATAATCATTAAGCTTCCTTACATAATTTCCTACTAAAATCCACTTGATTTCCTGCCTACCGCAAACATCTGGATCTTCATTTATTTTATAAAGAAAAGAGTCAAAACCTCTTTCATCAGAAGGTGGCTGACTGTGGTTGCTAACGAACTTAAACGTGTTTGATTTTTAATGGACTACCTGTAGATTGAAAAGTAACTCGTCGGGGCGCCTGGGTGGCGCAGTCGGTTAAGCGTCCGACTTCAGCCAGGTCACGATCTCGCGGTCTGTGAGTTCGAGCCCCGCGTCAGGCTCTGGGCTGATGGCTCGGAGCCTGGAGCCTGTTTCCGATTCTGTGTCTCCCTCTCTCTCTGCCCCTCCCCCGTTCATGCTCTGTCTCTCTCTGTCCCAAAAATAAATAAACGTTGGAAAAAGAAAAAAAAAAAAAAAAAGAAAAGTAACTCGTCTGGAACGCAGCATCCACAGCACGGCCCATGACCCTACACGGCTCTGATGCTCACTAACCTGGTCGTGGTTTGCTCTGCAGCCTTCACACTTAAGTGTGAACCATTAATGGTTTTGGGGAGATTCCCCCCCCCCCGCCTTTTTTTAAAACGTTTATTTATTTATTTAGAGCGAGCGAGCAAGCAAGCAGGGGGAGGGGCAGAGAGAGAGGGAGAGAGGGAGAGAACCCAAGCAGACTCCACCCCATCGGCGTGGAGCCCGACGCAGGACTCAAACCCACGAACCGTGAGATGATGACCTGAGCCAAACTCAACAGTCGGACGCCCAACCGGGTGAGCCGCCCACATTCCCTGGGATTTTTCTCTTTCTAGGCTCAGTAGCAAAGCAATCCAGGTTTTTGTTTACTTCAAACACCATCATGCCAGCACCAGGCACTGAGGACATAAACCAAGAACAGCAAACCACGTGTCTGCCAACACACAGGAGGCTCCGAGCGGAAGGGACACCACGGCCACCACTCGCCGCAGGCGGGCAGGAGACGAGGGGTGAACTCAGGTGGGGGTGCTTGGTTTTACCTGCTTTATAACATCAGTTTCTGCCATTTTGTTTTTTCTTTGAAGCACTCAAAAAGCTTTACGAAGAGATCTAGTTTGGGACGGGTCCATTCCAATCCGTCCACGATTAAATACCACACAGCCATCCGAAACAGCGTCGGTGGGAAGGTGGGCACAGGAAAATGTCACTGACAAAGATTAAGTAGGAAGAAACTGGATGCGCCGTGGTGCACGTGATACCCAGGGCCCCTCAACAAACAGAAAGGTGGGGAAAACACACGCCCCCTCAAAGTAACCGTGGTTGCCTGCCCATGGAGTGATAATGGGCGATTTTTTCCCTTCTTTTCGTGTCCCACATTTTCTGTATTGAGCAGGTAACAGATTAGCAACCAGAACAAGGGCTGCATTTATTCCCTGCAAATTCTGCTTTTGGGGCTCAATACCTACCTCTTCTCCTGCCTTCCCTGTTTCCCGTTTAAAAATCCCAAGCTTAGGGGTGCCTGGGTGGCTCAGTCGGTTGAGCGTCCGACTTCAGCTCAGGTCACGATCTCGCGGTTCATGAGTTCGAGCCCTGCGTCGGGCTCTGGGCTGATGGCTGAGAGCCTGGAGCCTGCTTCCGATTCTGTGTCTCCCTCTCTCTCTGCCCCTCCCCCGTTCATGCTGTGTCTCTCTCTGTCTCAAAAATAAATAAATGTTAAAAAATAAATAAATAAAAATAAAAAAATAAAAAAAAAATAAAAATCCCAAGCACAGACAAGCGTCCCCCAGTGTCCAGGTGTCCGGGTCAGTGGAGGCATCCTCCCTCCCTGCAAAGCTGGGGCTCCTGCAGGGGCAAACGTGGACAGAGAACCATGGTCTCCCAACACCCCCCAGAGACACCATGTGAACAAGGCACAAATCATTACTGCATCTCCAGGCAGAGAGCGGCAGGTGACATGGGAGAGGGCCACTCACAAGGGATGGGACTCAAAAACAGTGTCTGGGAGATGCGGACAGGGTGTACCAGGGCCAAAAGGCAGGTAGTGTCCCCAACGGCATGCAGGAGGGGACAGAGCAGTGGGCAGCTGGCAAAGCTGTGCAGGGCAGAGTAAGGAGGCCTCCTCGGTGCCGACGATGAGAAGGGGGGAGGCTGGCTGCACAGGGGGAGGGGATCCCAGCCGAGAAGGATGCCCAGAGGCATCGGTCTGGACCAGGAGAAGCTGGGATTCCAAACTCAGCCTCCCTACGCGACTAGACGTGGGGTACACACACATTAGCAGGCCTGTGCCAACGGCCGCAAATCACTATCCGCTACTCATCTCGTAATTGTACTTCCTAAACTGTGCTGTAAGCTAGCAGACCCACCAGATACCTGACGCCCAGCAGGGCCCACGCCCCGTCCCCACCCTGAGTAGACGGCTGAGCCCCAGTGATGACAGGCGTGCCCCCGACTCTGCAGTCCGGGAGATGAATCACCTACAGGATCTTCAGAAACACAGAGAAAGGGGACTGTCGTGACAGGCAGAGAAGTGTGCCCCCCACACCCGATGTGCACACACCGAACCCCCAGATCCTGTGACCTTACCTGACACCACAAGGGGGCTTTGCAGGTGTGAGGAGGTTAAGGGTCTCGTTCTGGATTGTCCACATGGGTCCATGTAACCGTGAGGGTCCTGAGAGTTTGGGAAGGGGAAACGGGAGACAGAGGGGAATGTGAGGAGGGAAGCAGAGGCCGGGCAGGGCCTGGAGGAAGCTACCCCCGCTGCCCTTACGGACAGAGAAGAGCCGTGTGCCAGAGACCGCCAGAGATGGGAGGAAAAGGCAAGGGGATGACCCCCCACCCCCACCCCCTGTGGTGCCTCTGAAGGAGCACAGGTCTGCTGGCAACAGCTTAACTTTAGGACATGCTCCCTCCAGAACCACAAGAGGACAAGTATGCACCACGAAGCTGGGATAACAGGAAACTAACAGCAAGATCACTAGGGAGCCCGAGCACGACCGTGTAGCCCCTCGCTAAGGAGGTACAAGCACAGTCTAACGGGACATCACACTCGGCAGGGGCCGGACCAGCAGTGCGCGGACACCCTCGCTCGGCGACTCTGACCCACGAAGACCGAGAATGGGCAGCAGTGGCTCAGCCAGCTCAGCGACCCGGCAATAATCTGACCCGTGTTTTTTGTTGTTGTTGTTGTTTTTCAAATTTTTTTTAATGTTTTTATTTTTTTTAGAGAGAGAGAGAGAGAGAGAGAGAGCGAGCATGAGCAGGGGAGGGGCAGAGAGAGAGGGAGACACAGAACCCGAAGCGGGCTCCAGGTTCCGCGTTGTCGGTACAGAGCCCGAGATGGGGCTCGAACCCACAGACCGTGAGATCATGATCCAAGCTGAAGTGGGAAGCCCAACCGACTGAGCCACCCAGGTGCCCATGCCCCCCCCCCCCGACCCGTGTTTTATGTAACTGCCCCTTGCGGGCCCCATCCGGCGCTATGGTGCGGTTTACCGTCCCGGGTACTTTATAACTCACTTCTACTTACCGCCCCTTCTTCCACAGAAACTTCTGACCCCGGGCACGTTGGCTTCTGTTTTAAACGTCTCCGCACGAAGGAGAGGCATGGGGCGGCGGGCTGCCCTGGGCTTCCCTGAAGCCCGGGTGCTGATCCTTGCTTCCCCGGCCCTAGGATCCCAAAGCCACACTGATGTGCCTTACTGGAGGGCAAGGATTCTCCACCCGTCCCCATCGCCCTGGGAGGCGCGCACAGCCTCTCCCCACAGGCGGTGCTGTCACAGCTGTGTGCCGCCCTCCCCCCACCCCACCCCGAGGCTAAGGCTTGCGGCCCGGGCAGGCCCAGGCGGGATCTGTGCCTGTCCTGCTTCTTCCTCTCCACCTCTGCTCCAGATGCTGCCAACAGCCCTGAGTCACAGGTCAGCCTGTGGGGGGTGAAATGCACGATGGTCCCAAAGGCTCGCATGCGAATGTGTGCACCGCACTTTAGGGGATCAGCCGGCTGGAGACAGATTAACACAGGATCAAAAACAACCAGGATGCAGGTGCCCACTGTCCCTCCAGCCCCCGGACTCTGCAGCACGGGAGCTGAACTCTCCTGGCCCAAGCGCCCCCCGTCTTCTCTCCCCGGAGCTGTGCAGCCTAAAGCTGGCTGTGCACCGCCCTCCCTGGTCTCGGGGGCACCTGACACAAGCCACCTGCAAGCTCTTGCCAGTTCTATCTCCGCCCACGGGCTCTGGGGTCAGGCAGCCTGGATACCGGACCTGGTTTCTCCAATCCCCACCTGGAGAACCTCCCGTGAGGCTCACATCCCCTGAGCTTCTGAATCCCCACCATGACACGATGACACAGATCTGGTGGATCATTAGAAGAGGCGGCCAACGTACACCGAATTCTTGGCGCACAGTAGGTGCCTGCTAAATTGCAGCCGCTGCGATCAGCGGCACAGAGCAACCCCTGGCACCCGCTGCAGAAATGCTCGTTCCCTGGAGAGGACTTAACCACTTCCCACAACAAAGGCTCAGTGCTCTGTGACAGGGCGACACGAAGGCTTTCTTGCAGCGCAGCTGGAACTCCCCCCTCCCCGCAGCAGAGGGCTGGCGTGGAGCCACTCCCCGCACGCAGAGTTAAGATTCCGAAGCAAGAGAACGAGGTGGTTTGCAGCCCTCGGCTACAATCGGCCCTGCAGACAAGGAAGGAACGAGAAGGAACCCGAGGGTGCCTGCACACACCCAGGCTCACGAGGGAAGGCCGGAGGCGCGCATCTTTCCCAAGTTCCTGCGTGGAGGAAGCTGGGCAGACGGGCTTTGCTGAGAAGCCCATCTTCTTTCTCGGACCAGCTGAACCGACCGTCTCCAGCTTCTCCCCTCTGCCTCCCCCCCCCCAACACCTGGCTCTGACCTTCCCCAGGGCTCGGGGCATGTCCCTGTGTCACTCTCAAATTCCAGACCTGAAGTCAGCCCGAAGTCCATAATCAACATTCTAATGAAACCTAAGAAACAGAAGGCTCCAGTGGAGGGGGGAATCTGAGTGTGTGGGGCCACCTGCCCCTGCCCCTGCCCGTGCCATGGGGCTTGCAGGGTGGAAGCATTAACTCCTCCTGAAACCACCACCCCTCTTCCGACCCAATGCCTGGTGGGGGGGGAGGGCCTTCTCCTCAGCGGAGGGTAGATCGGTACAAACTTTCTGGAGTCAATGCAACAACACACCGTTTATATTGAAGAAAATCTTGGCACAACGATGACCCATCTAGGACAACGTCACCGAGAGCTCAGCGCAGTTACGATGAAAACATCCTCGGCCGCACACTTTAGGACACGGTTTAGGATACTGAACAAGGCGGCCAACTACGAAACATCCACACACCGGAAAAGACGACAGGTGGAATTCAGCGAAGAGGCTCCACTCGAGCCCGCTGCGTGTGAAAACCTCCCAAGAGCCTCTGTCCCGAGATGTGCGCAGACGGGACCCAACGGCGCGTAACATGGGCCAGACCTACACACGGCATCTTGCAATGCTAGGTCTGGGGGTGTGGTTGTTTGTTTTTTTTTTTCCATCTCTACTTTGAATAATTCTACAATGAACACAAATCATAAATGTTCAAAGTAACAGTTTGAAAGTAACAGGATGGCTATTTTTCAGGCATTTTCCCACTTATTAATGTGTTAACGGAGGTCCCTTCAAACCACAGCTCCACTGCTACCTGGCCAGTGGCTCGCTAGGCAGCCTGGGTCCCCCCTCCGGTGGCCACAAGCTACCCACCGCGTGCTGCTTCTCGGGGATTGTGCAACCTCTCGGCTCCTACCTGTCCCTGCTCGTCTGTGGCACGCGGAACAAAACACGAAGCTGACGCAGAAGGATCGCCGTTTCACTTTCGCTGGATACGGTTTCGGGAAGGCTCCAAACGTGACAATACTTCCATTCCAGGAGAAAAACAAGACCGGACTGTCCCCCTCCCCAAAGCGTGTACAGAAATGCCTCCCGAGAGGAGCTGCTATGGCATCTCGGCGGAAGTCTGCCTGTGTATTTATTTATTTTGTGGACAAACGCTACCAAACCTCACCCACAAACACTTAGGATGTGACAGGAACACAGGACTCCTTTAACTTTCAGGCTTGTGATGCATCCAAACTATTCTCAACCTAGAGAAGCAACACGTGCCTCAGATTTCCAATCTCGTGGTGGCGATGGCCTTTTACACACCACGCTGAGCGTGCACATCCTCACCAGCACCTTCTTCCCATTTTAATTTATGCACAACGATCTCATAAGGCTCCTACTGCCTCTGAGTCTTTTTTTTTTTTTTATGGTGGGGGCGGCGTTCTTTCTCTAAATAATTCATTGCTTGTTACCCTCACTCATCCACAAGAGATTTTTTTTTTTTTTAATGTAAACCTTTTTATGTAACAGGATTACAAGACAGATCTTCTATATTTTCGAATGATTTTCTGGCTGCAGAAATAAAAACCTAATTCACAGTCTCCGAGGAAGCAGAGATGAATTCTCAGCAAAGGCGGCAGCCAGGTCCAAGCCTTCCCTGGAAGGAGGCAGGCCCTGGCATCGGAGCTACACCAAGCACCTTCTGCACGGCTGCCCTGGGGACGCTTGTCGTGGCCGGCCCGCAGGTGGTGTATCAGCTGCAAGAGCCCAAATGTGCCTGGATTCAGCTGAAACACAGAAATCTGGATGCAGCCCTCACTCGGTCCCCCACTTCATAAACCAGCCTTCTCCATCCTGCTATTTGCTTACGATCACATTGGTATCTCAACTTTCAAAGGAGGCAGGTTTTAAAGGGGCAACTGGGTAGCTCAGTCGCTGAAGCATCCAACCTCAACCCAGGTCATGATCCCAGGGTTGTGGGATTGAGTCCCATGTCAGGCTCTGCTCTGACAGCATGGAGCCTGCTTGGGATTCTCTCTCTCTCTCCTCTCTGTCTGCCCTTCCTCTGCTTGTACACACGCTCTCTCTCTCAAAATAAATAAACATTTTTTTTTTAAGTTTACAACATACATACACATGAACACACATACACACAGATACACAGAATTCTGTATTTTCTATGTATATCATTACACCTTTGGGGAAGGGGAGGGATGAATTATCATTCAATATCCTTGGTCTCAAGTTTCCACACCTATAAATTGGCAATTAAATCTATGTCTTTGAGTTGCTAGAGGATTAAGCCAATTAATACGTGTAAGCTGATTAACATGATTCATGTCACATAATCTGCAAATTATTATCATTACCAGTGCCAGTTTCACAAATGTCAAGGTTTTTGGCTCTGACAATTCCGCTGCCCTGAACAGGGCGCCCCCCCCCCCCCCCCCCCGGCCACGGTCCCCTCTTAGCCCCTGTTGCCATGGCCGGCCGCCAGGACAAGACCCAAGAGGACCCTTCAGCTACAGGACCAACAGGCACAAAGAAGGGCTATCAGAGGCAGCAGCCTGGAAACAAAGTTAACTTCAGGATGATGGTCACCGACAGCTATGCCACTGTCCATCAGGATATAGAAGTGGTATTATTTTGACGATTTCAAAAGTGAATAATCACTCACTTTTTTAAGAGGGTGAGAAAGATCACTACTCTTTTTCTTGGCGTGGTGTGGGTTGAAGGTTGTTTTCCTAGTCAACACTCAAAAGTTTACGTGTCGTTCTTCTCTTTGCACAACAGCAGAAAACACCAGCCTAAGAGCCGTTCTGGAGGCTTCGCGCCCCCCCCCCACCCCCCTCAAAGGCTGATCTGCAGCTGACACAGGCTGACCCTAAAACAAGGAGATCAAAGTCCACGCTAGGGAGCTGGAGGGGGGCGGGGAGGCCATGATCACAGGAAGTCTTCAGAAGGTTAACTGAAGGGGCTTGGGATCCGGGCTGGTAGTCAGTTTTATTTCTGTCATCTTTAAAGTTCTTCATCAAACCCCCTTTCCGAAAAGCACTCAAAGATCCTGTCAGCAGAGGAAGACGGCTCAACGCCCCTCCGCCCAAAAGCTGTAGAGACTCGTGATTATCAGTCAACTGCTAAAACACATCTCCCAGCTCCTACTTGGATTACAGAACACAGCTGCAAAACAGAGTGTGGCCACACTGCGGTCTTCAGGCGAGAGGAAGATGGTCCACCCCCTTCCCTCTGTCTGGACATTCCTTCTGGGCCAAGCTCAAGGCCAGGGGACTGCAGGGTTAGAGCCCTGACTGAGTCGGCCACTCCTCCCCTCCCTGCTGGGGCAAGGAGGCTCTGTGGGCACAGCAAGAGGCAGTCCTAACTGAGGCCTCACCCCATGTGTCATTAGCCACATTTTATCATTTTTTTCACAATCTGTTTTATACCTTTAAACATTGCTCTGATCTAAACACACATTCTTTCAAATCTTCATAACGTAATAACCTAATGGCTCTTACATTTTCCCAGTAAAAACAACCTCAATTAAAATAACAAAGATATCAAAATATAGATATCACATAAACACAATTAAATATATAAAATAAATAAAGATATTACTGGGGCACCCGGGTGGCTCAGTCGGTTAAGTGTCGGACTCTTAATTTCGGCTCAGATCGTCATGATCTCACAGTTGGGGAGTTCGAGGCCCAAGTTGGGCTCCGTGCTGACAGCTGGGAACCTGCTTGGGATTCTCTGTCTCTCCCTCTCTTGTGCTCTCTCTCAAAAATAAACACTTATAAGTAAATAAATAATAAAACAAGTACAAATATTATAAGAATAAATTATAATAAAGGCAGGAAGTAAATAGTTCCGTTTGCGTCTGGAAATTCGCTGCTCCTTGCTTCTTCTGTTCACTTTGGAAGCCCATGGCTGACCTACACCCACACTGACAGGATCCCACAGGGCTGAAATCAAAGCCCCGATCAGAGTGAATAATGAAGCACCCGTCACGCTGTATCACCAAGTGATACAGGAAAGGCAGGGGCAGGGGCAGGGGCAGACACTGATAGGGACTCAACTACGCTCCCCCAATTCCGTTGAAGCCCAAACTGCCCATGTGGCTGTACCTGCAGGCATGGCCTGTAAGGAGGCGACTCAGGTTAAATGAGGTCACAAGGGTGAGGCTCTCGTCCGAGAAGACTGGCGCCCTTCTAAGAGGACAGAGACACGAGGGACGCACACACACAGAGAAGGCCACACGAGGACACAGGGAGAAGGTGTCCATCCATAAGCCAAGGAGAGAGGCCTCAGGAGAAACCACACTAGGGGACACCTTGAACTCAGCCTTCCAGCCTCTAAACCCTGAGACAGTAAACGTCTGCTGCTTAAGCCTGCCAGGCTGTGACAGTTTGTCGGGAAAGCCCTGCAGACTGACACAGACACTGAGCCCTTCCCATCCCCCACAGCGTCCCCAGACACTCAGATCTGACCCTGCAGGATCCTGTCCATCAACAGCAGTCGCATGGCTAACTTCTGGGTCAATCACATGACGGAGGGTGGATCCCACCGCGGCGACCCCGCGGGAGGAGGACAGCCCTACACGGCACGCATCCCCTAGCCGGGCATCCACACCACTGACCCCCATGCTAGGGACATGACCTCAAGTCTCCCGGGGGAGCCAAATGAATGTGCACCCACCAGACAGACAACTGTCCGAGTGTCCGCGGGTGTGAGGAGAGGCCAGGTGGAGGGAGGTCAGCCAGGAAGAGTGGCAGCACGGACCGGACACCCCGGGTGCCACGCACATACGCCCATGTCCCCCGAGGAAAGCAGGACGACACTGAGGCTCAGAAGTCCAGAGACCTCCCCGAGGCACACAGCTAGAAAGCAGCACCAGGAGACCTGCGCTGTCCCTCGACCAGTAGTATCTACGGTGGAGACGCAGAACTGCCACAGGGAAGGTTCAAACAGAAGATTCCCGAGGTTGAGAGATGAAAAGCACACGGCATCCCTCTTTTATTTCCAGATCCGGGAGCAGAGAACACTCGGGAAAGGCGCTCCTTCCACAGCGCACCCAGCCCTGCGCAGCGCGCACGTAAGTGGGTGTCCCCGAGGGCAGGGAAGACCAGAGGCTAGAGCCACGAGGTCTGGAGAGGAAGGAAGCGTGGCCAAGTGCGCGCCCGCGGGAGCCGCCCGGTCGGCGTGAGCAGCGGCCCCAGCCACCTGTCACGGCCCACAGGACGACTGGTCCACATGTCTCCCCACACCCAGTATCACCAGGCCATCCCTGCTCTACGAAGCACCTCACTTGCACGAAGGCTTAAAAGGCCACCCTGTCCTCCGGCATTGTCCCAGCTCCCTGTAGGTTTAATTTCTGTCCTTTCTATTTGCAAGCAATCATTCAAAATGTTTGAAGCCACCAATGAGTTTGCCTGTGATGTGCGTGCATGTTAAAGATCAGCATCCGTGTCAAAAGCCACCCAGGAGCCCCTCCCATTCTCTTTGAAAAGCAAAAGTGTTCGGCTCCACGGAATTTTCCACACAGAATCACGAGGAAGTGGTGGACTTGAGCAGATGCCTGAAATCACGCCGGCGACCCCCGGCGAGCATCTCCCTGCTGACAGGACGGCGTGGGCGCGGTCCCCGCCTGCTCAGGATCTACGCCGGCTTCTGGACACAGCTTCTCCAACGGCAGCGTCTGTGGGCCTGCCCGGCCCCTCTGCTGCCATCCCGGTGGGGCTGTCAATCAAGGTGGCCAAGAGGTGGCTGATTCTGTCCAGGAACAGGAAGACAAGTGTGGCGTCCCAGACGCAGCGACTTGTGCCTGCTCCCTGGACCCCGCCAGTGGATCCGGGCCCAGTCCATCCCCAGGCCTGCTTCCCAGGCTGGCCTCCCATGCTGGCTCACCCCCACACCCTTCTGGTAAATTCCACATCGGCTTGCATTAGCCAGAATGGGGTTCTGATGTTTTCAACCAAGGACCCAAACAGACCAACTTGCCGTGCCCTCCAGCATAAAGAGGAAGCAAATTCCGTTCTTAAACAGCAAAGACTATCCGCTTAGGGCAAACACTGCCTACATTTAGGAACTTTTTTTAGCGCCTTCAATCTGAAGACAATTCCCAAAATGGCAGCTACGGACAAACAGGCTCGCCGACTCATCACTATGACCGTGGGCGGCCCCTCCTCTGGGACATCTGAGTACGAGAATATGTGCGCCACACATCAGGCGCGCTCCTCGTTGCCATCCGTGGACTCAGCCAAGGGACAAGGCCTTCGCGGTCCTTCCCCTCTCAGGCGGTCAGGCTCCAAGGAGCTCTCACCACCCGCACCGCAGGCCCTGGATGAGACCCTGGGGCCCAGTCCCAAGACCACAGTCCCAGAGCTCTCTGAGCCCTTGCTGGGGAAGGACGGGTCACCCCACGATGAGACCAGGTGCACAGGCCACACGCCTGGCACTGGTGTCGGGAGCCTCCTGAATGACCTCGGGGAGCAGTGGCACTTGACCTGAGCAGTGCAGGTGTCAGCTGGTGTCAGCTGGGTCAGGAGAAGAGAAGCATGCCTGGAGCCAGGATGTGGATCATCTGGAACCCGAGGTGGACGAGGGGGCCCTCTGAGGGACAGCTGGAAGTGACGTGCCCCCAGGGACAGGCAAGACCAGGCAGGCCCAGGCAAAAGGCCCCGGGTGCTAAACAAAGTAACTCCGTTGTCTTTATTTACCCCATGACTTGTTCTCAGAGGGTGAGGGGTGAGGTCAAGGAATTCCGACTTCCTTGAGCCATTAGAGGCTTTGAGCAGGGCAAGGCCTGGCCGGATCTGTTTTGGAATCTATTTACGGGAGAGCCAAGCTATGCAACACGAATTACCCATCAACATCCTGGGACATCTGAGCCCGCTGAGCAGACGTGCTGGCACAGGAGGTGAGACCTGACGGGATGGCCTGTGCCGGACCCCGTGTCCCAAGAGGATCGCCTGTGCCGGACCCCATGTCCCGACGGGATGGCCTGTGCCGGACCCCGTGTCCCGACGGGATGGCCTGTGCCGGACCCCGTGTCCCGACGGGATGGCCTGTGCCGGACCCCGTGTCCCGACAGGATGGACTGTGACGGACCCCATGACCTGACGGGATGGCCTGCGACGGACCCCGTGACCTGACGGGATGGCCTGTGCCGGACCCCGTGTCCCGACAGGATCGCCTGTGCCGGACCCCATGTCCCGACGGGATGGACTGTGACGGACCCCATGACCTGACGGGATGGCCTGTGCTGGATCCTGTAAATACAAACACGTGCTCATCTCACGCATGCACACACACGCACACACAATGCAGGGGACCACGCACAACATGTAAGGCTGAGCATAAAGCGTCTCGAGAGAATCCTGGGGGTCATCACACTGTTAAACCCTGAAAGGCTACAGAATCGTTGTTTTATTTAAAGTGATTTTTTTTCTTTTAACGTTTAAGAGAAACAGAGCGTGAGCAGGGAGGGGCAGAGAGAGAGACAGGGAGACACAGAATCTGAAGCAGGCTCCAGGCTTTGAGCTTTCAGCACAGAGCCCGACACAGGGGCTCGCACTCACGAACCTGAGATCACGACCTGAGCCGAAGTCGGACGCTTAACGACTCAGCCACCCAGGCGCCCCTAGAAAATCAATATTTATTTGGAGGAGCTCAACAGTCCTCTAGAAGGTCTGACGTGCGGGGCGGGAGAGGGCTGTATGTCGTGGCACCTTCTGGCTTTTTAACTAAAAACGGCCTCCCTGGCGGCACGGGTGTGCGGGGGGGGGGGGGGGGGGGGGGCGGGGGACGCAGGGCCAGCCTCACGAGCTGGCAGGCGGCAGCACATGGCGCCCTCGGACGCACCAAAGGGAACGCGGGGACGTGAACACGTCTTCCAAACTCACGATCTCGAACCTTTAAGACAGTGTGGTGTCGAGAGAAGCCCGAAGGGAAGCCACACCTGAGCCAGAGAGGCCCCGCGAGGCCCATCAACTACAGAGGAGACCTGGAGAGAAGTGAAGTTCACCCCGAGGAGCATCCCGTGCAAGCCCAGGCACGCCCACCTCGACAACCCACAAGCCAGCACGGGGGCCCCGGCCAGCCAGGACGGCACGCTTTCCTCGTAACCTCCAGAGGCACCTGAGAGAATGACATCTGCACTCAGGTATCTTAATTCCTGGAAGCGGAGGCAAAGGGCAGGTTCCCCGGCTGGCACAGAAGTCCACAGCTCTCAGGGGACACGGGAGCTGCTGAGCACGCGGGGCAGCGGTGAGCCAGGGCGTATGTCCGGCCCAGAGGTCTGGCCTGCACGTGCTATTTTCTCATTGCCACGTCCAGGAAATCACCCCTCATCCTTGGTATATCCTCCCCCGAAAAGGTAAACATGCCCAAACTCCCCACACACCAAGATAAAAGGTGGCTCTCCAGCGTCCTGCTGATGTGGCATCAGGGCAGGAAGCGACAGGGACACTGACCGTCGTCTCCCACCCCTACACCGAACCCCACCACCAGCACTTTGGTGAAAAAGAACCTCTGTAGGAGCAAAATCTACTACAGGAGAAGTCACACAGGGTTCCCTCCCCTCCTATAAATAAAAGAAAGAAACTCTCCAGAATGTGGAGCTGTCGAAAAAGACTTACAAACAGAAGTTTCCAGGTTTACTCTTTGGCCAGAGAACAAGTGAGTAATTTCCCTGAGCCAAGCAAAGGTTAATCAACAAAGAAGTTCGTTAACTTGTCCTGACCCTGAGCTCAGGCTGCCAGGCAGTTAGTCATAAAGAGCTGGGTGGCATTTTCGGGAGGGGAGAGAAAGTCACATCCCCACGTGGGGGGGGGGGGGGGGAGACGGTTTCCTAGAAAACGTTGGGGACAAGGAGCAGACAGAGGCTTGCACAGCCCCTCGCCCTCCCATCTTCCTTCCTCGTGGAGAAGTACTGGGTCCCAGGGAGCACACAGGTCCACACACCTGCGGTGTGTGCTGGGGCGCGGCGGGGAGACAGGCCAGCTCAGAGCTCTGCATGCAGATGAGAGGCTGGGAGGCAGGGCCGCCCTGGGCACAGTGCTGCATCCCTGGTCGCCACCCACCAGATGCCACTAACACTCTTCTCCAAAGTTGTGACAATTAAAAACTTCCCCAAACATTGCAAAGTTGCCCCCTTCCTAAGAAGCACCGGGAACCAAGCAGGGAAACTGAGGCCAGGGGCTCTCAGCGTGATGCAGAGGGTGGGGACCGGACCGTCGATGTCTGCCCGAGCCTTCCGCCCGCCTCACCCCATCGCCTGCGCCTCGTGTGTGCTACGGAGGCACCTACAAGCCAGCTCGTGGACTCTGCCCAGATGCTTTTAATTTTTAATCTCCTATAAGCACCCAGATGGGTCTGATTTTTACGAACATGAAACGAGTATGGTCACAGCTCCTCTCCCTGGGGCGTCCTCCCCTGTTTCCCACTCTGCCTCTTCCCCACCTCGGCCTCACCCCCACATCTGGCGTTAGTACAAGACACGCCCACGACACGCAGACGACGCATCCTCCCCCTGAAGGACAGGTGCTACCCCCAAGCAGTCACTGCCAGGAGCCTGCTGAGCCTACACCCTAAGTGGGGACCCCCACCCTGTGGATGGGAGCATGAGATTAAACAACAGATCTGGAAAAGTCGGCTGGTTCTTTAGAAGTCAGATACACACCCGGAGCACCTGGGCCGCTCAGTCGGTTGAGCGTATGATTCCCGGTTTCAGCTCAGGTCATGATCTGGAGGTTTCGTGAGTTCAAGCCCGGAGTCAGGCTCTGTGCTGGCAGCACGGAGCCTGCTTGGGACTCTCTCCCTCCCTCTCCCTCTGCCCCTGCCCCACTCGTGCTGTCTTGGCTCAAAACAAACTTAAAAACTTTTTTCCTAATAAAGAACAAATTTACATATACACCTACCACGCCAGTCCCAGGTACTGACCAAGGGACACGAAAGCATGTGAGCACATGAACTGAACGCGGATGTTCACGGCGCTGTATCTGCAAAAGCCAAACCCTGCAACCACCACAATCAGCGTCCATCAGAAGGTGAACTGCAGGAAACCCACTTAACGGAATCCTAGTCAGCAATGAAAAGGAACACACTTCTGACGCTCCCAGCAAGCCGATCAAATCTCAAAATCACCACCGTGTGTGAACGCAGTCAGCACAGAAGGGGTCTGTTACCGCGTGATTTCATTTCTCTTAAATTCCAGAAAACGCGAACTCACCCAGAGGGCCAGAAGGCAATCCGGTGCAAGCAGACGGGGGCAGAGAAAGGGACGGGTCACGAAGGGGAACAGGCAATTAAGTGGGGAGACGCACGTGTTCAATATCCTGATTGTGGTTTCGCGGGTGTGTCTGTCAAAACTCGTCAAAACTGTAAACTTCCGATTCGTGCGGTGTCTCTCACGTAAATCTTAACTCTCTGAAATTGCTGACGGAAACGTGTGCAGAAAGAGCACTGCTGTGCGGTTTTGACAGAAAGTGCGGGAAACGTTCCATCACGTGAGGGCAGGCGTCCTGCCTCAGCTCGTGCGGACCGTCCAGCCGGGGTGGGGGGTACCTACCCTCAGGAAACTGCACTGCTGCTGGGCCGGAAAGGACAGGGGGGGCCCGGACTTCCCAATCACCCGGCGCGAGGCCCCACCGCCCCTCAGGAGCCCGCGGCCCGGGCAGGACACTGCAGTCGGCTCCCTGCACGGACGGTGCGGGGAGTCAGGCCCGGAACACGGCAAGAATCCAGACCGTCGCCAGCCCCGGACGGCAATCGGAGGACACCGTCCTGGAAAGTCAACCACCCAGCGCACGACCCGGGTGAGTCCCTGCTCGCTCTGCAGCCCGGGGCCCGATCTGGAAGAGAGGTGGGGCCGTCTGACCCACCGGACCCACACCTGTGGTGGAAAGCAAAGCCCGTGCCCAGCTCTGCTGCCCCGTGAAAACAGCACCGCTGTCTTGGGTCCCGCTGGGTTCGGTCCCGCCAGCTCAGCCACCTAACTCTGCGTGACCTCAGGCAAATCCCTTGGATTCTCAGGGTATCAATTCTGCCTATTATGCTAATTATAGCCCAGAGGAAAAGCAGCTTCTATTTATACATGTTAAAAATTAACTGCGTGCTAGCATCTCCATTATTAAAATGTCACCTAATTCGAGTGGCTTAAATTTAAGAGCCGTATTTCCAACCCACCCAGATTAAAGGTGCTGCAGATTTTCTGAGCTCGGGTGAAGTGTCAACGGACGCCATCTGGAAATTGTCCCTGTCCCAGGCGGCGAACCTGTCACTGCAGGCAGCCAGCTCTGCCATCGTATCTCCTCCTCCAGCAATCAAAACCGCCAGCCAGTGCCCGGGCACCCCCAAACCTCAGCAAGGGAGTAGAAGTGACCCAGCGGCTGCTCCCTTCTTCACCACCTCAGTAGGGATTAAAAGGCGAGGTGGGAATGCGAGCTTCGAATCACAAACTGGAACCTGCAAGACGGTCCACGAAGGGGGAGGCCCCCTGTGCCCCTGCAGACCTGGGTGGGGCTGATCGGAGAGGTTTCCGCTCTGTTTCATCAGCACATCACGACCGTGACTCGCGAGTTCAAATCCTAAGTCGGCCAGCTCCAGGGCGTGGGTGCATTTGGGCCTGGCTTGAAAGTCTAGGCCTCAGGCTCTTGACCTGTAAAATGGGGGTTCTACCACCTCTGTCCCCAGGGGGACCTGGATAAAATGACACAAAGCAGGTTTAAGCCCTGATCACGGGGTCCCGGGCACGGCTCACGTTCACTAAACAGCTGGAGCTATTATTACGGGTTTTATTAAGTGAAGAAGAGGAAGGAGCTGGGAGAGCGGGTCGTGAAACGCTTCGTAGAAATTTCTGGAATCCGGAGCGGGAGCAGCTGTCAGAGACGCCTCCAGGCAACGGTGTCATTTACAAGGCAAACCCATGAGCCGCCCGCCTGGCTGCCGGCGCAGAGCTGTGCCCAGGTCGCAGGGAGACCCGGACCCCCGCAGCGGCCTCGGCCGTGCGAGCCTCTCCCCGGCGGTAAACGGCCGTTCAGGTCTCCTCTTCCTAAAAACGAACGGGAGCTGACGTCTGGAACGGAACCGCCAGGGGAGGAGGGTGCGGAGGCTGCTCGGCCAGTCGGCACCGGTGCCGGGCCTGGCACAGCGCACGGCTCGTGAGCGGCCGTCAACCGACCGCCTGCCCGATTCCCAGCAGCTGCTCGCTTCGCTTGGGGCCTCCCAGGTACGCAAGCTCCGCGTGGAAACCGGCCACGAGTGACCGCCAGCTGATCCCCGGACGAGAGAGCAGGAAGTTCTGGGGAAGGGCTCGGCTCCAAGAGTCGGCCCAGCCCAGTAGGACCTGGCTGCCTGGGGCTCTAGAGACAAAGAATCAGCAAGAGGCTGTTGCAGCCGAGGGTTCCCTCGAGCTCAGGGAAAAGCCTAGACAGAATCTACCCGAGATCACAACGCTCGTAGAGCAAATACCAGGAAAACACACTCTAGCAGATTCCATCGGCGGCCGGCTGGGGCCTCAGTCTAACGTCCTGTCCGTGCAGCCCCTGGCTCCCCATCTCCGTGGAGCGTGGGGGGGAACCAGCCAGCGTGGATCTGGGTTGGGGAAAACAAGTCTAAGTGCCCGGCTTGCGTCGGTGGCCTCGAGGCTCGGTGGCCCTGCTCACGTGGACGCAGCCCCTGACGGCTTCCGCTGAGGAGTGTTCCCAGGGGCATGTTTTCAAACCAACAGAGAAACTCTTGGTCAAATAAACTCAGGTTTCTGATTACGATTCCTGTTTTTATGTCCAGAAAGCCCCAAAAAGGCAGTATCATGATCGCTAAGGTTTAAGTCATGTTTTTTAAATATTGGAACCCAAGCTCCAGAAACCCCAGGATCTAACAGGACTTATGTAACAAGAGCCAAGGCAACAGTAACCATGGAAAACGGACCTTCCAAACACAAGTTTCTGGAAAAGTTCACCGCAATTAGCTTTACGTGGTATCTTCCTAAAGAATTCTCAGGCAGGGACTGTTTTCAGGAGCAACATGTGGTTGCAGCAGGGTGGGGAACTGTGCTCTAGTGGGAGGAGACGTACACCCCAGTGTAGACCGTCCACACGCTTCTCCACCGCCCACCCTTCCTGCGAACAAGCCACTGGTGAGGTGGCCAAGGTTGTTCTCAGGATAAAACAGGGGAAGACTCCCTCGTGCATTCACACACACACACACCACACAAAGGAGAAGAGGGAGGGGTGAACAGGGGGTCCGTCTACACAGGGGTGGAAAAGGCAGACAGACGTCCCTTCATTCCTGCAAAGTGGCCTTTAAGATAAAGCCTCAGAAACAAGAGGCTTTTTGGTACCAGGAGGGGAGCAAGCAGTAAGGAGAATCTGGGCTGCCCGTTAGGAAACTACCCGATGAAACATACGAGGCAAGTCTTCTGGAAACATCTTCCACCATGATAACCCACGAACGAGACTAGAACGTTCTTTCACAAACTGAACCGTAAGAACCCAAGTTTCCCTGGCTCACAGCAGAGGACGCGTTCAAAAGTCAGGCTTTTCCCACTGTGGGAGCCGGGGGGGGGGGGGGGGTAATTGTGAGAGAGGGAGGTGCACTCAGAGCCACCACCCTTTCTTCAGAAACTAGACCCTCCCCTCATTGAGTGACAAAGAGGTGACAACCTAGACAGGGTCTGCCATAAATCCCCCTCGGCTCAAAGCCTGCTCACGCTAAACACATGACTGTGACAAAAATGGAAACCGAAGCCGGGGCTCCGGCTAGAGATTTTGGACGCAGGGGCCCATTCGAACAGAAATCTGGCGTGGAAACCAAGGCAGGGGCTGTGAGCAGGGATGCTGAAGTCCTGAGAAGAGTAGAGTGGAGTCCGACCGGCCGGCAGAACCCGGGCCGGCCCCGAGGGGACTCGGCGACACGCACGCGGCAGCAGAGGGCTGTGGTAGAGCCGTGCAAGAGCATCTGGGAAGGAATCTGCTGACTCAATACCCCCAAGGCCGCGGGGTCCACGGCCGCAGGGTCCAAGACCGCGGGGTCTGGGCCAGCTCTGCCCAGGATGTGGACAGCACTGCAGGGGGCAGACGAGGAGGAAGCCGCCGACTATCAGCCCCTGTGAGGTCACGGCTCGCGGACAACTCAGAAGACATGCCCCGTTCGCGTCCACTCTGGAGAGCAGGAATTTGGGGCCAACCAGGTTCTGTAATGAACACTGCAATTAACACGGCAAAGACAGGGATCACACTGTAATTCAGCTCCCAACTCCGGGCCAGGATGACTCCAATTCTGGAGGCTGCTCCCTAAAACTCACGAGCCAGGGAGGTGACGGAGAGCTTAATTAGACTTCTCGGATGTGCCTGAAAACCCGCCGTGTAAGTCGGGCACGTAATAGACTCATTCATCGCACCTGCAACATTTACCACGTGCTCGTGACGCCCTTGACACACTATCACCAGGTCAGACGGCCGCACACCTGCTTTTTACCCTAAGTATGGGGACCAGGGGACCTCGGGACACTGGAGGTCAGTACCCGTGAGGTTCCGTCCGCTCACCCCGGCACGCGCCCAGGTGTCAGAAGCCTTCAGCAGACGTACCCCTGTTACACGAGGCACACTAGTGCTTGTCCCGCCACGTGCTCCATGGGTTCCACACACACACACCACAGTGTGTTTCCTTCCCTTTGCTGGGTATTACTCTCCCGAGTGGAATCTCACTCGGAGTTTGCTGGAGGAGGGATACTCGGATGAGACCATTCAACACAAGGCCCTAGGGCAGGCTGGCCTCGTCGGACCATCTCCTCCCCACCCTTCATCCCCACCTCCCCCCTCCACCTCCACCAGACCCGGTCATTTTGGGGGACGATGAGTCACGGATGAGGCCTCAGCAGCCACTCCAGAGACAGGAGGAAGCCTGAGATCAAAGTTCAATCGTATGGATTCTGAAACTGAGGCCCAAAGGGACACGTATTTGCCAAGAATTCCATGGCAAGTCACTGAGGTGGGGGCCTTAGATCCCCAGGCCTTACAGGCCACAGTCACCATGGCTGTGATCCGCTATGACATCATTCGACTTCCAGGGAAGTGGCCGCAGTATAAACCAGTTAAGCAAGAAAACGCCTGTCTTGCACATCAATACATCGGCCACGTCAAAAACCACAGTCCTTTGAGCCACCCCCCCCCCACCCCCGCAAAACCACTGAGGCCGGAGGAGGGGCTGCCCTCCCGAACACACACATCGAGCCGCAGAATTCAACTCAGAGTTCAATTCAAAGTCTCCTTTTGGGTTCACATCTAAACTGAATCAAGACTGGGGTGCCCAGGTGGCTCAGTTGGCTAAGTATCTGACTCGGTTTTGGCTCAGGTCATGATCTCACAGTTCGTGAGTTCGAGCCCCACATCAGGCTCCGTGCTGACAGCATGGAGCCTGCTTGGGATTCTCTCTCTCCTCCTCTCTCTCTCTTTCTCTCTCTCTCTCTCTCTCTCTCTCTCACATAACCTTAAAGAAATAAACTGAATCAAGATTAACACAACAAAAAGCTGTCCTTCCAAAGCACAAGTGAAACTGACTTCCCCTGCAGAATGAGACCCCCGCACGTGGGACCCACACTTAGTAAGGGCCTTGACCCCACTGTGCCGACACTAAGCCTGGAACCTGACACCACGACACCCTGCCTGGCACTGTTTCTACAAATCCTTTGGATTCCTAGCCCTCGTCGGCCCAGCCTTGGAAAACTCTGCATTCTATAGAAAGAGCTAGACAGCAACCCTCTGGATGGATAGAGAGAGACACAACACTTCAGAGTAGAGAAGCAGGGCAGTGAGAACAGAGCAGCTCCCTCTACACGTTCCTTCAACTCTTCTGTGCATTTCCAACTGTTCATCACAAAACAGTGGGAAAAAGAGAGCCTCCCAGGGCTGTGGTTAAGCCACAAATTTCATCTCTTAGTAGCAAAACGCCTTGTTCGTATGAATCCCAGACCCTAGGCTAGTGGCATATCCCCCTCCCTAAGCAGACCCCAGAAGGGGGTGCGCCTGGGGTGATGGTCCGTCAACTCCGTGAGCAGCTCGACACAAAGAGCCCCGAAATTAATCTCAACAAGTCGGGGGGTGCCGATCTCCCCAGACGAGGAAGACCACAGCACTCTGGGATTCTTTCATCCCAAGCAGGCAGTCTGTGAAATGAAAAATCTGAGGGCCCCACAGCCGACATGCCATCAGGAGCAGACGGTGGGATGCTAGAACACGGGCTCTCACGTCTGAGTCTGGAATTCTGAACCACTTTCAAGAGGAGCTGCACTGCCAGCACATCCGGACCTCACCTGGCCTCCAGGTGGGGCCGCAGAGACTTGTAGGGAGAGGCACAAAACACACCTGGCCAGGATTTCAGCAGCACCCAAGCCTCTCCGGGCAAGCTGGGGGTCTAGGGAAGCAGTGTGGGGCCTGGGGAGTCTGAAGCAGAGAAAAAAACCCTAGATTTAGATGATGGGCAAAATGAGATTAAGTAATCTTTTCATTTTACTCCCCAGCATGAGGACAAACACAAATTGAGAAACATTGGTAAAACTGAAATTTTCCCTTTTTTTAATGACTTTTTAAACATTTCTTTTAAATATTTAGAGAGAGAAAGTCGGGGGGGGGGGGAGAGGGAGAGAGAGCGAGCATGTGAGCAGGGAAGGGGCAGAGAGCGAGAGGGAGAGAGAGAATCCCAAGCAGGCTCCACACTGTCAGCACGGAGCCCGACGTAGGGCTCAAACCCAGGAACCATGAGATCATGAATCTCTGGGCTGCAATCAATAATCAGACGCTTAAGCTGACTCAGCCACCCAGGTTCCTCAAAACTGAAATTTCGTCAGTGAAAAAATTGGAACCTGACTTTTCTGTGGCAAGACCATGAGATTCCTTCCGGCAAAGATGAGAGTTTTCCAAGGCCTCCTGCTGACACGAGATGACACGTCTGTCAACGACCCCCTCCCCCATGTCATCAGCTCCCCACCTTCTGGGGCTCAAGCAGGGCACCCTCTGGGAGCCCCTAGGCCTCTTCATGGCGCCCCCTCTAGGTTGCCTAGCCCACTACGCACCCGGGCCAAAGCACACGCCTGCCCGGTCTACGCACAGCAAACGACCCATTCCCCTCTGTAGTCCTGGCACCCGGCTCCACGGGTCTATGGATTCAAGCCATTGAGTGAAACTCACCGATACCCAACAGATAGACACAGACATATGCTTGGTAGGCGCATGAACAGATAGTTAGATGTAGCTACGGGCGGACACATCCCTCAAGCATCATGTGGTATCCACTCTGAGAAAGGCACCGCCGGCCAGGAGGCCACCGGCGGGACGAGCAGGGCCTCAAGGGCCACCACAGTCCAGGCTCTGTGAGCCACAGCTCGATCACAGAAGTCCCCGTGTGCACCGGTTCAGCTCCTGGACAGAGAAGCACAACAGCCACGCTCCCAGGGGGCTCACGTGCAGGTGCCTCGGACCCCCATCCAAGAGTCTGCGGAGGAGGGAGGGGCCGGGATGCACCCCGGATGCCCACCTCTGGGCCCGTCCCACAGACGGGGCGATTCCTGACCGACATATGCAGACCAACCCCACGGGGACAGGGTCCTCTTCCACAAACCCTGGGTACCTGCCACGCGTGGCCAAGCACCTCCCCCGCCCAAACCTCAGGACCTCGAAAGATGGAATCCCCACCACGCGGCCCCACTCTCGCGTTCCCAGGATCGAATCCCAGTCTCTCGCCCCCCCCCCCCCATCCTGAGGCTCCCACACGGCTTCGGGCCTGCACCTCCATAAGCATCCCACGGACCTGGTCTCCGTGTCCCCACCTTCCCGCCCAGACCCCCACCCTCTGCCACAAGGGCCGGGAGGTGGTTCCCAGTCTCGAGCCCTCCCTGCCATTCCCCACGACCACAGCGACTGCAGCGGCCAACACAGCTTCCAGGCTGCACGGCCGCCGCTGAGCGTCACAGCACTGCCCTCCCCACGCAGAAATCCATCACCGGTGGTCTCCCACTGCCCAAAGTGCTCTCGACCTGCTCTCTGGGGCTTGTAAGGCTCTTCTCCCTCATCCGGGCCTCCTCGATTCTCTGGAGGCTGAGGATTCAGTGCAGATGTCTCAGTCCTCTTACCCACCGGCCGGAAAGCCCTCCGGTGCCTGATTCCTACCCGGCTTCCAGGTTGGGTTTAATCCCATCCCCTGGGAGGCAGCCCTCCCTTCCCCCACACCGCCCACAGCTGCCCGTGATCTCAGGTTGCATCCCTGTGGCCTCCTGAGCGAGATCTGGCGTGTGCCGGGAGAAGGCTCAGGTCCCACACATCTGCACACCGGAAATTAAAAAATTCCCCTTTGCCACCTTGTAGGTGCTCAATAAAATCTTGTGCCTACTGCTTCTCACACTAGCCACTCCCCACACTAAACGGGGAAGATAAACAGAGCCCTCCCACCCCCATCCCTCAAAATAAACATTTGCTCTGTGAGGCCACTGGAGAAGCTCACACACTTCCACCCTTATGAGCTACCAGGTATGGCCTCAGCGGGCCTCTGTGGAGGGAGATGGGCAGTTCCAGGACGCAGCAGAATGAACAAAGAAAATAACCCCTTGAGAGTAGCACTGTTGGCAACACTTAGCTTTTGTTTCTTTCCTGCCTTGCACATAATTGCTACAAACAACAGAAACTGAGGAGTGCTAATAGTAACTATAAGACCACAGAACAGTTCAGGCCCAGAGTAGAAAATGAGTTTCCTTTCAAATGCCAACACAGATCCAAGGGTTATCTAAAACCCAGGATGGATGTGGGGAGACCAATGCTGGCCAGGCTGGGATCTGGGATCGGCGGGATAGAGTACCCCAACTGATTACTAATTTGCCGAGAGCCAGGCAGAGCTGAAAGGGGCCCGTTCTGGTCTCAGGGGAGTTGTGCCATTCACGTTTTAAAGAAAAGTACTTCCTGGTGAAGGATTTCACTCAGGCAGCTCCCTATTTACAGAGCTGTAATTATTCAACTCACAAGGATTTAACAGTTCGTAGAAAATCCGGAAGTCTAAGACAGTGCCGGAAATTTACTAGACACTTAAACATTTGTTTATGAACAAACAATGGAAAGAACAAAAATCAAAGGACGAATGCAGCACCTAAGCCACCTGAGTGTCATGTAATGAACTCTGAACAGCAATGAAAGGTCTCTCCAGATAGGGGCTGCCCACCAGATAGAGTGGTTTCATGATTGGTTGTGTCCAACCAGAGAGAACAGGTAACACGACACAGCTCTCCACTCCCAGGCACCTGACAGGAACCAAAAGTCAGGCACGAGAATGTGCACAGAGGCACTGTTGTACCAGCAGAAAGTAGGAAACTATGCAAATGCCTATCAATGGTAGAACAGACTAAAAAAACAAAGGCGACCTTTAACTACACGCAACACAGATAGGTCTTGCCTTGCCGACCACCTTCTGGTTCTTGATCTGAATGCGGGTTACACACATATGGTCAGTTTGTGAAAACTTCCTCCCTTATGACTCGGGCGTCTTTCTGTATTTACGTGCTATGTAAAAAAATAAAATAAAATAAAGAGTTCAAAAAAATTAGGGAGTTTGAAGTGGTCTCAATCCCGGCAATCCCAAACTTGAAATAATAATAGCACGTGGGAAATCAGAGCCCCAGACTGGCCTGTTGATGCCGAAATTAAAACAATGCTCTTGTTTGTTTGTCTGAAATCAGGTTCACCAGCCTGAGCTACCAGGGGCCTTGTTAGAACAGGAGACGGAATCACGGCTCACAGCAGCACCCCAGATCCTTAAAAACAACAACAAAGGGTGGGCAGGCAGGCTTACGGAAGTGCCCTCCCTGGAAAATACGCCAGCTCTCCCCCACAGAAAAGGACAACTGGAAACACAAACAGCTGAACCTCAGGGCCATCGGCTCTCTCCAAATCAATTTATTTTTCAGTACAAAAGCTAGCAAGTAATTAGCTTATCTACATTACCAAATCTTGCTGAGGACCACCGACCACCCTCACACAGACAGCATGCTTCTGGGCTGGTATTTCAGGAGTAAAAAGCCCGTTAGGAAACTAAGTTGGGTCTTATTTGGTTGAAGGCACTGATTAAAAAAACAAAACCAAACTTTCTAACTAACTTCTTCCTTTCCCCGATACGGTTGGTACGTCCCTTTTCAAGTGAAACTCATTGAATTTCAACTAAACTTACTTCCTAAAGATGCTACTCTCCCTTGAAGACTATTATCTGAGAATATGGTAACTAGGTAGCTTTGGTGAGGCTGTGTCCTAAGCTGGAAATCAATATGGTTCTATTTGCGAAAGCCTGCTGAATGTTGACATTTCTAAGACCAAACATAAATCGCTTGTGAACATGGCCGGTAATTATTTGGAATTCTTCTCCCAGAACCATGAAAAGTGTTTCCCACCCTTAAAAAATGAAAAATAAAAAGCAGCTTCTAACCACGATGCTAATGACAACCAGACGGCATGAGCAGTTTTAAAGAGGAGACAGTTGCTTGTGTAGAAACACTGTACAAATACTCCAACACTGCAGCCCAAAAAAAGACAATCCCCATCAAACAGCGGGAGAAGTGTGAAATTTGCAAATGAGCCCCTGGTTAAACAAAAACACCAATCTGTTCCCAGACAGCTTAGGGTGGCCACCTGTTCCGGGCTGGTGGCAAGTTCTGATTACCAGTGGAAGAAACAATATCTAAGCAATGACAGCCCCCTCTTGGGCCCTGGTCCCCACCCTCGAGCCTATATTTAGTCTGCTCTTCATGGAAAATGTTCCGACCTCGCACACAGACAAGCTCTTGGGCTGGTTATTCAAAGGGTCCATTAACAACCTCTTCTGGCGGGGGGGGGGGGGGGGGGGGGGGGGGGGGGGGGGGTTGTTGGTATTTGCTCTCCCTCCTGCACAAGCCCCAGAGGCAACCAAAACACCCCCTTCTGGCCTTGATCAGCTGTGAGCAGGAGCCCAGGGAGGTGGAGGGACTGGGCCCAAACTGCCCTGTCTCTGGATGGGTCATCGCTGCATCTTGGGTAAGTCACTCCACACACAGCCCTGCAAGCAGGCTTCCCGCACTGTTAGAAGAACCAAAACTCCCCGTCAGCCCCTCGGGGGCACGGAGCTCCCAGAAGGGGGTCCAGCGCCACTGCACATGCAGAGCCTTGCCCCCATACCCTGCACAAAAATAACAGATGCTGCAGAGATTGGAGATTAATATCTGCACAGTGCATTTTGCGTCTCAGAGAAAGGTACTTAACAAAGGGAAGGAATTATGCAGCTAAGCACCAGATCAGAACCCCCGAACCCTGGATTTTAAAAATAACTAAGCCTGATCCGCTTTGCCAAACTCAATCACTTAAAGCAAAGGATTCAAAGGATCTGCAGTGTCGGGAGAAGGGGGCTGGGGGACGCGGGTTTGTGTGAACGTTGAGAAACACGAGACAAGATCAAATCAGTAGTTAAAACAAGCCAGAGCGAGACTCACAAACTATAAACACCTGCGGGGGACACAGGAAAAAAGGACGCAAACTAAGGGATTTTAGTCTTAAGAAAATAAAGAGCCTGCTTTGGGACAAAAAAACACAGTGGTCGTAACAGGGCCACACGTTCCGTTGCAAAGGTTCCTGCAGCCGCCGTGGCTGCTTCTTGCTTCTGAGTCACCTCCTTCAGGCTCCCTGACAGCCCCCCCCCCCACCCCAAGCTGCTAATAACACACAGCTCTCCTCTTTCCCTGAAATGTTCTTGTAGCTCCAAACCAGCGATACCAAAACGCATCATCTGCCAAATTATCAGAACAAGGGAATACTGAGGAACCCCATCTAAATACATCACACGCCGGAGGGCACGCACGCTAAATATCAACAATCTCCGAGAAGACAGGAAGGAAGGTCCACAGAACAGCAGACTAGGACTTAAAGGACATGGCACATCAGTGGTCCTAACTCCCTGCAGGATCCCTTGATGATGTCCATCCCACCCATCCAACCACTCCCTTCACAGGGCACTCACTCCTCATCGAGGAGGTAGTGCGGACATCGATGTCAATTCATTCGGAACCGGCTTTAAATCCCTCCTCCGCTAGGTTTAAGTTCTGTGGCCCTAAGCAACTCCCTGGCAGCTGGCCCTCCCCTCACCTGTAACTTGCACAAGAGGAGCCTTGGAGAGCAGGGCCCAAAGAACATGCCCCTTCTGCTGGAGCTTTTCCATCCACAGTGACGCTTCTCAAAGTGCGGTCCCTGCACCAGCAGCACGGGCAGCCTCTGGAAACTCGTTCGAAAAACACATTCTTGGGCCCCACTCCAGACCTAGAGAATTAGAAACTCAGGGGCTGGGGGCCAGCAATCTGCTTTCCCAAGCCCTCCATGTAATTCACACGTTCGGCTTGGAGAACCAGGCGGCCCTCCGTGTTATAATGAAGACGCTACGTTATGTCAGCTGCCTACGTCTGACCTTCGCTTACACCCAACGTAAAGAAACACCAACGTTTTCTGGAGAGCCTGGCTGAAAAAGGTGTTAGGATTCAGCAAGCAGATCCTTCCCTTCCCCTCCGCACACTAAGGAAAGCTCACTTCCGCCCCAGACACCACATGTAGCTGGACTCCTTTCCACCCAAGCCAAACCCTGTCGGATCCAAAAGGTGCCCGGCCCTAACGTCTGTACTCCTGCAGCAGGTTTCAAAGCACCTTCCACTTCTGCCAGAGGATAAGTGCCATTCATACAACCAATGACGGGCAAAAAGACCCAAACTCCAGAGAAAATGTTAGCCCCTCTGGCAAGCAACCCCTGGGCATCCTGAATCACCGAGGAGATTTAAATTAAAAAAAAAAAAAAAAAATGAACAGGACCTCATTTCTGCCCTCGAAAAGCTCCCAGTCCTTCGGGCTGGAGCTGAGCCAAAGGAAGCCGGGGACACGAAGCAGGGGGCCTGAGCTCTGCCTGGGAGAGGGAGGGGAGACACTGCCCTGAGCCAGGTTGGGAGGGATGCCTGGATTGGGGAGGACTTAGATGCTGGTAAGGTATGAAATTTAACCTGGAAGCCAGAACCGCCAGCCTGTGGAGGGAGAACTATTTTTAAGGAAGAAACCGCAACATTTGTATCAATAACTAAAAGGCCCCATACCTGCACCCTTTGATTAAACTGGAAACATTTCGAATACAGTCCATACTGGCAGAGAAAAATTACACTCACCCGTGGCAGGAAGAAGGTATTTGTTCCCCAGACACGTACATATGCAACAACCAGATTAAATAATCTTCTGTATGGAAAGCAACTCTTACAAGTTCTGCCGTGGTAAGCAAGGCTGCAGAGAACGTCTGTGCAGCATCTCAAACCCTTCTCGTCTTGGGCGAAGGGAACACAGACGTGGGACGGTTTGCACATACAGCCCGCAGAAACCATCAAGAACCAGGACCTCTATCTCCAACTCACAAGGCGCTACGGAGCCAGCGGAAGTCACACCAACCCAGGTCAACTCTCTGGGGCAAGTTTCCGACCCTTTCGGGACCTCAGGGGTGGCATCACGGGATCACCAACAGCATGATGGGAGATGATATGGGGGAAGCACGTCGCACTCTGCTGTACACAGATGCTCGGCAATGCCGCTGGGCCACGGGATTAAGTGGTCCCTCGCCCCAACTTCTCAGGTCCCCCCCCCCCCCCTTGCTGGGGCTGGGGCCTTGAAGCCTTCTGTCAAAGCGCCCTCACCGGAGCAGAGCTCTGCGGGTAAGGACCGGGCCACTGTGCCTCTCCGAAGCCTTCAAGAGGAAGCCACACAAACCAGCGGCAGGGCCAGTGGGGAGCCTGGTTCCCCCTAATCTGCCACCTGGTAAGGGTGGTGGGGGGCCCAACCGCTGGCCCAGCTCAATGAGCCTGTGTGTTGTCATTCCCCACCACAGCTCGGCCGCTGGCACGCTGAATCACAACGTGCGATGCTGAAAGACGCGTTATCCCTAAGAGAAGGACAAGTTTTATTTAACAAGGAAGGCAGCTGGCTCATTTACCTCGGCCCTGTCAACCCAACACACTTTCTAAAGGAGAACCCGAGGCGGGAACCCAACAGGTTGTCCACCCTGGAAGGAGCAGTTCCGGACTCATTTCCGGGTGTGGAGAATACCCAGGCTACAAGCCGCGTTTCAGAGCACGCCACACCCCTGTGGGGAACCCCGCAGATCTGATCAGGTAAATGTGAAAAACAGCCATGCTTCCCTAAAAGCCAGAGATCTGGGAGAAAAAATAAATCTGAGTCTGAAATGAAAATTGGAAAAAAATACTTTTTTTTTTTGGACAAGGTAATATTTTAAAACAAAAACAGAATCACATTTCCCATGCCCACAAACAGGGTCACAGACACATTCTTATTGGGGAATCTTGGTGAGCTCTTTCAAACGAGATCGTGCAATTCAGCCCATCACTGAGACGTTTTTCTGATCCAGACCCACTTACGATCACTTTGAAATGAGCTTTGAACGGACGATAGCTACACATCATTCCCTTTGACAAGGCCAGTCCTCACGCCAACAGCAAAAATTCCTGAAAACGCCAAAAAGAAAAGAAAAAAAAGCAGGAAATTTTTAAATAACTGATGGCACAGCCAAGTGCTGGATTATCACTCCGAGAAACTGTCTCTCCAAAGTTTCTCGTAACAGTGGAAAGTGCTCCCAATACGTTCACCAAGAAGCTCTGAAACTATGAATCCAATGTTGTGTGCGTACACACAGGGGTTGGGGTGGGGGTAGGCCTAGCTGGATGGTCTCTGAGATGCAGACTGTTTTCCGTTTGGCGGGACGAACGATTTTTAAACTATCTGCTATGATGTACACATACTTTCCTGATGGGAAGTGGCTCTATTTTAAAATTCAGAAAGACATGTACTTTGCCACTATATCACCCTAACCCGCAAGGCTCTCAGGCAGGGCAGATCCGTGTGTGCTCGGAGTTAACTCCGCCGCTCCAGGCACCTGCTCCCTTACAGCACGGGGCTCCTGCAAACAGCTGTTGTCTCTGGGCCCCGTGGCAGTGCTCTTGGTTTCAGTAAGAGCGAGTAACCCAAGCCCTGCACAACTACACAAAAGTGTTTCTGCACAGTGTTCTTTGCATAGCAAAAAATGTCGCCCTGCCAGAATTGAGCAATCCTCTCCACTTCCAAAACACTAAGAGCACAGACATAAATCACAACCGTACCTTAAAACTGGCACAGAGCAGGAGACCGTGTCATTATCGCGAACGGACTGGCCTTCCGTGAGAAGGGGCAGTGGAAGGTGCTTTGGGAGGCTATAGACCAAGGCTCTCCATTCAAATGATCCTTTGGTTCAGACCAGACTGAATGACCTCAGTCAAATTATCCCTCCTTGAACGGCCATCCTTTACCACACGAAGATAATGAAGCTGCCCACATTCTCACGGGGTTGCTGCGGGGCCGCACAATGAGATTACAAATGCAAGAGTATTTCTGCTAAAGTTCTATACAAATGAAAGGTGGTATCATTGCTGATAATAAGGCAAAGAACAGAAGAGCATTTGAATGGTTCCTAAGCTCCGTTCACAGCCAAATGCAAAACAGACATTCCTTTTTCTAACAGAAAAATAACAGCAACATCAAAGCCCCAACTAGGATTCGTTCACTGATTCTGAACCTTATTAGAAATGACAAAGATTCCAGCCAAGAAGGGGCTTAACTTGCCACATGGTAAAGGTACCAAAGCAAGCTACCAGAAACCACCATCTAGGAACCATGTGATTTTTTTTTTTTTTTTTTTTTTTTTGAGAGAGAAAGAAGCGAAAAGAAAAATGTAACCACATCCTCTTGCTAGAAAGTCAGGATGCTTTGCTGGGAGTGCTTGGGACCCCAGAGCTTGGCTTCAAGAATGAGCAATGAAAACGAGGTGTCATGAATCACTCAGCTAGAGGTCTCTGCACAGCCACCAGGTGTTCTCGGTCAGGTGCATTCAATCCTTGTCTCGAGCTTTCATCATGTTTCATCAGACTTCTGTGGATGCAGCCAGAGAGCTGCAGAGAAACCAGGGAAACAGGCCCAGTGAGTGCCTCTCTCACTTTGACCACCACAGACAGAGCCAGGGCTCCGGCTCTAGAGGAACCTTCATGCAGTATCACCCAGGCCATCGGCAGGTGCATGCGGGTCCCACGGCCACCCACAAATCCTGTCGGAGGCACGTCGGAGAGTCTACCTCTCGAGGAATCTGGAAACATCTTACTTACATCGTCAACAAGGCGGCCGTGTGGTCTGACAGCCAGGTCCCACACAAGGCTGGAGCACTGCTCAGATCCTCCCAGTGAATTACGGAGTCCCCTACGGACATAGCTGGCCAATCAGCAGCCCAGCCGGGGCACTGTTCAAGTCCGTGGGGCTGCCAAATGCCAAGAAGGTCAGCACCACATCCACCCTCCCCATCTAACTGGCCAAGCGTCAAAGCAAGACACTCTGGGGCCAGTTGCACAGAATGCACAACGCCAAAGCAAAGCCTTCCTGTGGTCGATGCCCTCACAGATGGAGGGGAGCTGGGTGACTGCCTGCAGCCAGGCTTTTGGACAATCTCCTGCCAGGCCTTGGAACATTCTCAGTGTTCCTCAACAGCGGCCCCAGTGGCCTTTGGTTACGACAGTCGGTACCGCTGCCCACCCTGCAGGCCTTGTACCATCTCTGGCCAACCGAGGGGGAAAACATGCTGACTGAGCGTGGCTGGGGTAGAACTCCACACTGACTGCCCACCTCGTCCCCCAGGTGGATCTCGGCCGGACCAAAACGGACAGGGCAAGGAGACAATCCTGAAGCCTAGTATCGGAGAAATAAAAGCCATCCCTAATCCCAAGAGAACACAGGCCCAGGAGAGGCAGAGCTCCGCACCTCTCCTGTAGCCACCCTCGACCAGCGGGAAGAGTAAAGGGCCTTCGGGACATGTGAAAATGAAACCCAGACACTGAGGGACCCCCCTGTCCTTCTGGTAGGGCTCCTCTTCTAATACGACCCAAGACTTTTGGGAGAAAACACTCTATGGAGACCAGCCTTTGCACAGAGGCAGGTGGACACGCTCCTGGATGTGACACAGCCTGCGACCCGGGCTGGCTGTCTGCAAGGGCTCCATTCGGCGGCCTGCACAGGGCCCCTGAGTGGGGCAAAGACAGGAAGGGGGCGGCCTGGCCCCAACTAAACACGCGGGACAGAACCCCCAGCCCAGCAGCACTTCTCAAAACGTCTCCAGCGTCTAGCAAAGACGCGCGGCCCTGGCCTGGTAACCTGCCACGGGTCCGGTGGCACCAACCCCTCCGGCTGCCTCCCCCCACCCCCACCCCCGGCCCCGCCATCGGTCGGGTCACTAGGGCGGCCCAGGACGCGGCAGCACCGAGCCACTTTCACACAGGAGAGACTCCGCTGCCCATTATCAAATGAACGCCGCCGGTCCAGCCTCCCCGGCCGAGCTGGCGGCGCCCTCGGCCTCCCCCCCGGCCGTCGCCCGGCCTTGCAGGACAGGAAGCAGGGGCAGCCGCGTGCCACGGCCCGGCGCGTGTGTACACACGCACGCACACACGCGCGCGCGCGCACCCCGCCGCGCCGGGGGCGCCCGCTCCCCCGCGCTTTCCAGAAGCCCCGCGGCGGCCCGGCCCTCACCTTCGATGGCGATGACGTGCTCCCGGATCTGGTTCTGCAGCACCGGCTCCTCCACGCGCTCCAGCAGCTCGTAGATGGAGTAGATGTTGGGGTGGACCGACTCGAAGCGCTGGATCTCGGCCCGGATGGCAGCCGAGTTGGCCAGCTGCTGCTGGTAGTTCATGGTGCAGGCGCCGCGCCCGGAGCCGCGCGCCCCCCGCCGCCGCCGCCCCGCGCCCCGGGGCCCGCGGGCCGCCGAGCCCGGGGCGCCGCAGCCCCCGGGGAGCCGGGCCCGCCGGCGGCGGGCGGAGGAGGCGCGAGAAGAAAGGAGCGGGCGGAGCAGGCGCGGGGCCGGCCCGCGGACTCAGTTCATGGCCGGGACGCGCGGCCGGCGAGCGAGCGGGGCCCCGGCGCCCCGGGTCAGCGGGCCCCCATGGAGCGCGCCGCGGCGGGCGCGGCCGGCCCCGGAGGAGGCTCGCTCGGGCGCCTTCCTGCGCCGCAGCCGCCTTCCACCCCTAGGCGCTGCCCCGCTGAGCAGCCATTAAAGCCAGGCAGCCGCCGCGCTCCGAGCGCCGGGGCCGAGGGCCGCCCCCCTCCCCGGACAGTGGCCGCGCCGCTCCGGGCGCCCGGCCGCGGCGTGGGTCCGCGCGCTGCGTGCTGCGCCGCCCGCCGCGCCGGGGCCCCCCGCGCCGTGCCCGCCGTGCGCCGCCCGCCGAGCCGGGACCGAGCCGCAGGCGCCGCGCAAGCCGCGGAGCCCGCTCCGAGCACCGCCCGCCGCCTGCCCGGCCGGCCCCCTCCCTGGCACGCAGGGCTCCGGCCCACGTCGGCCCCGCCTCCGCCCGCGCGCCCCGCCCGCCCGCGCGCTCGCCGCCCTCCGGCCGCCGCCGCTGCGTCCTCCGCGGCGCTTCCCAGCGCGCCGGATCCCGGGGAATTGCGCCAGGCTCCGCCCCGCGCCCGCCTCTGGGCTTCCTGGGACTTGTAGTCCGCGCCGCGCCGCGTCCCTCCTGGCCGGGACCGCGGGTAGGCAGGGGGCGCGCGGCCGGGGCCAGGGGCGGGCGGGGGACGCGGGGCGGTCCCGCGGGGCGCACGGCCCTCCCCGCGGGCCCCTGCGCTGCCCCGGTGCCCTCGGGACCGGAAGGTGGGGCGCGAATCCCCCCCCCGCCTCCGCACCCCCGCGTTTTCCTTTCCCAGCGGCTGGCTCCGGAAGGCGCTGCGACCCACCGGTGTCCCACGGCCGGGCCGGGTTGGCTTGCTCCCCACCCGCATTTTTTAACTTTTTGCCTCTTCAGAAAGTGACCTGAGTGCTTCCCCTTAATGAGGGAAATTTCTTCGCGAAGGCGAGAAACCGCCTTACCCGGGGGGGGGGGGGGGGGGGGCATGGAGTTCACACTCCACGGATGAACTGAAGTTTAAACGTGGGTGCGAGGGGGGATGATGTACCACGGAGGCTTCCTAGGCATCCTTTCCCCTTAGACAAAAGGGCTGAGAGGTATGGATTCTACGGATCGTACGCCGCCGGCTCCGAGTGGGTCCCCAGTCCCTTGCCTGTGAACCCCCACCGCAACCCCCGCGTAAGCCCAGCCCCGGGACCCCGCGGAGCCGGACCGCACTGCAGCAGCGGCCTCGGCGCGCAGAGGGCTCTCCCCGCAAGCAAATGGGGTCGTTGCAGATGTGCGGAACACCAGGGCCAATCGGCGGCCCCACGGGGCCCGGTTTGTGCGCCCTAGGCAAGTCCCTGCGCCCCACCCACCCCAGTGGTCCTTGGGAAACCGAACAACGCCTCCCAGCCATCCCTGAGCAAAGCCGGCTGAGCCTTCCCCAGGTTCGCCTGCACCCTGCATATTGCACCCTGATATCCAGCCTCGCTGGGCTCACAAGCCCCCCCCCCCCGCCCCGCCAGACAAATGTGCCCATCATCTTCGGCATTCTGAGCCTTTGCTCCTGCCCTCCTCCCGGTCCCCAAGTCCCATCAGGGTTCCTGACATACTTAGAGTTCACTGCTCAATCTGTGATATGCCTCTGGCTTTACACTTATTGTAAGTAACTAATAACCGAGATGCCGGCATGTGGCCTCATTTTACTTAACCTATCAGCAGGCATTGGTCACTCCCTCTCCTGGAAACCCCTTCTTCTCCTGGCTGCTGAGATAACGTGCTCATCAGGCTTTCCTACTACTTCCCTGGCTTCTCAGCCCCTTTTGTGATTCCTGCTTGCTTCCCTAACCTCTGAAATATGGAGGGAGGTGGGGCTTGTCCCTGGGCCTCTTCTCTTTTCTGTACGCAGTGATCTCTGTCATTTGGCTTTGAATATCACACACAGTACAGGTTCATGAACCTCAGATTCATCTCTCCAGCCCAGACCTCACCCCTGAATAACAAATGCGTATCCAACTGCCTCTACATCTCTGGGACGCCCACTGGCAGTTTAAATCCAACATCTCAGGCTGAACTCTTGCTATCCCTTCCCCCCTGCTCCTCCTGAAATCGTCCCCATCCCACTTATGGGCAACTTCTCTCTTCCGTTTGCTCAGGGTAACAACTTGGTGCCATCCTGGATGCCTCTCCTCTCGTGGCCCAGATGGTGTCAGCTATACTCCAAAAGATCCAGAATCCCACTGCTCCTCACCACACCCTGTCACCACTGCTGTGTCCTCATCATCTCGCCTCTGGGTTATCGCTAGGTGATTGATCTAACCATCCATCTCCCTGCTTCTTACCTTGTGCCCTTACAGTCTATTCTCAATAACAGTCTATTCTCTGATGAACCTTTTAAAACCTAAGTTAGGTCATGTGACACCCCTGCTCAAAACCCTCCCATGACTCGCATCCCACTCAGAGTGAAATCTAGCTCTCACTCTTGCCTCCGAAGCCGTAGAGGCACCAGTGCCTGTCAAAAGCTATGCGGGGTCTGAGCATTTCCCCTACTGGTAAGCTAACAAGTTAGCGTGCTGCAGTGTCATGGATGCCTGCAGAAGACAAAAGACTCCTGGGTCAGAAACAAAGGACTTTATCATTCCCAGCAATAGCAGCAGCTAGATTATCAGCACTTTCATGCCCCATTTCACCGAGCCCCCTTCCCACAGGGCCACGAGGTCCAGAGGCACACTGAGTGGGTTGCCCTAGAGGCAACTCTGAGCTTAGAGAACCTTTTATATGGAAAGTAAGCGTGTCTGCCCTTAACTGTGAACAGGAAACACTATCTCCATCTGCCAAGGCTGTTTGCCCTGCAAAGGATCTTGAAGAGGTGTTTCAGAGCAAAGACAGTCCGTGTCTCTGCCTGCAGATGGGCAGAAGGATGAGAGACCAATGAAGGATGGTCTGTCCTCTTGAGCCACACTGTGGACCTCCTTGCTTTCCTTAAGTACACCAGGCACATCCCCGCCTCAGGTGTTGCACTCGGTGTTTCCTCTGTCGGGAATATGCTTCCTCAGCAACCATGTGGTTCCTCCACTTACTTCGCGTGTTTGTTCCAAATCCACCTTCTCGGGAAGGCTTGGCCAGACACCCTGTCTAAAATGGCGTCCCTCTTCACCAATACTTCCTCACTGTGGCAGGAAGAAGATGCCCACATCCTAATCCCTGAAACCTGTAAATATGTTACCTCGCATGGCAAAGGGCTTTGCAGATGTGATCAACTTAAGGATGCTCAGATGGGGACATTTTCCTGGACCATGTGTGTGGGTCCAGTGTAATCACAAGGGTCCTCATAAAAAGGAAGCAAGAGGGTCAGTGTCAGAGAAGGAGATGGGAGTGCAGATGCGGGGGTCAGAGAGAAAGAGAGAGAGAGAGGTTGGAAGGTGCTACATAGTGCTGGCTTTGGAGATGGAGGAAGGAGCCATGAGCCAAGGAACGTACGCAGCTTCTAGAAGCCGGAAAGCCAGCGCGACGGATCTTTTTCTAGAGGATCCAGAAGGAACACAGCCTTGTTGACACACTTGTGGCGTGTAACTTCCAGAACTATAAGGTAGTAAATTTGTGTTTACACCATTAAGTTTGTGCTCATTTGTTTCAGCAGCAGATAGGAAACTAATATACTTGTTTAATTTTTTTCTTAGCACTTCCCTGTCTGAGACAATACGTACTTTACTTATTTATCTTAGGTAGAGTCTGTGTCCGCCTCTAAAATATAAGCTCCACAAAGGCCAGGATTTTTGTGTTTTGTTCCCTATTTGATCCTCAGCACCTATAAGAAGTGCCCTACATAGTAGGTGCCCAGTAAATGCTTGTCAAACGAATGGCTTCCCCATTAAATTGTAAGTTCCATGAAGACAGGACCATCTCTCATCTGCACAGTTGCTTGGTCATTGCAGGAGCAATAAATAGTCAATAAATTAATGAAAGAACAAACATCTCTCAAAAAGTAAGACTCTCCTCTTGCCACGCACATAGCAGGTATTCAACGAATGTTAGCCAAATTGAAATGAAAGTTAGTTTCCCCAGCAACACGAGACCCAGTGGCATTCACCAGAAGGTTACTTTAGATTCATCGTATGCAAATACAGCCAAGAATTCTGGCCATTTTTGATATGATAGTCCTTCCAAGGACTTCTATTTATGAGTGAAAACCTCACTATGAGACCAAGCTGGCCCTCACCGTAATGAATTTCTCCTGTGACCAGAAGAATCCAGGAAAACGCTAATAACCATCCCATTCATTCATTCATTCATTCTCTCATTTCCTCATTCAACCAATCTTTGTTCATTTACCTACTAATCCTGGGCAGGGTGCCACGTTCTAGGAACACAAAGATGAAAAAGATGATACTTGCCTTTCATGAGCTCACGTTCCAGGAGACTATCCGTAGAAGAGGCACTGCTTTCAGGGTTCAGCGTGTGAATCCAAGTCCAAGATCATGACCAGAGAGTAAGTGAGGACAGCTGTGGATGAAGGCATCCATGAAGACCCTCCACACACACACACACATGAACACTGAGTTCACACACAAACACATCCCGTGGCTGAGTTAGAGTTGGGTGAATAATTCTGGTAATGTCTAATGAAAAGTGGGAATTCAGGGCAATTCTGCGGGTGACCGGCCATAGACCTACCCATTCTCTCACAGCACAGCAGTGCAGATTGGGTGGTCCATAGGAATAATTTTATAGCCATAACCTTAAACATCAAAATGCTCCCCATCCCCCAACCCACAGAGCTGCCCTTACACCCAGCTATTCCACCTAAATCATCTCTAAGAAGTGTTTTAGAAAATTCATGATGTATTATGCGTCTTTGGATTTTTTGTGTGCTTGACCCATTTGCCCAAGCTTGGTTTGATTTCGTCGGATTATTTTGTACATATGGTTGAAAGGCTGCGAGATTTTGATTTGGCATGTGTGTGGGCTGTAATATGACAGAGGTCAACTCATCTCATGGGGTCATCTGCAGAGGGCAGTGGGGAGCTTTGGAGAATCAGTGTCCCATAAAAGCTTTGGGCTCCTGGGGAAGGTGGGGAAGAGTCGTATAGAGGTAGGAGAGAAGAGTAGGGACCAGGAGGAGGGGGAATTCAGAAAGTGCCCACATTACATTTCCTCATCTTGCATTTCCCCCAGGACAGATTTTTGCCTCTGGGGAAGTGACTCTGGGATGGAGATCAGAACACACCCATAGTGTTTGTAGTTTGGGCACTCGGCTGATCTTGGCTGCGCTGTGCAGGGCCATTCGCTTCTACCCCACGTAGCTCTCATTCTCCCCCTGGCACCATGGGCTAGACCAGGCAGGTACGTCTGTTAGTAACAGCGGAAGTTCAAGAGAACAAGCCCCAACGGGCAAGCGTATTTCAAACGTCCGCTAAGCAAGTCACAAAGCTGAGCCCAGAGTAAGGGGAAGGAGGCATGGCCCACTCCCAGTGGGATGGCCCTGCGAAGTGACTGGGCAGGTGTGGATGAATAATCCTGCTACTGGGAGGCAGCACAGAGTCGGCTCCTAGCCTGGTCTATCGTGCCGTCCTTGGCCATGCAACCCCGTGATTCTGTTGACATTGTGTTCATCGGTCAGTCATTTGGCCCAGGGAGGAAAGCAGTGACATGTCACAGGTGGTCATGAGCATGAAATGATTTATGTGTCAGGTGCTTTGCAAGGGAGTAAGCATTTCTGTGAGCCTCAGTTTTCCTCGCTGTAAAAGATAGATGATAACAATACCTAAAACACAGCTTTCGGGGCCCCTGGGTGTCTCAGTCAGTTAGACATCCAACTTCAGCTCAGGTCACGATCTCACGGTTTGTGGGTTCGAGCCCCACGTCGGGCTCTGTGCTGTCAGCACGGAGCCTACTTCGGATCCTCTGTCTCCCTCTCTCACTGCCCCTCCCGGCCCTCAAAACATAAAACATTGAAAAAAATTTAAACACAGCTTTCCCAAGTTCACATAGCTATTATAGGTGCCTGAGTCCGGACCTGTTTTACGCCACTTCCCTAAGGGAATCGTGGAGGGACGTTGTGCACCTTTTCTCTATGCGTGACCTCCCAACCATCGAATGCAGCAAGGACAGTGACGCAGGATGTCTGAGAGGGGCTCATGTGCAGCAGGACCACTTCTGCTCGTCTTTTCCTCCTCTTCCCCGCGCTTCCGGCCCCTTCCGCTTGCCCTTGGCCACCACGTTGTGAAGAATCTGAGCCACATGGAGATGCCACATGTGGATAAGACATCGTTCAGATGATTCCAGCTCTCCTGCTGAGGCCCCAGCTCTCCTGCTGAGGCCCCAGCTGCGAGAGGGGGAGGAACCTGTCGTCCCCTCTGTGCCTTGTCCGAATCCCTGACTCACAGAAACTCGGAGACATAATAAATGATTCTTTCTGTTTCAAGCCGCTACATTTTGGAGTAGTTTGTGCCATAGTAATAGATACTGATAGACAATCCTTGAACCCTGTGAAAATGTCTGAGAATCGTGGCGCGTATGGGAGAGGACGTGTGTAAGACATTTTCGTTCTTTTTTTTTTTTTTTTTTTTTTAAACGTTTATTTATTTTTGAGACAGAGAGAGACAGAGCATGAACAGGGGAGGGTCAGAGAGAGAGGGAGACACAGAATCTGAAACAGGCTCCAGGCTCTGAGCAGTCAGCACAGAGCCCGACGTGGGGCTCGAACTCACGGAACACGAGATCATGACCTGAGCCGAAGTCGGAGGCCTAACCGACTGAGCCACCCAGGCGCCCCAAAGACATTTTCGTTCTTGAGTCATCATTCATTGAGCCTTTACCCCGAACCAGGGACGCCTTGAGAGAGAGCCCACATTCTCCACCAGTTCTGCTTCTCAGCTCCAGGCGGCCCTTATCTGAGGGCCATGCCTCATCCTCATCCAGAGCAGTATTCTCTGTTCTCTATTGCTACCCAAACTTAATGGCTTCAACCACACAAGTGTGCTATTCTCTCCTTCTGGAAGACTTCCCTGGGTCTCCCCAGACTGCAATCAAGGTGTCAATGGCCATGTTCATTTCCACAGGCTCTGGGTAGGATCTGTTTCCTTCTTGCCTCCCAACCTCTTCAGGCTGTCCTCGCTCCCTGGCTTGTGGCCCCTTCCTCCATCGATGTCACAGCCAGCGAAGATGAGTGGAGTTTTCCTCACATCACATCACCCTGACCCTCTCCTTTGTTGCTGGCTCTTGCTTTTTGGAACACCTGTGATTACATTGACCCCACATGGATAATCCAGGATAATTTCCCCCTCTCAAGGTCATCTTATTTGGAACCTTAGTTCCACCTGCAATCTTTGTTCCTCTCTGACATGTATGGTAACATCTCCAAGGGTTCTGGGCATTAGGACATGGACATCTTTGGGGAGGGGTTACATTATTCTGTCGGTATCACAGTAATAAACTCTGCCATTGTCCAATAGGCAATATCTAATACTGTTGTTGACTATTTGGTGTTGTCACAGGTAATAGTTGCATTGAAACCCATGAGTAACCAGAAGAGGTTTCAGAGGAAATGCTAGGTTGCCACGATCAGCCTTGGACCCACTCACAACACTCAATTGCCAGGTAGCTATTTGGGATTCATGAGATCTGTGTAACCTGGTAAGTCACCTGCCACTAACATGTTCAGGACCCCACACAGGACCCCGTGGCCCCCAACCCAAGGTGAAGGAAAACAGAAATACAGACGAACACGGCTTTTAAAGGCTCATGCCTTTATGTCTTTTACGCTGGCATATTTAGGTCAGTGAGTGGTTATTTGTGGGGTTAGAAGAATATCTTCCTCTTATGAAAAGTAAACAAAATGAGCAGTACTATTTTGCGTAAGGTCCTTTTAAAAAGATTTCACATGTAATAGATAGCCTTAAAATTAATTTAATGAACGATGTATGGCTTTTATCTACATTTCCAAAATCCCACCAGCAAGGCAAATGGTTCCTACTTGAAATCCAAGTTTTACCCCTCCACGTGTCACGAAAATGAGGGTATGGTTGTTAAGGGCTCTTAGAAAGTTTTAGGGATAACAGACACAGGGCAAGGGTAAATCAGAGTTCAAAGGGATAGGGCAAATTAAAACTGAACGCTGGATGTTACTTTTCTCAGAAGTTCCTTGGTCACGGCCATTGGGATCCCTCACCTTTGATCTTTCCACTCAGGCCCCTCCCTTCTCTTGGGGCCATGCTCCTCTCCTCGCCCATCTTGAATTGCCAGGAAGGAATTTGCCCCAAACCACGATACTGTGTGGTACTCACTTTGTCTCTTTGGATAAAGACCAAGGGGGCCAAAAAAAAAAAAAAAAAAAAAAAACACTCCATCACTATATTCCTCTGAATTAAGGAGTAATTGTCACTCAGAGATGATTTCTATGGGTCATGATTCTTCAATAGGTTGAAAGATTAATTCTATCAGTGAAGAATAGGATAGAATAGGGCAGAAAGGGGTAGAATAGAATAGAATAGAATAGAATAGAATAGAATAGAAGGAATAGAATAGAATAGGGTGGAATGGAATGGAATGGAATGGAATGGAATGGAGCACAACACAACAGAATATCAGTGCATCAGAGGCGGTAGGGGTGAGTACTATTTATAGAGGGAACGATTACTCCGTGAACTTCTGTGACTCAGTAACGCAAAGAGTACGTACTGTCTCTCAGAGGACAAGCATGTAAGCACAATGCCCACCCTGCCTTCCACCTGGATGTCTTTGCTCAGCATGACTCTTCCAGAGTCCCCATGTTGTATCAGCTTCTATGGCTGTTGTAGCAAATTACCACAAATTCCGCGGTATAAAGCAACACGCCTTTAATGTCTTACCTTTCTGAAATAGGTGTCTCTGGGTTGACATCAAAGTGTTTGGAGGCTCCGAGGGAGAATCTCTTTCCTTGCCTTTTCTTTCTTTCTTCTTTTTTTTTCCAAGAATTTTTCGTAAAATTTTTTTAATGTTTTATTTATTTTTGAGAGGGAGAGAGACAGAGGGTAAGTGGGCGAGGGGCAGAGAGAGAGGGAGACACAGAATCCGAAGCAGGTTCCAGGCTCTGAGCTGTCAGCACAGAGCCCGACACGAGGCTCCGACTCACAGACTGTGAGATCGTGACCTGAGCTGAAGTCAGATGCTCAACCGACTGAGCCACCCAGGCGCCCCTAAAAACATTTTTAAACAGTCATGTTCTATATATATATATATATATATATATATATATATACACACACACACACACACACACACACACACACACTTTGAGGACATCATGCTCGCTGAAAGAATCAGTCACAGAAAGGCAAATACTGCATTCTAAGTATATAGTTCCGTGACATTAAGTACATTCACATAGCTGTGCCTCCCATCTGCAGAGCTTTTCCATCTTGTAAAACTGAAATAACATCCCCATTAAATACAGTTCCCATTCTTGCTCCCCCAGCCCCTGGAGACCACTAGTCTACTTTCTGTCTGTATGGATTTGACTCCTCTAAATGGGATCATGCGGGATCTGCCTTTCCGCGACTGGCTTCTTCCAGTGAGCGTGATGGCCTCCAGAACTTCCTTGCTTTTGAAGGCTAAGTAACCTTCCGTTGTATGTATATAAATGATACATAGTGTTCATATCACATTTGCTTACCTACTCATCCATCAACGGACACTTGGGCTGTTTCCATCTTTTGACTATCGCGAACGAGGACTCTACGAACACGGGTGTGTAAATACTTCCTGGAGACCCTGCCTTCATTGCCTTTGGGGGTGTTTATCCAGAGGTGGGATTGCTGGACAAGCCAAGTCCTCGTAACCGCATGTCAAAGCGAAACTCAGTCTGCTTTCAGGGCGGGGTTGCAGCTCTTCAGATTCGTGCCGGACAGAAGGCACTGGAAGGCTGCAGTCTGAGCGTGCCATGGAATCATTGCTGCGGAAGGGACCTCGAAGTCCCTTTCCCACACTGATGAGAAAACTGAGGCCCCACGGATGAAGTCACTTCCCCAACCTGCACCGCTTGTTAGAAACAGACCCAGCAGCGGTGCTGAGCCTGTGAGGGCCACCCGGTCCCCACGTGGGGACACAGGGGTGGGGACACCGCACACGGCTGCAGACCCAGCAGGCTTGTGGTGTGAGGGTGCCCAGAGCAGAGGAAGTGCCAGCCCCAGGGCAGAAACGCACTGCTCAGTGGAAATGCCCCTGCCCCTTCCCGGTGGCAATACAGCCACACGGCGACTGTCGCCCTGGCAGGTTTCCGCGGGCCCAGCTGCCGTTACTTCTCCCCTCTCCCGAACGAAGGTAAAAGGCAAAGATGCCTCGCTCTCCTAGCAACCCCCTCAAGCCATTCCCCGCGTGCCATGAAAACACTGGGGAGTGTTCATGTCAGCTACGGGGGTCTGAAAAACGCATCCATAATTTGCACGCTGACCAGGCAGGCGTCGATGGAGACACGTGCTCACACAATTGTGCAAATCACTTCTGCGTATCAGGTGCAAAACGCGTGATAATTCTGAGTGTATGAATTTTCCTCTCATAAAACGCAAGATTAATTTGCCTATACACACTCTGTGTGCAGATTAAGGAGCTGGTTTGATACACAGGGCTTGGGCTGATGAACAAATGAGACATTGAGAAATCAGATGCAAATGAGTCGTTTACAGACACTTCTGAAATTATATAATCGTCTCCCAGATCATGTGAAAGCCAAGTAATGATTTAGAATGAATCTACCGAGGCAGCTAAAAGGACGGTTTCTGTGATGTTTACCAACCGCCCATCTCTCATCACATTTGTCACGTAGTTTTGAAAGCCCCTTCACGCTTTTTGTTTTCTAGATTGCCTGCTGCGGTCTCTTTGGGGGCTCCGTTCAACTTTAGGATTTCGTACGTTTGGTAATCTGTTCCTTTCGGCGTACCTTCCGAATGTATGCAAAACGACACCGACCACCAAGGAGTGCTTTTCTGTTCTCCAATTTTCATTTGGTTTCCAAATATAGGTTCAGTTTAAATATTTATCAGATCGCCACTGAGTCCTTGGCGTCTTCCAAAGTTATCTCGTTTAACCTTTCTCAGACCTTGCGGGCTGGGTCGGGGGGCGGTGACTTACCCCAAGCCACCGCCGGAAGAGACACGTGCACCCACGATGAAAGCCCGGCTTTCTGTTTTCTGAGTGTAAGCCTTTGTGCCTTCCTTCCCCACCGCAGCGTCCCTCCTGATGTTAAAAAACACGGTGGAATTTTCATGAGCCTGATGGCAGAGACATTTTCTGTGACGTGGAAGACGGGCCCCGTTAGAAAATAGATCTGGATCGAGTGTTGTTTCCTGTGAAACCAAAGAGCGTTTTCTTGCCCTAACCCTGTTCCCTCGTCTTTGCACCAGGCACGTTTTGGGACCAGGAGCTGACGCTCTGCTAAGCTGGGACCCACCCGGCTTGGCGCCCTGGCTGCAAGGATCCCTTCCCACCGCGCCCTCTGTCATGCTGCCCAGAGTGTGAGCGAGCGCTGCCGAGGGGGCCGAGCCGCCAGCTTTCCGCACGTCTCCCGAGAACACGGGGCTGCCTTTGGAAAAGAACAGCAGCCATTTGTTTGGACGCCCCTCCTCCTTTTCCGGGACCGGCGGTTGTCAAACCGGGTTCCTGGGAACCCCCGAGGAAGTCCAGCGGCGGTGGGGGGGGGAGGGCCTGAGTCCGCTGCTCCCCAGTTTTTTGGTTCTCTCTACATCAAAGCCTCCACTTTATCTCAATATATGAGGTTGCCCACTGGATTCACGTTTGGGGAAAGTTGAGAAGCACCAAGCACCAGTACAGGGCATCAAAATGCTTTCTAAGTGTTTAGTGTCATCTGTGGGCATTATCGGCTTGGGGCGTTTTGGCTCTGCCCACGCATCAAAGGAGAGGGCAAAGGGATGATGTGGGCAGAGGGGGAACCGGTGAAGATTAGTCTTTGCTTTTCTTTTTCACACCACCCTCGGATTCTGTTTTCCTTCCATCATTCCCTCCACTGACGGCAGAGAGGGGCTAACAGAACACTGGGTTGTGGGTTGGACGACGGTATAGCCTGCAGACTAGATCCCATCCACAGCCTGTTTCTCTATGGCCTATCAGGTAAGAATCATCTTTACATTTTATTTTATTTTTAATTTGTTTTCATGTCTATTCCTTTTTGAGAGACGGAGAGAGACAGAGTGTGAGTGGGCGAGGGGCAGAGAGAGAGGGAGACACGGAATCCGAAGCAGGCTCCAGGCTCCGAGCTGTCAGCACAGAGCCCGACACGGGGCTCGGACCCACGAACCACGAGATCATGGCCTGAGCCGAAGTCGGACGCTTAACCGACTGAGCCACCCAGGTGCCCCTCATCTTTACATTTTAATGGTTTTTAAAAGGCCAAAAGAGGACTATTTCACGACATAGGGAAGTTACATAAAATTTCCATTTCAGCGTCTGAATAAAGTTTTATTAGAACACATCCAGGTCCGTTCATTTGCATGCTGCCTATGGCTGCTTTCATACTACAGGGTTGAGTAGCTACGACAGAGACCATAAGACCTGCCAAGCCTACACTCTTTCCTGGTGGGCCCTCTCCATAGAGGTTTTGCTGATCCTTACGTTACTTTTAGAGGGTGCTGCCTGGTTTTAGAGGCAGATCTCTAGTGGTAACAGAACACAGGAAATCACGGGAAGGGTCTGGGATGAAGGTCGGGAGTCAGTCATCGGCACTCCCCTGTAGTTTTAGCCGTCCCCGCGGGGGAACCTATAGATCCATAAGGAAGAGGGTAACCAGGTCAGTACAGAGCTTTTATCTTGATGCTGTGGGACTGAGGGAACAGGAAGTTTATGATGAATATGCCAGTAGCATACACCGACCTTTGGCAGCTCATTCCTAAATGTCACTGGTTTTGCTGTACCAATCTGGTCTTTGAAGCAGTTGTGTAACCAACAGCATCACGCAAAGCTGGACGGAGCTTGGTGGGGGGCCATCCACACCAACATTCACTAAATAGTTAACGTACGCAGTTGCAAAGCTGCATCTCAGGAGGCTAAAGAGGAACGCACTTGGGGGATATCACGCACCAGCCCTCGTCTCCATTCACAGCTGTTCAGCTCTGCCCCAAACCTGCATCACCCACTCAGGAGAACATCCGGCTCTGGTAGGAGAATCACCCGGAATCACCGTCTGCAGAAGGCAGCCTGGCCACTGTCCATCTTCGGGCTTCTCACTGCAGTCCAGTTGGGCTCAAGGAGTAGACCTGGAGACGAGGATTTGAGCGCTGGGAGTTGACCTGAGAGGTGATCCCAGGAAGCCCCAGAAGCGATGCTGGGAAGGGAGAAGGAAAGGGAGGAAGCCAGTGTAGGGTGTGCTCCCGGGAAGGGTGCTTCTAGAGGCGACTGGGGCTCAGTCCCCCAGGGTCCTCTAGCAGAGTGCAAGTGTGTCACCCCAAAAGGGAGGACGCTGAGATATCTATTCACTGATCCACTGGTTGGGGGCTGTTCTCGGAGGTGTTGGTTCCCTGACATTTCAAGGTTAGCAGGCTCCTGTGATCACAGACATCCCTCGAGTTCCCACGGGGAAAATCCATCCGTGAGTTTGGGCAGTGAGCCTAGGGTGCAGGGAGGCACCCTTCATGTTCTCCACCCCCCTCTCCACACACCGTGTGAGGATTCTGGGATGTGCACAACCCCCATCTTGGTTCGTTTGCAGAAGTGTTTTGCGTCCCTCGAAGTCTGATGCTCTCGGAGGCCACCCAGCTGGTCCCAACTCCATCCATCTCTGGGGCTGCAGGAAGGGGAAGACAGTGTCACAAGTGGGGAGGGGGGGCTGGGGCCCAGGACGCGGTAGCAATCCTGCCTCTGTCAGGGACCGGGTGTGTGGGGGCTCCTCCGGCATAGCCACCAACTCCCTGTCCCCGGAGTAAATGACTTCCTCACCTGGGCTTCTGTCTCCCAACTTGAAAATCACAGGATGGCCCAGAGGACTTGCAGGCCAGTGCTTCTCAGGCTTTAATGTGCTCCCAGATTACCCGAGCCTCACTAACATCGCAGCTTCCGGTTCAGTAGGCCTCACTCAGGCCCGAGATTCTGCACTTCTAGCAGATTCCAGGTGAAGCCATTGGTCTCGTCTGCCCCTCTCATGTTGAATAGCCAGGCTGTAGTGCACCTGTCCACCAAAAATCTCTGGTTCACCGGGTTGTAGGGGAATGGGGGGGGGGGTCCTACAACTTACACAGCTGTTAGTGGAAACATATTGGTTGTTGCTATGCTAATCCTTGCCCTTCAATTTCTCTCTGAAATGTTTCAGACCACAGCTCTGTTTCAGGAAAGTCACGGTATTTTTGAAAACCAAAGCAATTTCTAGGAGTTTCTTAGAAATGAACGCAACCCCTGTGTCTTTCTCTCAAAGGGCATTTCTCTGAGATTCCAAAGGTCCTGCCTGTGTCATCACCCCATACCACCTGCTTGGTTATCAAAAGCACAAAATCACTCCCAGGTGTATAGGGTATAATGTCCTCATTGGGGTGAGGTTGGTGTTCTAGCCAATTCTTTCCCCCCCGTGCCCCCCGCCTAGAGGTGGAGTAGAACTTTGTGGTCCTTCTGGCAGCAATTTTGGCCCTGGGCAGGTCACCTGCCTCCACCGAGCCAGCAGACCGGGCCACGGCCAGACTCACTCTCGGCCAAACTGCTCTTCCTGGAAGTGCTAATGGATTCCGCTGGCCTTGCACTTACGATGTCAGCGTGCCAGACTTGTGCACAGCACCTCCAGATGGCTCTTACTTACGGATGAGAAAACAGTGGCTTAGAGCTAGCCTCCAGTCACCCAAAGGTCAACGGCAGAGGCAGCCGTAGGACAAAATGTCTAGTCCAGGACCTCTGCAGAGAACCCCGAAACTCACCACAAACAAGCTTGGATCTGCCAGGCCCCTTGGTTCAAATTCCGTCTCTGCCATGGTTACTGTGTGACTTGGGTGAATTTATTGTGATCTTCAGGCCTTGGTGCCCTCATCTGTAAAATGGAGCTACTAAAATGCCTGCTATATACGGTATTAGGATTATGTTTCTAGGAACTGACTTCACCTGCAATCTGATCAGTAACATCAGTTACTAATTTAATCACATGTTACGACAACATTGAATGCCTTTCTATATTCTCAAACTCAAAGCGTATCTAACTGAGCTTAGGTTAAATACGCCCTCGGCAATTTTATTTTAGTTTTCAGTATATACACCTGCATAGACTAGGTTGGGTAGCATTGAAGTGGTGCCAGTCTGGGGTACCTGGGTGGCTCAGTCAGTTGGGCATCCGACTTTGGCTCGGTTCACGATCTCACCATTTGTGAGTTCGAGCTCCATGTCGGGCTCTGTGCTGACCGCTTGGAGCCCGGAGCCTGCTTCGGATTCTGCGTCTCCCTCTCTCTCTGCCCCTCCCCCACTCATGCTCTGTCTCTCAAAAATAAATAAACATTAAAAATATATATATTAAAATGGCGCTAGTCAGCCAGTCAACAAACGTGTATTGAGCACCGACTCTGTGAGGCAGCATGCCCCAGATTTAGGACACCGTGACAAATGGTCACTTCCTTCTCAGAGCCGTCCAGGTGGTCAAAGGTGAGTGAATACTTTCTCATGGCCACTTAGCTCATTTCAAGTGTGTGTTCCAGTGCACATGAGGTAAGTTACACTTTGCATCTGCTTCAGGATCTGGCCTGATGGTTGGGCCAGATTTCCGCTTTCCTTTCTCCCAGGTTCATGTGCTTTTATTACCCCGTAGTACCTCAACTTTCCTTTGACCTTGGCCTTAAGGGCCAAGGTGAGCTGAAGCTCCAGGGATGGGCTTGAGCAGAATCCGGTCAAGTTTTAACAAATGACAGGATTGCTTGTTTTGAAGAGAAAGAGACCAAAGGTCTGCACAAGAATAGAGTTGAAAAGCCTCAGAGGCTAAAAGGTAATTTTTGAGGTTCTGTGGCAAGACGTGGGGACAGGGAGAAACCCAGTGACGGGCAACCTGTGGTCAAAAACCTAGAGAGAGAAACAGCGTGACTCACAAGGAAGCCTCGTTAAATTTTATGATGCGACACGTGATTTTTTTTTTTTAAACTATATGGCATTCTTTTCTTTCCATGGAAAATCAGTAAAATCGACATTACTTGCACATGTGTTGGACCTAGATATGGAGCTTTCATTTTGGATGGAAGGAGCGATGAGTCTGGGTGGGGAGGGCGCAGCCACACTCCGGGGTTCTCCCACGGGTACAGGGTGTGGTTGGGTAAGAGCAGGGCTTCTGAGTCTTGCCAGGCTGATTCCGCAGCCTCAGCCGCCAGCTGTGGTCTTGGGGTCACCGTATGTGCTTTCAAGAAAATCCCTACGGCCCAAGTGTTGATCCCTGTGGGGCTGTCCGGTGCTGACTGCCCAGGACATACCAGAGCTCCAGCAGGGGACAAGTGTGGCAAGGGAGTGCATTGCAGGCATGCTCTTCCGTCTTGCCTTGAAAGGAACAGGCTCGCTTGTGTGGAATGATTTATCAGGGGGACGGGAGAGGATGGGGACTGAATTGGGCGGGGCTTGGGGAAGGTGATGCAATGTGGACTCATCTTTGTGACGCTGACTCCCTCGAGCTCAGCCGGAGCTCATGTACCGCCTGGTGATGTCAGGAGGCCAAAAATGCTTTTAGAGATTCTCGAAGCCTGTCTTCGTGAAGCTACCCCGGGATGCCAGGGAAGCTGGGGAGGTCCTGGTGGTGGTATCAGGTCAAGGCAAGGTCCAAAAAGGTTGGCGGTGGGAGCACCTGAGAGCAGGTATAGGTCTAGAATGTAACAGCCTCGTTCCCGATTCACTTTGGCTGACCTCACATTCGATGGTTATCATTGATTGTAAACAAACCAGGTTGGAATGAGTTTCCAGGTCTCTGTATGGAAATTGTAAAGCCTTCCCCACTCCCCTGTTTTGTTGACTTTACCCTGAACCCTTTCTTTTAAGGTCAGAGCTCATGTCCCTCTTCCACACACCACACTCTGGCTTTGTTCCAGAGAAGTGGCCGGTGTGACCATGTATCCATGGATGGGGCTGGGCTCAGATGGTCCAGGAGCTTCCGTGGTGGGCAAGGCTGCTGCTACAGACGGAATTGTGTTCTCCCTAAGTTCGTATGTTGAAGCCCTCACTGCCAGTGTGACTGTATTTGGAAATAAAGTTTTTCGGAGGCAATTAAGGTTCCATGAGGACATAAGGATGGGGTCCTACTGCAATAAGATTGGTGGCCTTATGAGAAGAGGGAAAGAGTTCTCTCCCTCTCTCTCTCTGCCATGTGAGGACACAACGAGAAAGTGGCCACCCATGAGCCAAGAAGACAGCTCTCACCGGCACCCAACCACACCGCCGTTCTCGTCTCAGCCTTCCAGTCTCCAGAACTGTTGGAAACGAATTCCTGTTCTTCTAAGCCACCCATCTATGGCATGTTGTCGTAGCAGCCCAGCTGACTAGGACAGCTAAGGCCGTCCTGGCTTTGTGGCTGAATCCTTGTCAGATCACCAAATACCCTCATAACCTGCCTGGAAAGCAATATGGCGACATGTTGCCAAAAAAAAAAAAAAAATGCTTACGGCTTTGGTCTTGTGATTTCAGTCCTGAGTATTTTTAGGAAGTGATTCAATAGGAGGAAAAAAATCTGTATGCATTGAAGAGGCTCATTGGAACGTCATCCTCCAGGTTACCAAATCAGAAGCGTCCGGCAACATAGAAATACCCAAAACAGGAACAGCGTGTCTGCTTGGTCAAGTAATGGACTTGTAGTCCATTGAAACGGTACGTAGGGCTGCCGTGCAGAGATGTGGACAATACATTTAATGTTACATGGTTGAAAATGGCCAGATGCTATTTTTTTTTTGGTATGTTCTGATTAGAAATGTGAAAAATATGTACCCATGTGAAGGAAGATAGGAAGAGACTGCGTCCAAACTAAAGGAGTTAACTCCGGGCGGTGGGATGTTAGGGAATGTGAAAAATTTAAACATTTTCCCTTATCATGGAAGCTCCATTGTTTCTACAGAGAACAAAACAAGGCTTATACTTGTCACCTTACATCCTCAGCGGTGTCTCTCGCCAGCCTGTCTCCTCCAGGCTGTTTCCAGACCCACAAGAGGCCCTCTGAGCCTCGGTCCCAGGGGTGCTGGGGGATAATAGAACATCCACTTGCCGCAGAGACGTGTCCTCTACAGCAATGTAAACCATCACAGCCGTCCCCGACAGCTGGCTCCGCACCTTTCCATTAACCTGGCACCCAAGTTCACCTCTGGTTAATAGAAAACCCTCCGTGAAGCCTGGAGCCAGGACCAACTTCAGCGTTCCATGGCTTTACACTGGCTGGCTGTTTCTCTTACTGGCTTATCACATGATTGGCTCTTGAAGACAAAATTCCCTGGAACCAGATCCTTCTCTGAGTCAGAGCTGGATGCTCTCCCTGAGTATCCGGTAGCCGGAGTTAGGTGACACCTGCCTGGCATTTTGACATTGAGACGTCAGGAACGGGGTGCTTTGGCTTCCTTGGTGACTGGCTTACGGCCCGAACTTGGCGTGTGCTGGGCAATTTGAGCTCAGAACCTCCCAACTTATCTTCGTCCCTTTGTCTACATTATTGGGGGCATACCATCCTTTTGGAGTTAAATTTAGGTGACAGGTTGGGGCACCTGGGCGGCTCAGTCGGTTGAGCGTTCCGACTTCAGCTCAGGTCATGATCTCTCCGTCTGTGAGTTCGAGCCCCGCGTCCGGCTCTGTGCTGACCGCTCGGAGCCTGGAGCCCGTTTCGGATTCTGTGTCTCCCTCTCTCTCTGCCCTTCCCCCACTCACACTCTCGCTCCCAAAACTAAAATAAACATAAAAAAATGTTTTATTTAAATGTAGGTAAGAGGTGATGGCTGTTTTCCATTGATGCCGTGCCTTTATCCTTCTTTGAAACTAATGCCTTTCTAATACAAACAAATGAACGCATATGCTAAAAACAATCAAACCACAAAAAAAAAAACAACGTCCAAAGCACAAAAAGATCTAAAGAGAAAAATAAACCTACGTCCCCTTTCCCCACCCCAGTTCTATTGTTGGGGACCAGTTGTTAGCAGGCTCTCATGTACCCTAGTGTCTGTGCCTACTGGCACGTATGAAGCATCTGTATGTATATGTTGTACATCTTAAAACAAAACCAAGTTAGGATCGCACCACGCACTGTTCTTGCATTACATTTTTCACTCACATATCTTGGGGATCTTAACATACCGGCACATATATGCTTTTTTTATTGAAAAAAATTTTTAATGTTTTTTTTATTTTTGGGAGAGAGAGAGACAGAGCCAGAGCAGGGGAGGGGCAGAGAGAGAGGGAGACACAGAATCCGAAGCGGGCTCCAGGCTCCGAGCGGTCAGCACAGAGCCCGACGCGGGGCTCGAACTCACGGACCGCGAGATCATGACCTGAGCTGAAGTCGGACGCTCGACCGACTGAGCCACCCAGGCGCCCCAGCACATATATTTTAATGGGTGCATGATAGCTCCCTACATGATTGTGGCATGATTTATTGAGATCGACCGTTTAATAGGCATCCGGGGTCTTGTTTTGTTTTGTTTTTGCTGAACAGGTAACGCTGCAAGTGACCATTTCGTGCACATCACTGTGTACACGTTTCCAAGTTAATTTGCAGGGTTAAGTTCTTAACGATGGGATTACTGGGTCAAAGGTAACGTGCATTTGAAATTTAGACTTCTGCGGACGAACTGCCTCCCAAGAGGTTGCTCTAGTTTATTCTGTGTGACCCCTGTATGACCTCACCAGATTTTCCACATTGTAGCTCATGATGCGCGCAAATTTTTTAAAAATGTTCTATCTGTATGGAGATGTAATGGACCCACCAATGTGCACAGCATGATGGTTTGAATCACATGTATCATGAGACGATGTTAACGTGCATCATCTCATATAGATACAATAGGAAGCCAAAAGAGCCGAAAGGAAAACTTCTCCTTTTGATGAGAGCTCTTAGGATCTACTCTCAGCAACATTCCTGTCTACCAGCCAGTGGCGTTAGCTGCGGCCGTTGGGCCATGCGCCCCGTCCCCCGTGCCGCCGTCGTGCCGTGCACTCCGTTCCCAGTGCTCACTTATTTTGTCTCTGGAAGCGTGCGCCTTCTGCCCCCCTTCCTTCTGTCCCCCCTTCCTCCTTCCCCTGCCCTGGTAACCGCAAATATGACCTCTTTTCCTATGAGTTTGGCTCTTGTCTTTTTAGATTCCACATATGAGTGAGATCATATGGTACTTGTTTTTCTCTGACTTCTCTCACTTCGCATACTGCCATTGAGGTCCATCTGTGTTGTCACCAATGGCTGGGTTTCCTTGTGTGTCGTGGCTGATAACATCATAGCTGCTGCTGCTGTTTCCCCTCCCCCTCCCCCTCCTCCTCTCCCTCCTCCTCTCCCTCCTCCTCCTCCTCCCCCTCCTCCTCCCCATCCTCCTCTCCCTCCCTCCTCTCCCCTTCCCCTCCTCCCCCTCCTCCTCTTCTCCCCCTCCTCCTCCCCCTCCTCTTCCTCCTCCTCCCCCTCCTCTTGCTCCTCCTCCCCCTCCTCCTCCTCTCCTCCTCCTCCCTTCCCCCTCCTCCTCTCCCTTCTCCTCATCTTCCCCCTCCTCCTCCTCCCCCTCCTCCTCTTCTCCTCCTCCTCCTCTCCTCCTCCTCCTCCTCTTCTCCTCCTCCTCCTTCTCCTTCTCCCCCTCCTCCTCCTTCTCCTCCTCCTCTCCCTTCTCCTTCTCCTCCTCCTCCTCCCCCTCCTCCTCTTCTCCCCCTCCTCCTCTTCTCCTCCTCCTCCTCCTCCCCCTCCTCCTCTCCTCCTCCTCCTCCTTCTCCTTCTCCCTCTCCTCCTCCTCCTTCTCCTTCTCCTTCTCCCCTTTCCCCCTCCTCCTCCTCCTCTTCCTCCTTCTTCTTCTAATGTTCACTATTTTGCTCTTTTAAATTTTTAAATCCAAGTTAGTTAACATACAGTGTAGTATTGGTTTCAGGAGTAGGACCCAGTGATTCATCACTCACATATGACACTCAGTGCTCATCCCAACACATGGCCTCCTTAATGCCCATCCCCCATCGAATTCATCCCCCCGCCCACCTCCACCTCCAGGAACCTTCAGTTTGTTCTCTGCATTCAAGAATCTCTCATGGTTTGTCTCCCTTTCTGTTTCCATCTTGTTTTTCCTTCCCTTCCTCCATATTCATCTGTTCTGTTTCTTAAATTCCACATATGAGTGAAATCATATGATATTTGTCTTTCAATAGCATAGCTTCTTTATCCACTCATCCATCAACGGACACTTAGGTTGTTTCGATGTCTTGGCTGTTGTAAATCATGCTGCAGTGAACATGGGGGGGGGTGCAGATATCTTTCCAAGTCAGTGTTTTCATTTCCTTTGGGTATAGTCCCAGAAGTGGGGTTGCTGGATCGTCGGGTAGTTCTATTTTTAGTTTTTGGAGCAACCTCCATACTGTTTTCCAGAGTGGCTATACCAGTGTGCATTCCCACCAATAGTACAAGAGATTCCTTGTTCACTACATCCCCGCCAACACCTGTTAAGTCTTGTGTTTTTGATAATAGCCATTGTGATGTTGTGGTTAGGCAAACTTTAAAATTTTTATCAATGATACTTAAAAAGTGGTCTCTTCCATTATTGAATGATGGTATCATTACTTAATTTGCATTTCCTTAACTACATGTGAGGTTTTCATATATCTGTTGGCCATTTATAGCTTTGGTTCTATGAAATGCCTGGCCCCTGGCACGTTTTTCTGTTGGCATTTTTCTTACTATTTTATTAAGGAAATTAGCTCTTTATCTGCTTGTGGATTGTAAATCTTCCCCTGGTTTTTCACTATGTGAAACTTAGATTATGAGGTTGTTTTTCATACAGAGAAAAGGTTAAATTTTACTTACCGAGTTGAATCACTTTTATCTGGTGTCTACGTTCTTTTAAAGTGTGTATTTATTTATTTTTGAGACAGAGAGTGTGAGTGAGGGAGGGGCAGAGAGAGAGGGAGACAGAGAATCCCAAGCAGACTCTGCACTGTTAGCCCAGAGCCCGACTGGGGGCTCGAACTCACTAGTCATGAGATCATGACCTGGACCAAAATCAATAGTCGGACGCTTAACCAACGGAGCCACCCAGGCAGCCCCCTGGTATCTATGTTTTTGAATCATTTGTAGACACTTCTTCATTCCAATATTTTAAAAAGTTGGGTTTATTTTTCTTCTAGTGCTTTAATAAGGTAAGTTGTAACATCTGAACATTTGAACCCTCTAACAGTCTTGTTCAATAGAACCTTCTGCGATGACAGGTATGTTCTGTGCTGTCCAGTCTGGCGGTCACTAGCCCCCTGTGGCTCTTGACCACCTGAAATGCGGCTAATGTGATTAAATAAACTAGTATTTACTTTTATGTAATTCTAGTTAATTTAGATTTCAATAGCCACACATGGCTAGTGGCTACTGTCCTATAAACATACATCTAGGATTTACTTTGGTGTTAAGATTGCAGTAAGGATTGCTTCCTCTCTCCCCCTAAATGCCCAACCGGGTTGTCCCAATATCATCTACTGAACTTACCTTTCCTCCGTGATTTGAAATGTCGCCATTATCATACGCTCGATTCCTATGTGCATCGGAGTCTACTTTTGGACCCTCCACTTGGCTCCAGTGATTATACCGAACCTCTGTATCTGCAAAGAACTAAGAGTTTCTCTAGTTACAGCAGCTCAGAACAGTAGGCTCGCTCAACAGAAGCATCTCTGCACCAGCCTTAGCACAGCAGATGGCCATCCGTTCCTTGGTATTTCCTACACTTCTCTATCTCATTTCCATCTGTTTTCACCTTAATATTTAACATCTAATATCTTAATGATGGCACTAATATCTTAGTGATGGCAGAGATTAACATCTGATATCTACACTAACCGTGATGTTATAGCAACAGAGTTCAAGCATTGAGGTGCCATTTTAAGAAGTAAAATGTGTATATGGATGTATACACAAGCACGCACACACACCCCCACGGGGCCCCGAAGTGTTATGGGGACCCAGCTCAAGGCACATGGTGATGGGTAGAGGATTCAGCTGTACATCTGTGGGCCCTCCCACTCCAAACAGAGTAGAGATTCCTCGCCCATCTTGATCCACTCCCAAAGCTCTTGGTTATGACAGGTGTCCAAATGCTGGCTCTCTTGTAGCTCTGAAGGCATCAGCCCTTTTGAGGGCCGGCTCTCTGGCTGACAATTGCACCCTGACTGAGCTCCCGCCCAGGGGTCCACCCCCAGCCTCTTACTGCCCTCAAACGCTGCCTTCTTGGGTGGGTCCCCATAAAGTCGGTTCTGCCAGGCTACCTTTTCTGCATCCACTTGGCCCAAAGAAAACCACTACACCAAATGTTGGGCGTCTGTGCAACTGCGTGGTACCCTCTCTCCCGGCCCTGCCATTATAGGTGTTCCAGTCAGCACCCCACGTCAGGGCCCTCCAGCGGGGACCAGGTTACGGTTCTCCCAAGCCCACTCATCTACTCTCCAGCCCAGGGCAGCAGGATGGCCACAGGTTTCTGCATCTCAGTCCTCATCCAGGAGGGAGACAGACAACCCTGAGTCTTGGAGCTTTTGAGGGTTGGAGGTGGGAGTCATGTGAAATACCTAACCACCCCCCGCCCCTCCCCCCCCACCGCAGCGTGACCATTCTCTGTTCCTACAATTATCTCCACTATACTCTAGTCTTTGCCTGGAGAGCCTGCTTACGGTCATAGGTTTGAAGAGCAGAGCCCACATGGTCAACTGAAGATAACTCCCCCAGGCATGTGTCTTGAAGGTCTATGTTAGAGCCCGAGGTTACTTATTACCTATTGCCCTCAGGAATGGGACCTTCTCTGAAATTCTAAGAGAGAAGAAACAAATATGATGGCACGTTAACACCTTCCTCCTCGGCTTTTACATCTTCCCTGATTTCCTTCCCCTCCTCCCTCTCTTCTTTTTAACATCTCCTAGCTCTTTTCTCAGAGCTTCTCAGATTCTTTTTTTTTTTTTTTTTTTTTTTAGAGAGAGAGAGAGAGAGAGAGAGAGCGAGCATACAAACAGGGTGGGGGCAGAGAGAAGGAGAGAAAATCCTAGGCAGGTTCCTTCCGCGCTCAAGCTTGGAGCCCGATGCAGGGCTCGATCTCATGACCGTGAGACTTGGACACTTAACTGACTGGGCCACCCAGCACCCCTTCTCAGATTCTTTTATAGCAAAGGACCAGGACCACGGTTAGGGGGAGGGGGGAGGGAAATTTTAGAACGTTGGCAGATACTACGACCGGCTGTGCAGTTCTTTCCGTGCCGGGTGCTGCCGGGGAGGCAGAAGCCGACCTCACACCGAGCACCCCAGCTCCCCAGGCAGGAGCCTCCTTGGCTGGCGGTGTGGGGAGTGCAGGTGCGCGGGGCGGGTGCAGGCGGCACACACTTCCACGCTTAGCGCAGCTATAGGGTCTCCCTGGGGGAGCAGGCAGAGATTATGCTGCGTTCAGATAAGAGGTATCTAATTAATAAGAATTTAAAGAGGACCAATTTGTGCTCCATGGTGCACAGGCTCCACAGACCTGCGGCTATTGAGGGACCACACAGCCATAATGGGCCCAATTGTCCTTTATTGAAAAACAGTAGAGCGCGGTCAAGAGGCAGAAAACGGGCTTTGGGGAGACAGGTGTCGTCTGTTTCCACATTCGTTTTCCTCAATTGCTTGTGGACAGAGAAGCTTTCCTCGCCAATGGAAAACAAAGGCTTATTTACCTCTCTGCCAATATTGGAGTTTGAAATCCAGGTTGGAGGGCTTTTAGGCTGGTATTTAAGTTACCCGAAATACAAATCCATAACCAGAGCCAGGCCGCCGCCTTTGGGGCTGCTGGACCGCCTGGACAGGACTCCATTTGTACTCTGTTCTCTGCACTTGTGTGTTTCCGCCTCCTCTCTCGGGGTGGGGGGGGGGAGACGATCGTCTCGACTGCCGCAAGCCCCTGGAGGAGTGTCTGTAAGGGGCTCCCACTTGAGTCGAGGCAGGTGGGGGAAGAGCGTGGGGAGATGTGGCTTCTGATGCTGGTTCTGGGCGCACCCCCTTGTCTTGGTTCCCTCGGGCTGCTGAGACAAAGCCCCGCAAACTGGGTGGCCCAAGGCAGTAGAAATTCAGTCTCTCATGGGTGGAAGCCAGAAGTCCAAAAATCAAGGGTGTCCCTTCTGGAGGCTCCAAGGTCAAGTCCTCCGTGCCCCTCTCCCGGCTCTGCCAGCCGTTCTTGGCGTTCCGTGTTTGTGGAGATACCACTCCCATCTGTGTGCCTGGGGACACACGACTTGCGCGTGTCTCTGTGACTCTCGTCTTCTTCTTGTAAGGACATTAGTCATACTGGATAAAGGATCTACCCCACTCCAGTATGACCGCTACTTAACTTATGTCTTTAGTTACACCTGCGAAGAGTCTGTTTGCACATAAAGGCACATTCACAGGTGCCAGAAGTGACCTTTTGTGGTGGTGGTTGGAGGGCACGCGATTCAACCTCCCACACCCTCGAATCCTGGCTTCCGCGGTTTGCCTGTTGGCCGTGGGTGTCGGGAGGGAGATCTCTGGTGCCGGAGCGTGGCTCAGCCTGTCTTCCTGGTGACATCCCGCTGGCCTGTGCACAACCGCACCTTCCCCAGCGCTCTTGAAGGGCTCATGGCAGACCAACAGTTGTAATGAGTGGTTTTCATTTGGTCACAAAAACCCCAAACCGATGCATAAAAAACAAAGGCAGAAGGTCACGGTTAGGAAATGAACTGCTCTCATCTATTTCACCTCTTAGCCACACGTGGCCAATTTTTCTCACCACCAGCCTTTGGTCTAGTTGAATTACAATGCTTGTACCCCGGGTGCATTGATTTCCTTCTGAGATCTGAAACGAATTTCTTTTGAATTCTGGGCACTTTAATTCTGGTGCTTTGTCCACAACACCCATGCTGTTTCCTGTGCTGGCAGACCAACGGCTTTGCTCTCATCTTCTCTCCCTGGCAGCACGACTCTGGGCCGTGTCTCCAGATAGGGTGTAATTTCCACCAGTGTTTATGGAACGTTCCGTCGATCCTGTCTCCTCCATCTGGCTCTCACTGTGTTCAGTTTGGAAACCTCACACTGGATAATCGTGCTGGTCACCCAAGAGGCACACGTGGGCCAGTAGCCTTCCCTCCAGGGTTACCCCTTTCTCCCGTTTGCACCACCAGATCCCGATCTTCGCCTCTTCAATCTCTCCCAATGGCTGGACGTTTCGTTGGAAATTCCTGATGTTGAAATCTTCAGGCCTTTTCCAGAGACGTTGCTAGCATCCTGCCCGAAGCTGAGGTCCCGGACCCTGTGCCTGGGAGCTGTCGGAGGAAAGGGCCTGGGGTCTCGGCATCCGGAAGGCAAACACCGTAGCTTCCCTGTCATCAGAGGTGGCCCTGCCCTCGAGGAAGCTTGGGGCAGCCAGCCTAGAGGTCATGGGGCTCACTCCCTCCAGAGGGTCCGCTTTCAGTCTTTGCAGGGGTTGAGAAGAGGCATTTCCTCACCCGCTTCCCGTTGCTGTGGCTCTGGGCCACCCCCACTCACCCCGCTACTAAATGCACCTGGCGCCCCAGTTCTGGACCTTCTGGGGACTCTGCTCCTTGGCTCTTAGCTCGCCTGTCCTGCTTGAGGCGTCTCAACCCCGCTAGGTCATTGCCACTCTTTGGTCGGCTTCCCCGATTCTCAACCTTGCCTCTATTGGTTAGGCTTCCGCTTGTGGTACTTGTATGCCTTTAAAATATCCTTCCTGGGGTGCGGGGCTGGCTCAGTCGGTAAAGCACATGACCCTTGCTCTCAGGGTTGTAAGTCTGAGCCCCACATTGGGTGTAGAGATTACTTAAAATAAAATTTTAAGACTCTTTTTTTTTTTTTTTATAAATATTTTTTTCAACGTTTATTTATTTTTTGGGACAGAGAGAGACAGAGCATGAACGGGGGAGGGTCAGAGAGAGAGGGAGACACAGAATCGGAAACAGGCTCCAGGCTCTGAGCCATCAGCCCAGAGCCCGACGCAGGGCTCGAACTCACGGACCGCGAGATCGTGACCTGGCTGAAGTCGGACGCTTAACCCACTGCGCCACCCAGGCGCCCCTTAAGACTCTTTTTTAACAATTTATTCTGAGAGTGAGAAAGGGAGGGGGGGTGCAGAGAGAGGGAGAATCCCAAGCAGGCTCTGTGCTCTCCGTGCAAAGCCTAATGTGGGGCTCGAACCCAAGAACCGTGAGATCACGACCTGAGTTGGAAGTAAGAGTCAGATGTTCAACCGACTGAGCCACCCAGGAGCCCCTAAAATAAAAAAAAAAAAAAAATCTTAAAAAAAATCCTTCTGCTGTTGCGTGACTCTATTGTGATATATTTAAATAATAAACTTTTTTAAATTAAAAATTTTAATGTTTAATTTTGAGAGAAAGAGAGAGAGAGAGAGCATGAGTGGGGGAGGGTGAGAGAAAGAGGGAGACACAGAATCCAAAATAGGCTCCACCTCTGAGCTGTCAGCACAGAGCCCGACGTGGGGCTCGAACTCACAAACCATGAGATCATGACCTGAGCCAAAGTCAGATGCTTAACCGACTGAGCCCCACAAGGCACCGCTAATGAATCAACTTTTATTTTGGATATTCAAATAATTTCCATTTTCTCATTACAAATGTAGGACAGTCTTCTACATATACGTTTATACGGCTTTTCGACTCTTAGCATAAATTCTTGTAAGAGAAATTACTGGATACACATACATAGATTTACTATATAAGATATGTATGTATCAAAAAAGTAAGTCTACATATGCTCACATATATACTCAACTCTTACTTGAGTGTGTGTATATATATATATATATATATATATATATTCATACATATTATACCCAAATGTATTATACCCATATGTATTATATACACACCTATGTGTATTATATGTTATATATTATGTCTTGCCAGAAAAGGTTTTGGTACTACCTAGGTCTGCTTTTCTTTCACTAACTTTGGCGTTTGGGGATCAGACTACATGGCTTCAAATCTCAGCTCTCCCACTCCCGGTCTGTGTAATATTACTCAGACTATCTGTGCCTCGGTGTACTCCTCTGTGCAATGGGATGATAGATTGCCTTCTAGAGCGGTAGCGAAACCCAAAAGGGCAATACTGCGATATTCCTGTAGGGTCCTGGCATGGAGCCCAGCATCCGGCCCGTCCTCAGTAGGGGCCAGTGGCGTTTGCTTTCAGGGTCAGCAAATGGCATTCCCCTCCCTCCCGATTTCTGACTAACGGTAAACGAAGACAATCAGCAGGCACCTTTATCCCTGGCAAGGCCAGGTTCAAGTTATGGCCTGCTAGCTCCCGGCCTGCGCGTGAGATTTGGCACAGGCTACAAAGGGGACGGATGGAGCCTGCACCCAGTTGACACGATTTGTCCTGTTCTACCTTGCCCGGGTCTGGGTGGGAGAGAGGGGGAAAGACAGACTGTCAGGGCCACAAACTTTCGATAGGTTTTTTTCATGGGGCCCAGCAATGAAGGCCACGGAAAGCTTGCTCTACTGAAGTCGGGTAGGCCTGGAGGCCTGGGGTCTTCTGGGGAAACCCCTCCTCCAATGGCCAGAGGGGTGGCTTCCCCACTCCCAACTGACTGTCTCTGTTACCCATAGGACTTGCCTACTGGGGCAAGGGCCGCCCAAGCCCTCCATCTCCTCGGAGGAGATGAGCAGTTTGTCAGGACAGACCCGCCCCATCCTCCCATGATGCTGGCACCTAGCCGGGCACTGCTCGGTTATAGATTCCCTTAGGGACTCGGAGGCAACATACTCGGCTCCCAGAGAGCTCGGGAATCAGTGGGAACACTGCACGAAGTTATATCAGCTCAAGGTCACTTTTTCCCCAAGGCCGCACACTCACTCTGTCTTCTGTTCGCCCTTTCCAATTCTATCCAGCCACGTTGGTGACATTGCCTGTCGGCAATGATCAAGCGACAAGTATGATCAAGTGACATCCGAAAAGGTTCTCCAAAAGTTGAGGCAGTGATAAGATTCCTCAATTTGAATACAAACTCTCTCTTCATTAGGAAGTTGCTGGGGATAAAATAAAACCAGACTAGGTCCCCTTGCAAGGGAAACTTCAAAGAAGTGGGAATCCACAAGAATAGCGTTTGGAATTAATTTTTTTTTTTTTTCCCTTGTGAGTTAAAAGTCAAAGAAGTTAAAGACCAGAAATCCAGCTCCCGTTTCTAATTCCTCTCTGGCTCAGCCAGACACATTCTTGATGGGATGCACAGTGGATAGAAGGTTCTTCGTGCATCTGGCCTCTCTTCTATTGGAAAGGGCAGGGGTTGGCAACCCGGCCACATGGGACAGTCCACTGGTGCATTAGCTCCCGGGGCTGCTGTAACGAAGTGTCACAAGTTGAGGGGCTTAAAACAACAGAAATCCATTTGCTCCCAGCTTTTGAGGCTGGAAGCTTGGAGGGAGCAACCAGCCCATGCCAGCTTCTGGTGGTGCTGGAAATCCTTGGCGTTCCTTGGCTCGTAGACCCATCTTGCCATCCTGTCTCTGCCTCTGTCTTCATACTGACTTCTCTGGGTCTCTGTGTGTCCGTTCTATTATAAGAACGCTCTCATTGGATTTAGGGCACATCCTAATCCAGTGTGCTCTGACCTTGACTTTTAACTGATTACATCTGCAAAGACCCCATTTCCAAATAAGGTAACATGCTGAGTTCTGGGTGTCCTACTATACCTGGAGACCATATATAACTCCCACACCTGTTAATTCAGAATCTCTGGGGTGAGACCCAGGCATCAGGACTTTCCCAGAGCTTCTCAGGTGATTCCAACATGCAGGAGGGTGACTGAGTGTCTCGTGTGTGCCTCTTTTAAATAATCCAAGAGTTAAGAGGACAGGAATCACAGGGCACCCATGCCACACTCACGGCCCTAGTGAGGCAAGCCAGTGCCCAGCCTTGCAGTGACCTGGGCATGTGAACAAAAGGTGTGCATGGAGACAATCTGGCTTTCACCCCCTCCCCCACAGGTGCCCATCAGGCTATGTCAGCTGGCTCAAGTCCTTGACCTCTGAGTTAAATTCAGTTGGGAGAAATATAGTGTTGAGATATTATTACACAGCTGGGCTCATCTCATCCGGGAAGAATCCACCTGCTAACATGCGACCCAACACTGCCGCCTTCTTGCAGAGGTTAGACGTTCATGGTCTGAGCCCCACCCCCAGTTTTGTTGGACGCTTATCTCCATTCCCCATAAGGAAACCTCTGGTTTGGGCACTTTGAGCCCATGCTCTGTGCTGCTCTGCTGGGAGTGCTCCCTTTCCAGGGTCTGATCGTGATGCGTCTGGTGGCGTGGGCTTCTCTCTGCGTCCCACTCTTCAGAGGGCCCTTTGAGTTTCCAGCAGCTTAAGCCACTTGCCGAATGGCTCCCTCTCCTTGTCTCAAGCCTGTTGGGTTAGGACCATTTGTCTCGTCTGAGTGCCTTTTCTCCTTCTATTTCCTTGTGGCTTTTGTTTTTCAAACATATCCCTCCATACAATCCCTCCAGATTGCGAGGCTGTCATAGTAAGGAAAAAGGGAAAAAAATGTTCTAGGTCTGTGGCAACCATCCACACTGCCCGTGCCCCTACAACTCCCTTCCTGAGCCGGATCATTCCGCCAGAGGACATTCTGCCGTCGGATGGGTATCTCAGAAAGGTCTGGACCTGACCTATCTCTCACTGTCCTCCTGGCTCAAAGCGTTTTGGCTGTCCTTTCTCAGAGTGCTTGTTCCTGAGGCTTGTCCTCACAGGGTAGGACACACTGGTGCCACATCGACCGGATCACTCTGAAATCCACCCGAGGATGCCACTTTGAGCATTTCACACTGGTCTGTGTGGCCTTCTCTCGAATCTGTTCAGATTTTCTCTGACTACTTGGAATGTCTGCCCGACCACTAATGGCGATTTCCCAGTTGCTTTTACCATTGACTCTGAGGCTTCTTCCTTACCTACTTCTTCCTTACCTCCTCCAGGAAGCCCTCCTGGCATAGCTCCTGAGAGGGCAGATTTGCCAGATTTCATCGGACTCCACCACTGTTTCTGATCTGTGAACAATCAAGATCACCATTTCCCTGTTAGAGCTAGATCTTTCCCATTTATATCTGTCTTTCCTGGCCTTAGATGTCAATGCTTCCTCCTTCACCACTCTTTTGGATGTCTGCTAAAATTCTTCCTTTTCTGCTGCCTCTTTAAGAAATCTCTCTCTCTCTCCAGTTCAATCCTCCCAGTCTGCTTTATTTTATTTTTACTTTTCCAGGGCTACTGTTCTGACTATAAGCCTAAAGATTTTTTTTTTTTTTTTTTTTTTTAATGTCACTCTGGTTTCTCCTTGATTTTCTGAGCAAATGTGATTCTTAGAGGCACAGGCATTTGTAGCTTTCAGGTTTGCAACAGTTCTGGGGAGCTGTCTCTCTACCTTAATCCAAAATGACAGCTTTTGTTTCTTCAGAGACTCCCGTTTCCTTTTATTTGTTTATTACGAAAACCCACCACCTCGTGCAGGTGACTCAGCTCAGGTCTCTGAAGTCTAAAGCCAGGAGCAGAGGTTTTGTAATGAACATATGTACAGCCAGCGCAGGGCCCTGTGGGGAACCACATGATTAAAGCTTTGTCCCTCCAGCCTCCTCCTCGGATGTGCTTACAGAATGGGATTGGGCGGCCAGTGCATCACTGCCCATCTCCCCACGCCTGTCACCCACATAAAAGCTAGACAGAACTCCCTGCAGAACTCAGCTGCCTCTTAGTTTAAAAGCAGAAAATGTTCTGCCTACCGAAGTCAAGGTCAAGGTCGAGGAGGCTCTCTTCCAGCTTTAGCCTCACCTGTGATAGTGGTGTGCATGTTTAAACGTCAGCTGTGCCTGCATAGCTCAAGGTCAAGTTGTAGCAGCTGGCATACCGCGGCCGCCCACACACAGCTCATGTTTGGCTAATGCACCTACTTGGTCCCAGTAGCACCCGCCTTGGCTAAGGCCGGGGCTCTGTGGCCTTCTACCACCCACCTGAGTTTACTAAGGGTAGGAGCATTTGCTAACGTGTGGGTAGCTTGTGCTTGCTCAAGGTCAGGTCCTGCTGTCCTTCCTTTCTGAAGGAACAAAAAACAGAATTGAGAAACAAAACTGTCCAAAGCAGTGACGCACCAAGATCAAATCTCACTTGGACGATCTTAAATCAGCTTAAAACTGTCAATATTCGGGGCGCCTGGGTGGCGCAGTCGGTTAGGCGTCCGACTTCAGCTCAGGTCACGATCTCGCGGTCCGTGAGTTCGAGCCCCGCGTCAGGCTCTGGGCTGATGGCTCAGAGCCTGGAGCCTGTTTCCGATTCTGTGTCTCCCTCTCTCTCTGCCCCTCCCCCGTTCATGCTCTGTCTCTCTCTGTCCCAAAAATAAATAAACGTTAAAAAAAATTAAAAAAAAAAAACTGTCAATATTCAAAAATCTGCAAGACCTGTCCTCACTAGAGCGTTGATCGACCTGTGTCTTTTGCAGTCCAAAAGGTACTCCTGGGGGGCTTCTGGGTGGCTCAGTCGGTTAAGCGTCCAACTTCGGCTCAGGTCATGATCTGTCAGTTCGTGAGTTCAAGCCCCGCGTCGGGCTCTGCGCCGACAGCTCGGAACCTGGAGCCTGCTTTGGATTCTGCGTCTCCCTCTCTCTCTGCCCATCCCCGCTCATGTTCTGTCTCTCTCTCTCTCTTCTCAAAAATAAATAAACATTTAAAAATTTTTCAAAAGGTACTCCCAGACCAGATCATGGCTTGGCATGTACAGGAGCACCGGGCTTAGACCTCCCTGCTCAACCGCAGGCAGAGACAAGGAACCATAACCCTCCACATACGTGGTTGTGGTCCAGGAGCCCTTGGGGCTGCGAGGAGCAGACCAGAGTGTCTCCTCTTTGCTCTCAGGAGGAGGAGGATGGGCCGGCTGTGCACGCCTGCTCTCTTTTCCTGACTTCCCGATCTGCTCACTGACCCCAGCTCTCTTGGAAAAAATGGAAGGTAGGACAGGAACCAGAGTGTTTAGGGGAAATTCCTCTTGTGGAAACCAGTGTAGCGAGGGACAAGCTTCTAAATGCGCTTACTGTTACATTATTAATGAGGAGAAACTGGCTGCCTCTGGGAGCATTAACACTGCTCTGGGGTCGTTGCTGATAAAGTGTTGTGTTGACTTGCATAACACAGAAGGCACCGCGCACATGAGCACCTAAGCCCTGTGATTTCAGTCACCCCGGTTGAAGTGTTAACTCAGATTATATGAAGCTCTTTTACCTTCGATCCAATTGGGTGCTGAGGACTGGCAGAGCTCCAATGTCAACAAAGCGTAATTTTAAAGATGCAATCTGGGGGCGCCTGGGTGGCGCAGTCGGTTAAGCGTCCGACTTCAGCCAGGTCACGATCTCGCGGTCCGTGAGTTCGAGCCCCGCGTCAGGCTCTGGGCTGATGGCTCAGAGCCTGGAGCCTGTTTCTGATTCTGTGTCTCCCTCTCTCTCTGCCCCTCCCCCGTTCATGCTCTGTCTCTCTCTGTCCCAAAAATAAATAAACGTTGAAAAAAAAATTAAAAAAAAAAAATAAAGATGCAATCTGGCATAATCCAAGCATCTTAATGTATCTGAGTCTTTGCCAGTCATAACATTTGGAGGACCAACAATTGGAATCCCATAATTTTCATTTTGTTTTGCGTCCTTGGTTTTAAGAAGGACAAGGTGATTGACTTATTCCCAGCGGAAGCTGAGCCCTTACATCTGGACACTACAGAGGGAGCTCAAATAATGGGTACCCTTGAGGAGTATCTGTGAGACCCCAGGGCGGTGGGATGGACTGGGGGTTTCTGGAGGATGGGTTTTGCTGTTATTTCTGTGACACTGGTAGCCTCCGCCATCTGTTTACCTAAAAAGGTGTTGAACTGGGATAAGAGGTACTAGGAGAAGCTCATTATTTTATAGAGATAGGTAGAGATAGATAGATGATAGATAGATAGATAGATAGATAGATAGATAGATAGATACAGATGTGGGTATACACAAGCATGACTATACTTCCGTATATTTCTTAGCTCTGTCCTCTGCGAGAGCCTGGAAGCAGTGACATTCCAGGTACCGTGAGCACACCTGTTGCCCATATCTTAGTCTCCCATAAAAGGAAGTGGTTGGTGCCAGTACTGGGAAAGGGAAAACACAAGATGAGCCTAGAACATCTTGTGATGCCGAAAAGTAAGGGAAGGCTCAAGAGGAGATGAGAGCCTGTCAACAGACACAGGAGTCAACCTAAGGGAACCCCAAGTGGCCAAAGTTGAAACAGTTGAGCTACAAAATAGATGATGACGGTATTGAATAATATATAGAATAAAACACAAAGCCATCATGGCTTCCTACTGGGGTACATAAAGAATTGAACGATAAGTAAGCAAATGGGGGAGGAGAGACATCTCTTCCTTGAAAAAGCATTTCAAATGCTGAATCAAGACAAAAAGAGGGAAATAAAGAATCACCGTGATGCACACACCTCAGTGATAACGTTTGCAGACAAGAGCTCTGATACTAAGGTTAGAGGGAGGAAGTTTGAGAAGTAGGGTTTCCAGAGTCCCAAAGCATCTCCCCCGAGATTCTTATCTACTACCAAGGAGGAAAAGAGTAAATTTATAATGGAGGAACCCAGCAGACACCAACTGAACCAAAATGATCAAGAGGAACGTCATAATTAAGAACACACCAGCGTCATGAACTCCTTGAGGAGACGCACCAAAAGAATATCACGTCCTTTTTGTCATATTCCTGCTGAATATGTATCACCTTGCTCCAGTCTTGAGGAAACATTGGCCTTAACTGAGGAACGTTGTTCAAAATAACCAGTCAGCGTTCACCCCAAGCGTCAGAGTTGCGGGAGGTAGAAAACGAAGGAACTGACCCAAACCACAGAGACTAACCGGGAGATAACAGCTAAGTGCTGTGTGGAATCCTGGATGGGACCTCAGAACGGAAAAGAGATATTGGAGGAAAAAATCGGTGAGATTCTAATAAGGTCTGCAGTTTAGTTCATTTCCTGTTCTTTTCGTGGGTGGGTGTACAGGTGCACCAGGTTTCACGCCCAGCTCGGAGCCCCGTGTGGGGCTCGATCTCACGATCACGAGACCATGACCTGAGCCGAAGTCAAGAGTTGGACGCTTAACTGTAGCCACCCAGCCGCCCCTAATTTCCTGTTCTTGATTGAACTCTGGTTGGGGTGGCAGAAGCTGGAAACAGGGTGTCCTACTTTGACGATTTGGTTTTAAATCTGAAACGAACTCAGTGAGTTCGAAGGAACACATTTTCTCTCCCCCTGTGAGTTTATGCAGGGGCAGACCCAGATTTTGTGGAGTCTGAAGCTTGTACAACTTTGGAGGGCCTCGTTAGGAAGGAGCGTACAAAACTATGAATATAAAATTAGGCACAAAAGGGAGTGTTTATAAAGAGTAAAGAAAGTGCAATAGGTTTTCGATTACACATAATTTCGTAATTGAACTACACTCGCCCCACAAATGCAGACTTCTAGAAAAGTACTGTTTTCGAAGAGAACCCTCTTTGCTTAGGCTGTTTTGCTATGTGGGCAGCAACTTCGCATGTCATTTCGCCTAGAACCATCGGATGTTGCAAGGATATGATGCGTCAGATACGCGAAAACAGGATCCAAGAGCTGGGATGCATTAAGATTTATGTATCTTTATACCCAGATGTGCCTACCGTTTCTCCCACTGCTGCAGTTACATAGAGACTCTGATAATTCTATTTATGCAATTCCGCGGTGAAGAAGGAAAAAAAGACGGTCCATTTACAGCCGTCCGTGCAGCATCATAGATACGTCCCTGATGGGAAGGAGAGGGCTCCCGTGTTAGCAAGGCATCTATGAGCACTGAATTCTCAGCTTGTAATTTTACACCTAGTGTTGGAAGGATATTTCACAGTCTAGCTCCTGCTTCTTATTTTAAACTCAGTTTTGCTCTGTTATATACATCCTTGCGATGCTGGGAACGTAAAGGGGTACCTTCATGTAGCGAGGTGGCTCCCAGGGCCGTACATCAGGGGAGTCCCAGGGAGGGTGATAGGGTTATTCCCGGCAGCCATTGTTCCTATGCTGGGTTGGCTAGAATGACCACAGTTATGCACAAAGATAACCACAAACCAGATAAATATGCCCATTAAGCCCCAACTAAATAGATCATCAAGGCAACTTCACTCTAATACCAGTGACACGAGAAGTTGACAGAAGGGAAGGAGAGAAAGAGGCAGAGAGAGATCATAAGTAACTGTGGTTAAAATATCTTCTGCAAAGTTTTCAAAAACATGTACGGCCGTGTCAATACATCACTCGGCCCCTCCCAGGGTCTTGGAAGGGGCCCCCGCAGACCAGTGGCCCCAAAGCGTAGACCCCTTCAGCTGAATCAGCCTCTGGCCGTCCCCCTCAACTGAGATTGTGGTTTCTCCCACCTTCAGTTCTTTATTCCCCAGCCAGCCCCTCCCAGACCTTTGGCCAGCAAGCCTTTTCTGGCTGTTTCCCACCTTTCCCTTTGCTAGTCCCACGCTCTGAGGACCACCTTCTACTCTCTGGCCATCTTTGCTCTCTTCTTCAAGACACTGCCAACAGGAATCCCTTCCCCGGAGAAGCTAGAGACAGGGAGAAGATTGAGTGGGACCTTGTGATAGGATTGCTTGTCTTTGTTCCGCACTAAGAGTTTAGTTTCAATTGTGATCATAATTTATTATTGATGGTGAGCTTGAACCGGGGGCCGGGCGATTCCTGTGCACTCAAATATCCCCAGTGACTCCACGAACAGGCCAGAGTGACAGTCGAATGATCCAACTTCATCAGGGCAAGAGCGGTGCTCGATCGGGAATGGATTCGGCTCCAGCAATAAAATGGGGAGGCCCACTGCCGCGCCAGGCGTGACGTGAACCCTTTGGCTGTGGGAGAATGGGAAGGAAGAGTTGACCTGCAGAGTCAGGCGCGTTGCTGAGGACAGCGGCTCTTCACCCACTGGAACAGGAGCGGTTCAGCATTCTGCGGATCCTCTGGTCTTCCTTGGGCCAATAGCCATGGAGACCAACCCTGGAGATAGGGACTGATACTGGCATTCATTTACTGAGGAGAGAGAGGTGGAGAGGGCTCAAGTAATTTGCTTCAGCTCACACAGTGGAAGGTGGCAGAGGCAGAAGTCTGCTCGCTGTCTTCACCACTGGCCTCAGAGACTTTAAATGAAGGGTCCCCTCCTCCTACATCATTTATTTTATTCCTTTGGGTGCTGCATATGGACCTATGAGCGGCCGAAGAGCTAACCCTGTGACTTAGGGAGCTGAAATACAACGAGAGCTGCTCACTGGTAACCATCTGGGCCCAGGAGTGGACTCATGGCACCTGGAGGGGATTTCTTACCAGAGGGACACTACCCACCACCCCTCAGCCTCAGGATCCTTGAAGGCCAACCTAGATTTTGCATAATTGTTAAAAAAAAAAAAACAAACACAAAAAACCTGTAGATATTCCAAGGGTGCCTGGCAAAATTAGCGAGAGAGATTCTTTAAAAAAAAAAAAAATGTTTGGGGCGCCTGGGTGGCGCAGTCGGTTGAGCGTCCGACTTCAGCCAGGTCACGATCTCGCACTCCGTGGGTTCGAGCCCCGCGTCGGGCTCTGGGCTGATGGCTCAGAGCCTGGAGCCTGTTTCCGATTCTGTGTCTCCCTCTCTCTCTGCCCCTCCCCCGTTCATGCTCTGTCTCTCTCTGTCCCAAAAATAAATAAACGTTGAAAAAAATAAATAAATAAAAATAAATAAATAAATAAATAAATAAATAATGTTTATTTGTCTATTTTTGAGAGACAGAGAGAGAGACAAAAAATGCAAGTGGGAGAGGGGCAGAGAGAGAAGGAGAGAGAGAATCCAAAGCAGGCTCTGGAAGCCTGATGCGGGGCTTGAACTCATGAACTGTGAGATCATGACCTGAGCCGAAGTCGGGCACTTAACCAACTGAGCCACCCAGGTGCCCCAGCAAGAGAGTTTCTTAAACACGATTCGGGTCAGTCTGAAGACACCTTTCCCCAAATCCTCACCAATACGGGTTCCCTTCCAACTGCTCAGTCTTGGGTAATTAAGTAGGTGAGACACGGAATTACATTGTTGCTTTGCCTTGCTTTTCTTTGTGAGGTTGAACGCTTTTAGAGTAAATGTTTAGGAAGGCAATTTGGTTGGGCTTCCCAAAACTCTTAAGTGTCCGTACTCTCTTACACATGAATTTTACTTACAGAAATGCGTTGTTTATTCTCGCAAAAGAACACAGAAATTTATTATAATAATAACATCCAACAGTTGCTGAATGTTTACAACATGCCAAATGCTCTTCTAAGTACTTTATATTCTGTTCCCATTTTATCTTTACAACAGCCTATTGGGAGGCACTATTTTTATTTCCATTACACAGATGAGAATATTGAGATAGAGATTCATTACCTTGCCCACAAGACACCCGGCTAATTTACTACAGAGGCACGACATCTAGACATAACTTACATGGCTCTCAATGAGGGAACTGGCAAAGAAACTTTAGAACAGCTCTTCAGAGCAATACCGAACAGCTGCTTGGGAAGATGAACGTAGACGCTTATTTACCTACTGATAAGGAAAGATGTTTAAGATAAACACATCCCTGTAGATAGATACCTGTGTATCTCTATATAGATACGTATACTATCTATAAATACACAGTACACACACATATATGGTGCAAAAAGTCAAGTAGCAAAGAGTGTCAGCCCACATAGACAGAAAAAAGTATGTATTATAAATGTATCATGTATAGGTCTGATTCTGTGTGGACAAATACTATCTGGAAGGAGACATAAGGAACCTCCACAAGACAGGAGCCTACTTGTGGTTGCTTTGGAGCCTAGGTGTTGGGATGGAGGAGGTTTGCCTTATTTTTTACTGCATATACTTTTTTTTTAATGTGTGTTTATTTTTGAGAGAGAGAGAGAGAGAGCTGGGGAGGGGTGGAGCGAGAGAGAAAGAGAGAGAGAGAGAGACAGAATTCGAAGCAGGCTCCAGGCTCCGAGCTGTCAGCACAGAGCCCAACACGGGGCTCGAACTCACGGACCCTGAGATCGTGACCTGAGCCGACGTTGGACGCTTAACCCACTGAGCCACCCAAGCGCCCCTACTTCATATACTTCTGCAAAGTTTGATTTAAAAGCAAAAACAAAGAGCAAAAAACCATGAGTACTACTTGAGAGATTAAAAAACGACAAAACGATGTTTTAAGTGGACATAATGGTCTCGATCTCATGGCACTGTCTTAAGAATTAAATGGGTGGCAGCGAACGAGTCGAGCCTGTGCCCCACCGAAGGCTGGGTCTCGGTGAATACTAATCCTGAATCTGATACAACAGCTGGCCCGGGGCACACAGTACATCATTATTGATTGAAGAGTGGGGTTCAAGAGCCAGCCTTGCCCTGAAAGGCTCAATTCTGTTCTCTGAGCAAGGGCCCTAATTGCTTGAAAAGGAAGCTTCTTTTTAATTAAAATGACATGAGCACAACTGTTACAAGGATAAGCATGTCATAGAGAGAATAATTATAGACTTGGCCCCGGGAGCGGGGGTTAAGGCCTTGGCGTTGCAGGCGTGTGAGTGCGGAGACGGGGCGCGAGAATGAGAATCGGGTTGCTGCGAGAAGATCATTAGGTAATGCACTCAAGAGAATGCCTATTGTAAATTGTAAAAACACCACGCAGAAATTCCAAGGGTTTTGTTTGCTGTATGTGAAAGGTCACACAAAAAAACAAAGCACTCCACCCGCCCCCCCCCCCCCAACCCCAGGGTTGTTACGTTGATCAAAATCAAAACAAAAACAAAATCGGCTCAAAAGAAATTGAATCCCTTTGAAACCTTTTTATTCTTTTCAGAAAGAGGTGGGGGCGGGGAGGGGACTTCCAGACTCTGCCGAGGAGGTAGGAAGGTGGAGGGAAGGGTGATGCACCCCAACAGCGAGACGGGCAGCCACCAGCCTGAGATCCGGGGGGGAGGCTCGTGTCCCCACGAGGAGCTGGACGGGAGTGCCAGCTTATACGGAGCACGGCGTGGGAAGGATGGGGCCGGCACACAAGCAGCCAGAAGTCTCCATCCAGAGTTTTAACTAATTGTCGAGGCTGAATGTGGGCTCTTCTGAGAGGTTAGAATCCCTGGGAGCGGCAGAAATTGGGAAACCGGGAAATTGGTGCGGGCTCCTGGCTCTTCTCCATGGACCTCACCAGTGCATGGCTCATGGGAAAGACCAGGGTGGGGAGGGACACGGGAGGAATGCTCCCTAACGGTGTAGGTCTGGGGACAGGAGCAGTTGCCTCTAGAGGCCCACCCAGGACCTGCTCACGTGGGAAACCTGAAGCTGTTTGGGTAGGGGTAGCAAACCGTGGTCCCCAAGGGTGCAGGTCAAGACCCACTGGGTTTGGAGGAAGGGACAGGAAACAAAACAAAACAAAACAAAACAAAAAGCCCTCTACTCCCGGACATAAGAAATCTGCAGGGCAAAATAGGCCGGATCATGGAGAAGGCTGTCCCCCCAGGACCCAGGGAGCCAGGGCCGGCCTGGCATTGAGGATGAAAAAGCACAATCCAGAACAAGGCCTCTCCCTCCCCGGCTCAGAAGTACCGCTAACCACACCATCCTCGCTGGGAGAGGGGCAGGAAAGAAGAGAGACACATGTCTCCACACCTCGGAGGCACACCTTCACGGAAAGCCTGCCACGGGGATGGGACCGCAACCCTGGAGAACGCTGTCCGGCTGCCTGGGGGTTTTGGAGTCCGGGCGCAGGGAGGGATGCCCGTCACCAGCCCCCTCCACCCCCAGGGTTTAGACCCTCCACCAGCATATGGCAAGCGTCTGGGTTTACAGTCCCCCCCAGACGTCAGCGTCGCTCATACATGACATAGACGTGCTTATGTAACGTGGATGTGCTACTTTGAGTAAAGCTTTGGGTAGGAAAGCCCAGCCAAGTCTCCTCTGCCAACAAGAGGGGAAGTGACAGACTCTGATATTTCAAACCCTTGGGAAGAAGCCGGGGGGAACTCGCTGGACGGGAAGCAGCTTTCTGCAAACACACTTTCTTCGTGGAAACGAGAAAAGGCGTCTGGTGGCATTGAACCTTCGTGCTTGCTTGTTTGATGAAGGAAGGAAAAGAGCTTTTTGTAGGTGTTCTTTCACTTGCCCGTCTGCCATCATCTTGTGAGTCGGGGCTTGGCCACCCACGTCCTGGAAGCCACACACAGTGTTGGAGGTGAGCTGGGTGGCTCTCAGGGCTGTCGCTAGAGGTTTGCAGCACAGCCCTGGTCCACTGGGCACGGAGCTCGCCCTCCGCCTTAGCTGTCGCTTGAGCGTGAAGAGGACCAAGGGAGAGCAAGACGTTCCCCAACGTACGAGACACGCTCTGCCCTCAAAGGAAACAGGGGTGTCTTTCTCCCTCCTGGGGGGTCGAGCTTTCTCTCCCCTCCTCGTGTGTCCTTACCTTGCCACCTGCAGACTTTTTAAAAGTTTACTATTATTATGATTTAAAAACAGTGCTGGACCCTTTCTGACCACCTGGCAGACGGAGAGGTCCTGCTCAGCTCTTCTGGGTCTTATTATCTTTACTTTTACACGTCAGATCTTCTGCAAACAGAGGAGTGAACGCCGAGTTTTCCAGTTAAATAAGCCCGTGGCGGACAGAGGTTCCAGGGTTAATTTTGAACCTATATATTGAAGTGACATTTCCCAGATACTGTGCTGTGAAACACTGGAGGGTGTTCATGGCTATTCCATGGGCAGAGCGCCCTGTGGTGAAACAGTAACAAAACAAAATTGGGAAAAAAATATTGGGAATGTTGGTGAATTATTCAGAGTGGATATTAGCATTTTAAAAGCGTCTGTGAATAAGCTTTGCCATAAAGAAGTGTGTTCAACATTGTGAGATGTAGAATTTTCCAAACTTATTTGACTCTAGGAAGAATTTTCTTTAAAAATCCCCATTTGGGGGCACCTGGGTGGCTCAGTCGGTTGAGTGTCTGACTTCGGTCAGGTCGTGATCTCACGATTCATGGGTTCCAGCCCCACATCAGGCTCTGTGCTGACAGCTCGGAGCCTGGAGCCTGCTTCGGATTCTGTGTCTCCCCCTCTCTCTGCCCCTCCCCTACTCATGCTCTGTCTCTCTCTCTCTCAAAAATAAATAAACATTAAAAAAATTTTTTTTTAATTCCTGTTTGGTTTGAAAAACTCTGAATCGTATTGAATAAATAAAAAATAAATTTAACACTGGGCTTACTCTTTTGCAAGTACTGTAAACAGAAGCCTGACTTCTGCTACAAAAAGAAATTCCAAACCTCCGTTCAAAGGCTTCCTGGTGGCTCCCTGTCCTCTTCTAATGTGTCATTTGCCCTTTAGGCCTTAGATGGTTTGTTCCTTGGTTGGTTCATTCATTCATTCATTCATTCATCAATGTGCTAAGTACTTAGGGAATCCAAATGTTTCCCTTAGAGTCTCTGCCCTTAAGAAGCTATAATCTAGAGACGAAGGATATGACAAATGTCTCCATAAAGAGCAGAATAATATGAATAAGACTGATTAAGCAATTAATTAACCTAATAATTGAATATTTATTGAGTGCCCACTCTGTGTACTCAACAAATGGAGGCACTGGGGAAATGGCAGTGAGCCAACTGCCTGTCCTCACGGAACTTGCACTCCAGGGGAGACACAGACAGGAAACAAACAAGTAAGCAAAACACTGGTATGTCAGGTGCCAGGAATCATGGAGGAAAGTGAAGCAGGGATGGGAGTTCCAGGTCGGGAGGCTGTGAGGTTTGGGGTGGTCAGGACAGGCTGTACTGGGAGGTTGCATTGAGCAGAGATGCAAAAGAGGAGAGGAAGGGGTTGTCCACTTTCCTGGAAAAGCACTTTCAGGCAAAGGAAAGAGTTGGTGCGATGGTGGGGCAGGTGCCTGGGTGGGTGAGGGGTACCGCTTGTCACGGATTAGAATTCTGTCTTTGAGAACAGCCCTGCAGGTATTGAAAGAGAGTTACCTGTCCTTTCCTGGTTTCTTACAAGCTTCCACGATTGAACGAGACTTCACCTGTCAGATCGTGCTTCCCTTAAACACTGCTGGTCCCTCCCATTGTCTCCTTTCAACCGGTTTCCTAGGACTGACCCCAGGGAATGAATGTGCTTTAACACAGCAAACATCTTACCTGCCCGGACGTGGATGCGGTTCTCTAATCGTTGCAGCCCAAGATGGTATTTGGACACATGACGGCCCTGCCCTTGAACTTGTGGTCAATTTCTGCACCATGAACTGTTGCAAGGTCATGTTTATCCATTTGGTAGTCATGAAGGTGATTTAATTTTTTTTTTTAATTTTTTTTCAACGTTTATTTATTTTTAGGACAGAGAGAGACAGAGCATGAACGGGGGAGGGGCAGAGAGAGAGGGAGACACAGAATCGGAAACAGGCTCCAGGCTCTGAGCCATCAGCCCAGAGCCTGACGCGGGGCTCGAACTCACGGACTGCGAGATCGTGACCTGACTGAAGTCGGACGCTTAACCGACTGCGCCACCCAGGCGCCCCATGATTTTAAATGTTTATTTATTTATTTTTCAAGGGGGAGAGAGAGAGAGAGAGAGAGAGCAAGCACAAGCAGGGGAGGGATGGAGAGAGAGGGAGACACAGAATCTGAAGCAGGCTCCAGGCTCTGAGCTGTCAGCACAGCTCAAATTTGGCACAGGGCTCGAACTCACAACTGTGAGCTTGTGACCTGAGCTGAAGTCAGATGCTTAACCGAGTGAGCCACTCAGGTGCTCCTCATGGTGTTGATTTTAAAACTCAAAGTTGGACACTGGCGGTGACATAGGTCTAAGGACACGTTTGTTGCATGATTAGAGATTCAAAATTATCCCATAAGAGAGAACAATGGGTGTTATCTATTAGTTAACTAATTTATCTTAGGTAAGTTAGATAATAGATTATCTATCTATTAGTTAGTTAATTTACTTTAAAGATAAACTTAAGAAAGATTAACATTCCCGATATAATAAGGTCAAAGCAGATCTTCTGGTTTCTGGTGCAAACACCGCGCGCAAGGAGTTGATTTATTCTATTTGGGCTTCTTGAAGCATTTGTTCCAATTCCATGAGCATCCTGCAGAAAATGCCACAGCACAAGGTCTTTGGTTATTGTCCCCCTTCCTGCCATGACAAAGGGAATGATTTACAGCTGGTTGTGTGTGTGTGTGTAGACTAAGGTGGCATATCGAGGCTTTTCTAGCCCCGATTTTCCAATGGAAGGACAACAACTTCACCAGACTTTATCTGCCACCGTCCTACATTAGCCAGGTGTGTGTATTAGTTATCCATTGCTTCATACCAATTATCACACACTTAGTGGCCTAACCCCCCGCCCCTGCCATGTTTCTCATCTCACGGTGTCTTCAAATCAGGAATTCGGTCACCACTTAGTGGGCCCCCTGCCTAGGATCTCACGAGGATGTAATCAAGATGTCAGCCGGGCTGTGTTCTCATCTGAAGGCTTGAATGGTGAGGAATCCATTTCTAAGCTCGTTTGGGTAGTTGGTAGAATCAACTGTCTTGTGGTTGTGGGACTGAGGGCCGTGGCTTCTTGCTGACTGTCAGCTAGAGGCTGTGCTCAGCTCCCAGAGACCACCTGATGTTCCCTGCAACGTGGGCTTTCCCAGTGCGGCCCCTTGTTTTATCAGCGAGAGTCACTAGTGTTGGTCTGCTTAGATGGAGTCTCACGTAATGGAGCATAGACATGGAGTGACACCCCATCATCTTTGCCATGTTCTGTTCATTAGAAGCAAGTCACAAATCCTGTCCATACTCCAGGGGAAGAAACTGCACAACCAGCTCCAGGAGGTGAGGTCATGGGTGCCGTCTTACAGTCTGTCCGCCACAGGGCGTATCTCCTGGAGGTCAGCTCTCATGATACGTTCAGAAACTCACGTCTCTAACAGTAGCCCACCTATGATCTCACGGGTTCGTGGGCTCAGTCCCCACGTTGGCCTCTGCACTGACAGTGTGGAGCCTGCTTGGGATTCTCTCTCTCTGTCTCTCTGCCCCTCCTCCCCTCAAAATAAATAAACATTAATTTTTTTTTTTTAAATCTAAAAAGGGTTTTCAGAAGTCCCTTTCTCATTTGCAGGGAGGTTGTCCTCTTCAGGGACTTGGTCCTAGCTACCGTTCTGTAGCTTAGATCAGCCATGGAACTGGCTTGGCACAGAAACCCCTTCTTGGCAATCATGAACACCAAGATGGCCTGTCTCCCAAGTTCTCACATGTCCACAGCACACATCGGCTCTTCCTTGTTGCTTAGCCTATAAGGAGCATGTCAGTTCTTCTTACAGCCTTAGTTACTTTGGCAGTGAACTTGTTGCGAAAACTAGCATTTTCAGGGGCTCTGCCTTCAACACTCCTTTCAGTGTCCAGGGGACACCAATCTCCTTCATTATTCCACACCACATTTGGTTTTTGTAACACATTTTTGATGTTGGATGACTCGGGGGGATGGAATTGTACCCGTCTTCTGAAAGGCCACACTCCCTCCCGTTTAGGATGTTTGTTCCAGGCGTTTCTGGTGCCTGGAATCAATCTTTTCTCTCCCTCCTTCCTTCCCCAAATCAGTTTCTGTTTCTTTATAGGCACACCTGGGGCCTCCAAATCCTGCCTAAGTTAGCTAACGGGCTTAGAATGACTCCCGTGGGGTTGGAAAATGAGAATTCTCAATGACTATGTTGGTGGACTATTTAGGGCTGACCCTAAAACCTTTTCTGGCAATGACACAATTATTTCCCCTATAAACATTTAAACCTGCAAAAAGGCCACGCGCATATAAGGAAGCACTTCAAAGTCACAGTGGAAATTATGTTCTGGGCTGTGGTTTGATTTTCAGTTGGGAGTAGGGCACACAGTTGAAGCAATGTCCCTTCTAACTTTGGAAGTTACTTTTCTAAGTTCCAGGAAAGTCTTAGCAAGTCCTGGGCAAATTCTACTTTTCTCAGCTGTGCTCTCTACCGGGGGCGGGCAGGAAGAGCCCGCCTCTTTGGATGGAGTCCTACCCTGTGAAGCCCAAGTGGCCTGAGTGTTGTTCTTGGCAAAGTCCAGATTTTGTGCCCTTAACCACCATGGTCTTTCCCTTGGGCCCCTTCCAACAGGATGGTGTGGGCATACGGGTGCCAAATGACCCAGAAACAGGAGGCGAGCGGAGGAGAGAGCGGAAAACTACCTTATATCCTGACAGCCGCCCAAACGGCTCCCCTCCACATGCACTTGAAGAATGGCACAGGAAGAAAACTTGCTGAGGTTCGCATCACGGAACAGCATGAGTTCATTCCCAGAGTTGAATTTTCTATATTTAGGCTCTTCCTTCATCGCGGGAAACACCTGCAAGTCATATTCCTGCTCTACCTCAAGGCGTTGATCTCTTTTTCCTCCAGAAATCAACACCTCTAGGGGCTGATATGCCCGAACGGCACATAGATAGTTGGACACTCGCAATCTCTACAATACGCTAAAGGCGGAGAGAGGAGTCGCACGTGCGAATTGGCACGTTAGCACGTTATTTCCTACTGCGTTAAAGCCCCTTTCGAAAATGTTGTATTTCTTTGTCATGTAAGCAATATATGTTACTGCTGAACTATGGGAAGACACAGGGAAACCAGGAGAAAAAGTGGGAGAAGTACTTGTTATCTCAGCAGTAACCCCATTCAAGCCTTTGCTGTATACATTCTTATGGAGTGGTCTCTATGTTATGTATGAATCAATCATACATACTATTTTTAAAAATTTTTAACATGTTATTTGTTTATTTTTGCGAGAGAGAGCGAGAGAGCGCACAAGCAAGGGAGAAGGGAGGAGAGACAGGGAGACAGAGAATCTGAAGCAGGCTCCAGGCTCTGAGTGGTCAGCACAGAGCCCGTCGCGGGGCTCGAACTCGGGAATGGTGAGATCGTGACCTAGGCCGAAGTCGGATGCTTAACCAGCTGAGCCACCCAGGCGCCCCAGTCATGCATACTATTTTATAATCTGCTTTTTAACTTCTCGATGCATCATGAATAACTTTCCACGTCAATGAATTTATTTATGCCACTACGGTTCTCATTCCGGTTCCAACACGTGGCGTTTTCCCTCTATGTAGCCAAGCAATTCTCGGACACCAGCCGGGGTCCTACAGTTTAACCCAACCCTGACACTACCTGGAGGCAGCTTCAGATCTCAGATTCCACAGGTTAATGGATCAGTCCCACAAGACTGGCTGCCTCCCCACCCCTCTTCCGATGCCAATCATGAGTCCAAGCTGTTATCTGTGCTTCCGATGGACTGGCCACGGATAGAGGTTCAACCGATTAGCTAGAGCAGCTCCCGGAACTCAGGGAGGCGTCTCACTCACTAGGTTACCGGGTTATTATCACGGGATACAACTCAAAACAGGAGATGCACGGGGCCAGGTGAACAGGAAGGGGCATTGAACTTCCCTGCTCTGAGTGCGTCATCGTTCTCCCTGCATCTCTGAGAGCTCCCCAACCCAGAAGCTGTCCTAACCCCATCCTTTACAAGGAGGCGTCCTTACAGGGGCAGGATTGATTAAATCAAGGCCACTGGTGATTGAACTCAATCTCAAGCCCTCTTTCCTCCCCTGAGTGGGGAGGGGGTACTAAATGTTGCAAGCCTTTAATTACAAGGTTGGTCTCCTTGGTGACCAGCCCCCTCCAAAGGTGCTCTCCAAAAGCCGCCTCATTAACATAACAAAAGACATCTTTGCCGCTCTCCTTAGAAGAAATTCCAAGGGTTTTAGGTGTTTTGTGCCAGGAATTGGATGAAGACCAAGTGTGTATCTCTCATCAATCACAATATCACAGGTCAGTGTAATTTTTAATGGCTGCATATTATTTCATCATATAGATGTACCATAATTTATTTGATTGGCCCCTTAATTCTTGAATAACTAAGTAGCTTCTAGCCTTTCACAGTTACTCCTGTGCAATGGCCGCGCAAGTTCATCGGTTTCTTGCTCGTTTTGGATCTTGGGTGCATAGAGTTGGATTGCGCCTGATCGCCAGCTCAGGGTGCCCTGTCTTCATTAACCCATTAGAAAAATCTTGTCTTATTTTATTCCCTTATTCATTCCAAGCCAAGGTTCATTCCATTGCCCCTTCATAGATGCTACTTTTGAGTAATTCATGTGTGTCCTTCTGATCTATTCTCTAGATCTTTGTATATGCAATTTGGGGAAACATTATGTATTATCCTGTGTGTTTTAAAACTTGCATTTCTTAAACAATTTTTTTTTTAATGTTTTTATTTATTTTTGAGACAGAGAGGGACAGAGCGTGAGCAGGGGAGGGGCAGAGAGAGAGGGAGACACAGAATCCGAAACAGGCTCCAGGCTCTGAGCTGTCAGTGCAGAGCCCGACGCGGGGCTCGAACTCACGGACCGCGAGATCATGACCAGAGCCGAAGTCGGACGCTCAACCGACTGAGCCACCCAGGCGCCCCTAAAACTTGCATTTCTTAATTTCCATTGAGCACGGCATAGTAAACTTTTCTTTCGCTGATGTACACAGCTTCTCTCCCTCCCTTTTCATGTCTGGAGAGTACTTAGTCACATGTGTTGCACTGAGGTTCTGAGTCCCCCGTCTCGGGCCGGGATGTGGCCACTCCAGTGAGGTGTAGCTGGGCATGTGCCCATTCCGTCTTCCCTTTCCCCAGGGTCTACTTTCTTACCGGGGACAGATGGGATCCTTGCATCAGGGGGCAAAGCATGAACCGTCACCCCCTCTGCATTCATTGTTTTAAAATACACTTTCTTCAGGGCGCCCAGGTGGCTCAGTCAATTAAGCATCTGACTTGGGCTCAGGTCACGATCTCACGGTTCGTGGGTTCGAGCCCCACATCGGGCTCTGTGCCGACAGCTCGGAGCCCGGAGCCTGCTTCGGATTCTGTGTCTCCCTCTCTCTCTGCCCCCACCCCCCCCCCTCCAACTCACGCTCTGTCTCTCTCTCTCTCTCTCTCTCAAAAATAACCGTTAAAGGGGCGCCTGGGTGGCGCAGTCGGTTAAGCGTCCGACTTCAGCCAGGTCACGATCTCGCGGTCCGTGAGTTCGAGCCCTGCGTCGGGCTCTGGGCTGATGGCTCAGAGCCTGGAGCCTGTTTCCGATTCTGTGTCTCCCTCTCTCTCTGCCCCTCCCCCGTTCACGCTCTGTCTCTCTCTGTCCCAAAAATAAATAAACGTTGAAAAAAAAAATTAAAAAAAAAAATAACCGTTAAGAAAATGAAAACATAAATAAAGAATAAAATGCATTGCTTTCAAGTGCATCGAAATCATCATTTCCATTAACGTCTTTCAGAGCTAAGTTTTGTTCCTCTTTTCGGAGAGTTGGTTCATGCCAAGATTGAAAGCACCAGACAGGACCTACTTAACAATGACGACAAGAGCAAACATAGAAAGCACTGCTTGAGTTATGTCCTTGTGAAAATTACTCTCGGGTCCGTAAACAAGGGTAAGAAATGGTCCCTTCGCTCAGGATCCGTGGGCCGCTCCTCTCCTCCTGCATCTGGGAGGCTGCACACAGCCGGAGGAAGGTCACTCACAGTGGCTCTGCACGTTCCCGTGGCCCAAGCTCAGCTGGCCGCCTGATCCCACCCCTGCCCCGCCGTGGTGCCCGATGCGCTCACCTGGCAGGTAAGCTGGCGACAGGGCGCTCAGCCCGGCGCCCTGTTTCCCGTCTACCCTCTGGGGCGAGTGCTTCCGCCCCGGCATCAGAGTCATCAGGGAAAGACCATCTTCTCCGCCTTCACAGGAGCCTTTCGCTGTGGTGGCCGCCCTCTCCTGCAGCCACAGCTTCTCCCCTCCACACATCCCGCCCCCCCCCCCCACCTCCCAAAGTGGAGCTGCTTTTGTACCAACCTGGCTTCCCCACCAGCCACCTGAAGTGGGGTCTAGGCAGGCCTGGCCCCCCGATGGCTGTACCTTCCCCCACCCCAAGTGCCAGGAAGCCCAGGGACGCTAGGGGAGGGCACCTGTGGGTCGGTCCTGGGCTCTGGGGGAGCTGACCAGGCCAGTCATCTCCCGGGAGTCCTGGGTTTGGCACAGCTGAGCCATGGTCACTGGGTTAGCTTCCGGTCACGAGGATGATTCTGGGGTGAGAGATGAAGGTCCCAGGGGGCAAGGAGAGGGCCAGATTGTAAATGCAGCTTCATGTATAACTTGCCAGCATTTAGACCTGCGGGCCGTGGCCCTCTGCCTCTCTGTGTGTCCACAGAATTAAGGTGGGGGCTGCGTTCACAGATGCCTGTTTCCCCCTACATTCCATCCGACTGCACAGACTTGGGGCCCCCAACCCAAGCCTTCGCTGTGATCCAGGGGCTGCTACGTGCAGACAGAGAAGACAGGGCAAGGGGCCTGTGGTTGTCTGTGGGCCGGGCTGCACTTTTCTGGGGGGGGGGGGCGGTGGTGATGGGAGGGCGGAGCCTGCCCAGGAGAGAACGTCCCGCCGGAAAGCTGGTCCCCGTGCTATGGGGCACGTGGGGCCCAGCAGACAGCCTTCCTTGAGACAGGCTGGGTGCCTGCCAGGTTCCACGGGGGCGGTCACGGCCGGGTAATGGGCATCAAGGCCCAGGACGGACTGGAGGTACGAGGACAGAGCTCACAGCAAACCGTCTGTTTGTCGCTCTGCTGGGCGGGAGACAGGCGAGGCGCAGGGAGAGACCACGGTTTGTCACGCACGACCAACGCCGCCAGATGTGTGAGTGGCCTGGCGTGCCGTCCTCCGGTCCCTGATGCGGAGGGAGGCGTGGGTACCACAGGGATCCCCAATGTGCTTTGTGAACCCTGGATGTTGAGCAAGATGCAACCGATGGACCTCAGAGGGGTCCCCACGGGCAAGTTACCGTTGGTGTCTGGTGGGCTAGGGAACACCCCCAAGGACTCGTGTTTGATTTACGACCGTGCGCTCTTACTCATGGGATGTCAGCCGCTTCTGCGATGAGTATTTTGCAACTGAAACTGATGGTTACTAGCATGTGCTGAGATGCCTTTTCTTGGCTTCTAGGAAAACTGGCTGCTGCGGGTGTTAGACGTTTCTAGCAAGCCTGTGTACATGAGGATTATCAAGATTCTTATTTTGGGGGCAGCCGTTCTGTTTTCTTCTTAACATGTTCTTCCCAGTACATTTTCCGTGTGACCTTCAACAGGGCACAGTGACTAATTTTAGCTATTTCTTTTTTTTTTTAATTTTTTTTCAACGTTTATTTATTTTTGGGACAGAGAGAGACAGAGCATGAACGGGGGAGGGGCAGAGAGAGAGGGAGACACAGAATCGGAAGCAGGCTCCAGGCTCTGAGCCATCAGCCCAGAGCCCGACGCGGGGCTCGAACTCACGGACCGCGAGATCGTGACCTGGCTGAAGTCGGACGCTCAACCGACTGCGCCACCCAGGCGCCCCTTCTTTTTTAAAAAAAAATTTTTTTTTCAACGTTTATTTATTTTTGGGACAGAGACAGAGCATGAACGGGGGAGGGGCAGAGAGAGAGGGAGACACAGAATCGGAAACAGGCTCCAGAATTTTAGCTATTTCTTAAAAATGTTTATTTATTTTTGAAGGAGAGACAGAGTACTGGCAGGGGAAGGGAAGAGAGAGAGGGAGACACAGAATCCAAAGCAGGTTCCAGGCTCCCGGCTGTCAGCACAGAGCCCGACGCGGGGCTCAGATTCACAAGCCTGGGAGATTATGACCTGAAGTTGGACGCTTAACCGACTGAGCCACCCAGGTGCCCCTTAGCTATTTTTTTCTTAAAAGAAGCATCTCGAAGGCCTGATTTACATACAACAAAATGCATGTTTTTTAATGGCGATATTGATGAATTTCGACACGTGTATTATTCATACAACCACCATCCCAACTGCAATATAAGGTATTTCCGTCACTCCAGAAAGTTCCACCATATCCCTCTGCAGTCGATCTCCACCCCAGCCCCCCATACCTCCAGGTAACCACTGATGTGATGTCCATCCGCCCTGGTTAGTTTGAGCTTCTCTGGATTTCATATAAATGACACCATCCAGGATGTACTCTGCTGAGTCCTCCTCTTGTGCTGAGCTTAATACCTGGGATATGCATCCGGGCCGTTGCACTTATCAACTTACCCTTTCTTTTGTATTTAAAAAAAAATTTTTTTTAATGTTTTTATTTATTTTTGAGACAGAGAGAGATAGAGCATGAGCAGGGGAGGGGCAGAGAGAGAGGGAGACACAGAATCCAAAGCAGCTCCAGGCTCCGAGCTGTCAGCACAGAGCCTGACGCGGGGCTCGAACTCACAAACACCGAGATCGTGACCTGAGCCGAAGTCGGACGCTTAACCGACTGAGCCACCCAGGCGCCCCTCTTTTCGCTTTTTAATTGTACGTTACAATATTTGAGCTTTCTGCTAATGCATGTAGAAAGTTGTGGGCTCTTTGTTCTCTCTGGGCACTGGCATGCATTTCCTCACTTATTCTTTTGAGTTTCCCAACAATTTTAAACACGCATGCACTGCAACAAATGTGAATTGTCCCTACCCCCGTTGCTAAGCCAGGTGTGATAATATTCTGTAAGTATTCATGAGTTTGTGGTAGTTAAATAACTTGTTTTTTTTTTATTTTTTAAAAACAACTTATTTTTGAGACAGAGAGAGAGCACGAGCAGGGGAGGGGCAGAGCGAGAGGCAGACACAGACTCCCAAGCGGCTCCAGGCTCCGAGCTGTCAGCACAGATGGCCTAGGGGCCCATCTCCCCCTGCTGCCTGTTTAGACTTGGAGCATCTTAACCTCAATGCGGGCCATCTAACCTGAGCTCCAAATCCTCCTTAAGGGCCCCCTTCGTGGCATTTAGAACCTCCCGTGCAAACGAGGCTCCAGGATATCCCGTGGCCCCTAAATCTGACCCCCAAGGAGAGCCCCAAGTTATACCCGAACTGCGACTGCGGGTTTGGCGAAGGGCGCTGCACACGGGCCGGCGCTGGCGGGGGGCTTCTGTGTGTTCCAGCACCTCGGGGCCTTGAGCCGCTCTCCGCGGACACAGAGCTCCGCCCTGCACCCAAAACAGCGGGCGCTGCCCCTGTCTTGCCTGAGAACCCTTCCTGCCTTCCACTAATAAACATGCTTTATTTGGATACACGTTTTCTTCCCCCTGGAAACTGTATCGCTCTCTGAGGCCAGAGGTGCGACAGCTTTATCTTTGTTCCCCACAGAGCCAGGGGCCTGGGCACAGCAGGTGCAACCGAGTTCAGCCGTTGAACAGAACCGGAAGGCCAAAGCGGAATGTTCTCCGTTGCTATTCTGTTCTCTTTTGGAATCTCCTTCAAGGACACCACCGTGTCCACACGACTCACAGGTCTGTGTCAGCTCTGGCTCCTCTTGAAGCGCAACGGACCTTCTCCTTCTCCTTCCCCTTCCCTTTCCCTTTCCCCTTCCTCTTCATGGCTGCACCTCCTATTTTGAAACTTGCCTTCTTACTGGGAAAACAGCTCAAATTTGTACAATAATTCCTTGCTGCAGAGGTGGGTGTGGGCGTTGGGTGGAGCAGGGGGAGGGGGGAGGTGTTAAAACTCCAAGGGAACAGGATGCCTCGAAATAATTAAGGGCAGGGTGGTGGCTGAGGCTTCCCATTTAATTAGGTGACTAACAATACTGGCGAAACGGCCCCAGGGGACCGGCTGCAGTCTGAACACAGCTGGAGCATGAGTACCCGATGCTGAGGGCACCTGCCTGCCACCACTTGAGGCGGGGGAAGGGCCCGGAGGTCAGGAGCCCAGGAGGCAGCCGGTGTTCGGCCTGTGACGCGCCGAATGCCCTTGGCAGATCACCTCGCATCTCTGCAATTCAATATCTTCATCCACGGAAGGGTTGGATGGGTGACCCCGGGGGTCCCTTTCATCGCAGACATTTTGGATCTGTGATCTCCTCTGGGTTCGAAAGTTCTCGGCTTCAGAGGCGGCGCAGAGAGGAACAGGACACAGATTCCAGAGCTTGGCATAGCTGGCGGAGGCTGGGCCGGGGCTGAGGTCAGGCGGGCGCTACTGAAGCTGTTTGGGCACAGCGCAGACGCGCAAACGGAGGTCTGACCCGCCCCCTGCCTTCTCGAGTGCTCAAGCCATCGGGGTGGTTCATGCTAGAGTTTTTCCGGTTGTTCAACAACGCAGTTATTGAAGACATTTACGAAAATTACCTAAGGTGTGAGCGACTAGGCCAAAGACTTTTCTCTTAAGTTTCGGCCTGGTACGTCTCCCATACAAGCGCATCTTCCAAAAGCCATCGTGCCTTGGAATAGTAACACGTGACCTTGACCGTGGCCTGATGAAGTGGTTCGATATCAGAATGGAGCCAAATTAGGTGTGTTCAAGGTAGGCAAATCAATATTATTCACACTCAGATAATATGCAAGGCCTGTGGGAAGATATTTCTGCATCAATACAGCTTCACAGGGGACACCTGTTTCCACTGCGCCTCTGTCCCACCTGATGTTCCAATTTTCCCCACAAGGGGTGAGCTAACCTGGTCTCCAGCTCAACATCCCTCAGACCTGCTGGGCAGCAAACAGACTCACCAGGGGACCGTGTCTTTTTAAGACACTCACAAAAAAATACGCTCTTTGGAAAAATGCGTGTCCCAAACTATAAAATCACTATAGGTGTTTGGGATGTTAGTTTGAAGTTGAAAAATGATAAAACGAAATCTACTCACTGTTGATGCATTCTTACACGGGAATAAAGACAAACGCGATGTTTCACAGAGTAAGAACTTCAGAAAAATGTTCTAAGGCATGTATGTTCTCTAACAACTTAGAAGGACCCAGAGGACTCGAGCCAGGAGCAGGGTGCTCTCCTGGTAATATGAAATCGCTTCCTTGAGTGCCATAGGCACAGGGGAGGTCTTTGCCATGAGGTACACAGGTTTCTTCGAGAACAACTTAGAAAAATTCACCATTGCTTTAAAAGCTGATAAACAATAAAGAGAAACAGGTGTTTTTGTACAACTGCAGTGGGGGTCGAGAGTTTTGCCAGGCAGTAAATATGTTTGTATATATGTTGTCTTAGCCTGGGCCGCCATAATGGAACACCACAGACGAGGTAGCTTTAAACCACAGAAATTCATTTCTCACAGTTCTGGAGGCTGCGCGTCCCAGGTCAAGGTGCCGGCAAAGCAGGTTGCAGTCTGAAGCCTCTTCTCTTGGCTTCTGGACAGCTGCCAGCTCGCTGTGTGTTCATGTGACCTCTTCTCTGTGAAAAAGTGAGGAGAGATCAGAACTCTGGTATCTGTCATTGCATCATGGGGCCCCCACCCTCATGACTCCATCTAACCCCTTGTCCAAACACTGTCCCATTGAGGAGTAGGGCTTCAACATGTGAATTTGGGAGGGGGACCAAAGCATTCAGTCCGTAACATAATTTTGTACATATAGAGTATAAATATACAGACTTTCATATATATGTATTGACCCAAAAGATGTCCATCTTTAGACAGTTGCCTTGAAAGCCAGCAGCCAGGAAAGTCAGGAACGCCCGGCCAGGGCCAGGGGGGCGGCCAGACAGGAACTGAGTGCAACAGAAGGGAAAGATCCCAGCAGGGAGCCTGCCCTGGCCTGGTAACGGGTATTTCCAGGCGCCGGCTCCCTGACCAGCTCTGGGGGGGGCACCTGCTCAGTACACCTGGGGTGGGAGGGGGTCGATGGTAGCAGCAAGACGACGCTCTTCCTGTTTGTCCATGAGTTGACTATGGACGAGAGCACAGATCACGAGACAGCCGCTGGGAAACACCCACGGCAGCCATCTGGGAGAGCCCTGACAGTCACACATAAACAACCAAAGCCATAGATGGTGGCATGGTAGGAATTCGGAGAGGCCGTTTCTCACTGCTGGATTTCTTGCTCCCTTCCACGCGAATTCCAGTCAACCAAAGCTTTACTCACTTCCTTCCAACCCCCAGATACTTTGCAAGCCTAGGCCCGGCTCACATATCAGTTTCCCTCTGGAGGGGAAGAAATGGCCCCCCTCTTTAACCATCCAATTCTTCCCCCTCTTCCCTCTTCCCCCTCTTCGGCTCAGAGACCAACATCGCCATGACCTTCCCCGGAAACTCAGGCTTCCAGGAATCTCTCGACTGAGCACGCATAGCACATATTCTCTGTACCATCTGGACCACCTTGCCAAGTCCTTTTGCCGTCCACACGGAGACTTTGAGGTCTTTAAGGCCAGGGGAAGATACTAGCAGATCCTTCTTTGAGCCTCCTCAGCTGTGGAGGACCTGGTTAGGGGAGGCGTGGCCGGGCTTGCCGTTTGCTTCAGGCCCCAGGTCTCGGCCTTTGCCAAACAACCGAGCAAATACAGTCGGAAAGTCCTTTCCCACCCTCAGGGGCATTTTACTGCTGTGAAACATTAGCAGTTATGAAATTCTTGACAATGTGTTACTACACAGCTGTCCCCAGTCAGCTATTAGAAGAAAGAGAAAGAAACCAACGTTTATTGACCATCAAGCAACAGGTTCTTTTCATATATTATTTACTTTCCAGAAGCCTATGAATTAGGTATCTGTTTTCCCGTATTACAGATGAGGAAGTTGAGCCTCCTGGAGATTAGGTAAATTGCCCAAAGCCGCCCAATTAAATCCGGGACTGGCAATCCTTTACCTACCCAGTCTGAAGTGATGTCCCTTGGCTCCTTCGAGTCACTTTTTAAGTCCAGACATCGGTTATTTATTGAGCCTTAAGAAAGAACTTTCAAGAAGAAAGAGGGGTGCCTGGATGGCTCCATGGGTTAAGCGTCTGACTCTCAACTTCAGCTCAGCTCATGATCTCACAGTTGCAAGATCAAGCCCCATGTTGGGCTCCGTGCTGAGCGTGGAGACTGCTTGGGATTCTCTCTCTCTCTGCCCCTCCCTTGCGCTCTCTCTCTTTCTCTCTCAAAAACAGAATAAAAAGAAAGATCACAGGAAGAGATCATCGGTCTCTTTAGTCATCAGGGAAATACAAACCCAAACCAAAACGAGACGTCATATCACACCTGTTAGGACGGCTTTGATCGGAAGCACAGAAAATAAGAAGTGTTGGCAAATGTACGAAGACATGAGAACCTCCACGCACAGCGGGTAGGAATGTGAAATAGCGCAGCTGCCAGAAAGCATCCTGGTGGTTGCTCAAAACGTTAAAGGTACAGTCACCAAAGGACCCGGCCCTTCCGCTCTGGTGCGTACCCGCGGGAAATAAAAACGTACGTCCACACAAAACTTGCGGGTGAATGTTCACCGAAATGGAATTCACAACAGCCAAAAGGTGGAAATAGACCCAGTGTCCATCAGTGGATGAACAGAATGTGGTCTATCCATACCCTGGAAAGTTATTTGACAGTAAAAGAGAGCGGAGTGCTGATCCGTGCGGTCACCTGGGTAAACTTGGAAAACGTGATTCTCAGCGGAACAAGTTGGTCACGGCTCACGTACTGCGTTGTGCCATTTATATGAACTGTCCAGTATGCAAATCTGTAGAGACAGGAACTAGATCGGGGTTTCCAGGGGCTGGGGGAGGGGAAGTGACTGCTGAGTACAGAATGTCTTTTTCAGGTGATGGGATATATTTTTTAAAGTTTTTTTTTTTTTTTTTTTTTTTTTTAATTTTTATGGAAAGAGAGAAAGAGGGAGCACAAGTTGGGGAGGAGCAGAGGGGCGGTGGGGGGAGAGAATCCCAAGCAGGCTCTGTGCTGTCAGCGCACAGAGTCCCGGTCAGGGTTCCATCCCACGAACCGTGAGATCGTGACCTCAGCCGAAATCAAGAGGCAGGTGCTTAACCGACTAAGCCACCCGGGCACCCCAGGCGATGGGCTGTTTTGAAATCAGGTGCTGGAGATGTCTGTATAACATGGTGCATGTACTAAAAACCATTGAATCGTACCCTTGAACGGGCGAATTGTATGTGAAATATACGTATATCTGTTATCAAACAAAAACAAAAAGAAAGGAGTAAAGAAGAAAAAAAGACGCAAAGGCATTTCTACTTCCTGTCCTCATAGGGCACGGATGGGTTCCCTGGGTTCAGGGAACTGGCCTACAAGCAGTGTCTCGAGACCTCCGAATGGCTCCTCAACACCATGCTTCTGTCCGTCCTTGTCTCCCTCCCGGAATGCTCTTTCCATTCCTGACTGCCCGCAGACCAGCCAGTCCACCACCAGGGCCCTGCCCCCCCAACGCCCGCACTTCTCTGTGGTTTTCCTGGATCGGCCTGGCAGGCGGCCTCACTCTGTTCTCTGTTCTCTGTCCCCAAAGGCTGTGTGCCTCTTGGACCTGTCACACAGCATCATGGTTCCCGGCCACCTGTCCGTCTTCCTGATGACCCTGTGAGGCCCCTGACGGGCTGAGACACTGTCCCCTTTATCTCTGAGTACCCGGTAGCTGGGACAGGCCTGGCAGACAGCAGGGACGAGGTGCATGCGTGTGGGGTGGCACTGTGCGTGCCCACACAAACACGAGCGGAATTCACTGAATTTCTTTTTAGCCAGTTTCCTCCTTCCCGTTAAATTCGGGACAAGCGGTCAGGTATGAACGTTCCTATTGTGGGTGAAGAAACAAACAAAACAGAAACCAGGTTTGGAATGTAGGGAGCTGGCCACCCGGCCACCCAGGGCTGAGAAGGACGGGCAGATCCTGCTAGAGATTCTGAATGCCAAAAAGCCAAAGGCAATTACCTTAAAAATAGCAACCTACCTTGTGCTGCCGGTGACTTTTGGCTTGTGGACAATAAACAAAATAGATTTAGTTTCGCAATTTGCCGATGCTGAGAAGGTTTGGTCAGAACAGTAAATAATTTCAAGGAAGCTAAACATCTGTCGCCTGGCTGCCAAATCAATTTGTTCGCACTTTAGACGCATTCTATCAAAGTTCTTGAGAGTATTGATGGGAAATTCTGATTGCTAATCGATTAATGCCGGTCTTTCTCAATTACACCTTGTGTTACTCAGGAATTTGGGTTGCAGAGCCCAGAGAGTCATGTGAGCTGCTGAAGTAACAAAGGGAAATTCATCTGAAAGGTGTAGGGGCCTCTAAGAACCCAAGGCCTGGAGGCTACTGGTTTCAGGATGGAAAGTAGTCAGGCCCTGGAGCTTGATGGGACCTCAAGGAGACCACTCCCAGGGACTCCGGTTTCCCCTTCCCTGGGTTTCTGCATCAGTCCTTCCTCTGTTGTGGAAGGCCCATCTCGACAGAATTCAAAATGGCACCCCAGCAGCTCCCGTGTTGACCTCAGTTCCGAAGACCAGCGTCAGGCTGACGCGGAAAGCCTCACTTCCCGATCAGGTATACGTTAGACTTAATCTTGGTAAGTTTTGAATTAAAAGCACCCTGTTCAACACTGTTCAACACTATCGGGATTTCAGGGGCTTCCTCCCCCCACAGAGCGCTCTTTAGCCTTGGGTAAGCTTCCCGTGGCCGTTGTTATGTGAGCCTGGGTGCTTGCAGGGGCTCACGCAGATGGGCCACGTGGCCACGGTGGGCAGTCCCAGCAGAAGGGAGGGGACAGAGTTCAGGGCTCCAGCCCCTGATCAGCAGCCTTCACAGCACCTCCCACAGCCATAGTGCCGTTTTTCTAAACTCTTTTCCACTCAGCTCTGTTTCCTTAAAAAAGGTGCTTTGCTTCCCTAGCAATTTATAGATCCATACGTTGCAATATGGACTATTTAATTTACTTTTTAGATTTATGTATTTATTTTGAGAGGGAGAGAGAGAGAGAGAGAGAGAGCCCGAACAGGGGAGGGGCAGAGAGAGAGGGAGAGAGAGAGAATCCCAGACAGGCTCTGCCCCCGTGCGGGGCTCGATCCCACGGACCTCGAGATCACGACCTGTGCCAAAATCAAGAGCTGGACGCTTAACTGACTGAGCCACCCAGGTGCTCCAACACGGAAGACTTAATAGGTAACTCTCGGAACAGTGGAGGTTCCACGGAGACGCTGAGGGGGAGGGGGCAGGGCTCCAGCTAGTGGTGGGACACAGGGGGCAGGGTCCAGGAACGAGGGAGAGGCTTGAAGCCCTCAGAACTCCTGACAACATCCAAAGGCCTGCATTTTGCACGCTGGTCGATGCAATCAGGAGTTGGGTGGGATACCCGGTCAGTAAGGCAGGACGAGGAGACGGGCAGACAGTTGATTGCTTCGATGTCCGGGGCTGGTTTTCTGGAATCCTGGGCTCAGACGGTCATGAGGTATAGACCACACCCACGAGGGACCAGGAACCCTGCTCTCCTGTGAGGCCATCTGAGGAGGTAGGACGTGGGCCTCTGGAGCCAGAGGCTGTAGGAGGGCTGGGCCAGGGAGTCCAGGGCTCGGTCTTCACCTTGTGCGGAGAGGACGGTCAGGGGCTGGGGGGCCGGCGGGGTGTAGATCGGCAGATCCTTACAGGCTTTCAGACTCTGAGGCCAGATGGGATTCAGAGTTCTAATCGGGAGACCGGGGTGCACGTGCAGGGCAGGGTGTCCTGGGAGAGTGACAACGGTGCTGGCCCCCTCCTCCTGGCAGGGCCGGGGCTGGATTGGTCCCCACCAGGACTGGCTCAGAGATGGGGGCGCAGGGGGAAGCCAAGCTGGTGGCAGGTGCAGCAGCCTTCCCGCTTCTGTGGCTTCCAAGACGGTTATGGTGGAGGAAGAGAGAGAGGTGGAGGGTCCGCGGGGGACTGGCTGGCCCCTCGGGGCGGCAGACAGCACTTGGCTGCAGGGGCTGGAGACCTGGGCTCTCCGGACAGCTCTTTCCTCGGCACTCTCTGATCTGGAGGAGCGGCCCACCTCGGAGCCTGCTTCCTCGCCCATCAAATGGGAAAAACACTAACTCCTTGTGAGACTCGAGGTCACTTACGTCAAGCCCCTGGCACAGAGCACTTGGCACTCGGTGCACGCATGATCAGCGCTAACGCCCTGGCGAACAAACCATTCATCTCGCTGTCTTATAAAAGGAGAAACGCGTCTTCCCTTTTGACATCACAGGGACGTCGGCAGGTACGGGTGTCACGATACACATTAGGGTGCCCGGGCTGTGGCCGTCACTGATTGCACGCCAGTCCTCTTCTCTGCCTTTCCCCGTCTCCCTTGAAGTCGGGTTGTGGCGGGGTTCCGGCTCGTGGGACGCGGGGTGCGGGCAGAAGTTACGGGAGCCACCCGCAAGCCTGCCTCTCAGAACATTCCCCCGGATTCTCCACTTGCCTCTCTTCCTCTGCCCTAATCACCTAGGAAGTCGCCGAAGTAGGTGGGCTGCCCAATCCGCATTGCGAGAAATCAACCTTTCCTGAGGGTCTACTCATTATTGAAGCAGAGCTGAGACTGCCCTGAGGAATTCGGGGACTTCAAAACTCCTCAAGCCCAATCCTATTCCTTACCTCCCAAGATGTCCCCCAAACAAGGCATTATCTAAACAGGAACGACTATCTGGCACGCAGTATTTCGATCTTTCAAAAACTAACAAAGAAACTCTCCATGGTCTGTTTTTCTCCCCCTCTCCTTTTTTTTTTTTTTTTTTTTTTTTTTTTTGCTTTGGTTTATATTTATTCCCTCTGTTCTTCATCATTAAGCATCACTTAGCCTCTCATTTTCCCACATTTTCCTTCCTTATTAAGTAGGACCAACTGTTGATGACTCATATTCTCTTTTACTGTAAATCGCTGTGCCTTTATTTATCTTTATGTGATTAGACTTCAGCTTTCTTTTCAAAATATTATTATTTAAAGAATTTTGCGGTGCGTGGGTGGCTCAAGCGTCTAACTCTTGATTTCGGCTCAGGCCATGATCTCACGGTTTGTGGGATCGAGCCCCTCATCGGGCTCTGTGCTGCGCACAGATCCTGCTTGGGATTCTCTCCCTCTCTTCTCTCTCTCTCTCTCTCTCCATCTCGTGCTCTCTCTCTCAAAAAATTTAAAATTTTTTAAAAAATTTAAAGAGTTTTGGGGTGCCTGGGTGGCTCAGTCAGTTAAGCGTCCAACTTCGGCTCAGGTCACAATCTCACAGTCCGTGAGTTCGAGCCCTGCATCAGGCTCTGGGCTGATGGCTCAGAGCCTGGAGCCTGCTTCCGATTCTGTGTCTCCCTCTCTCTCTGCCCCTCCCCCGTTCATGCTCTGTCTCTCTCTGTCTCAAAAATAAACGTTAAAAAAAAAAAGCTTAAAAAAAAAATTTAAACAGTTTTAATTGTAGTAACATATACATAACATTAAATGTGCTATCTTCATTTTCCTAAAAAATTTTTTTGAAAGAATGAAAATTTTCTGAATGCGTGATCAGAGATAAAAATTTTAAAACATAATGCCCAATTCTGTGGCTTAATGAAAGACCAATATGCAATAGTTAAAAATAAAAAGAATTTAAGTGCTTTAAATGACTTTAGAAGTAGTAAGTGAATGGGTACTTTCAGTCTGCTTGAAAGCAGGCCCTCTTGGGTTAAAGGCCCAGCTGGCATTTAAAAGGTCAATTTCTTTAGGCAACTAGACTTCCTGGCTGAGTAGAGTATGTTTGTTTAGCGTTGGTCGCGTCCTATCAGGCTACACAACATCAACAAAAGATGTAGTAATTAGATATTTTTGGGTTTCCTTTCCTTTTTACTTTTTATTAAATTAAAAAAAAATGTTCTTATTTATTTTGAGGGAGAGGGAGACAGAGCATGAACGGGGGAGGGGCAGAGAGAGAAGGAGACACAGAATGGGAAGCAGGCCCCAGGCTCTGAGCCATCAGCACAGAGCCCGATGCGGGGCTCGAGCTCATGAACCGTGAGATCATGACTTGAGTCAGAGTCGGAGGCTGAACCGACTGAGCCACCCAGGCGCCCCTATTTTTGGGTTTTCTTAAGATAAATAAATAAAACATAAATAAATAAACAAATAAATAAATAAATGCATGCATGCGCCATCTTGAGGTGTAGTCCAATGGTGCTAAGTAGATTCACACTGCGCCACACGTCTCCGGATCTCTTCACCTCCCCAGACTGAAACTCCATCCCCGTGACGAACAACGCTCCATTCCGTCTCCCCCAGCCCCTGCACCCGCCGTTCTATGTCCTGCCTCTAGAATCCTAGACTAGAATGCCTCTAGAATTCGACTCCTCTAGATCCTTCAAATCAGTGACATCATACCGTATTTGTCTGCTCTGTGACCGGGTTTATTTCACTTACGTAACGTCTTCAAGGTTCATCCATGTTGTGGCGTGGGATCGGGTTTCCTTCCTTTTAAGGATGGAATAATATTGCGTCCTATGGATCGACTGCAGTGTTGATCCATTCGTGGTCGGTGGACCCTTGGGCTGCTTCCACGTTTTGCTTGTCGTGAATACTGCTTCTGTGAATGCGGGTGCAAATAGCCCTTGGAGACCCTGCTTTCTCAGCCTTTTGGGCAGACACCCAGAAGTGCGATCACATGGTAGTTCTGTGTTGAATGTTTTAGGGAAACATCATGTATTTTCTGGAGTGACTGTACCATTTCACATTCCCACTGACCGTGCGGACGGATTCTAATGTCTCCACATCCTCGCCAATATTTGTTATTTTACGCTTTTCTTTGACGGCAGCCTTCCCGGTGGGTATGAGGTGGTATCTCCTTGTGGTTTTGATTTGCGTTTTCCCTCGTGGTTGGGGACGTCCAGTGTCTTTTCGTGTGCCTGCTGGCCATTAGTATATCTTCGGTGAAATGTCGACTCAAGACATTGCCCGTTTTAAATGGGGCTGTTTGTTTTTTGCTTTTATTCCTTCTCAAGATAAGAATATGGAGAAGCAGGTAGGTGAATTTCAAAGGATGCCGTGGGAGCTTTTATTCTGAAATGATCGTCTGGACTCCAGGCCCTGGGCAACATTCTCAAACTCAGAAGAGTCATTTCTCCTACTCAAAGTTCAAGGAATTCAACACCCACAGAGTTGTTTTCAGAGCACTGGCCGCGGGCCCAAAGGGCAGGCATTATGTTCCTCCAAGGGCTTTATGGATGGTGCCGCCTACAGGGTCTCTTCCTGGTTGGGAGGCTGGGAGGGGGCCATTCGGCCTGCCTGCTTGGGCTGGAGGGCAAGTCTGGGAAAGGGACTCCTGATGAAGGGCCCCATGGCTCCCCCGTCCTCCGAGACCTCCCTCACGAGCCTGCTCCGCAGTGCTCCCTGGCCTCGTGTCCTCCCTCCTATCCTTCGCAGGAGTCCCTGAGAGCAGTTTCTGCGGGACTTTGGTCCTGATCCTCAGTGCTCCGGCCTCCGGTGTCGGGAGCGGCTGGGGACTTGGGGTCTGGAGGCGCTAGTCAGTGGCTTGATACCTGTGTTCCTTCCGTGGCGACCAGAGCAGCCCGGCTTCTCAGTTCTCAGTTATCGCCTGTAACCCTCTGGTTGTGGCCGAAATCTGGAGAGGCACGCAGGGTTAGTTCATCACGAGAAAGAAACCCAGGGGCAAGCTGCCCACGGGCACCGGTGGGGAGACTGAGAGTGGAGGCTGGGACTCCCCCCGGGCTCAGGGCTCACACCAACCCCGCCAACACCCAGGAAGCGAGAGGGCACCCCTCCTGCTCTCTGCACCACGCCTCTCTGCCTTCCCTTCCCGGTTCCCTTCCCTGTGTTCCTGCGGCGTCTGTGTTCTGTCCTTCAGGCTCGTGGGTGCCTGGAGGAGCCCTCAGGTCCTTTAGGTCCTATCACCAGGGCAAAGGAGCCCTTTCCTGACGATTATTGGCCAGCTCTCAGAGCATAACTTGAAATTAGTGACTTGGGCCAACAAGATTTCTGGTCTTAAAGAAGGAGATTTGTCCAGAAAGGGGGATTGGGAAGGAAAAGCTCGTGAGGGGCTCCCACATAAGATTTCGTTTAAAGAAAGTGTTGCACTGGTTTAAAAGGAAGGAAGGAAAAGGGGGAGACAGAGAGAGAGAGAGAGAAGAAGAGGAAGAAGGAGGAGGAGGAGGAGGAAAAGGAGGGGGAAGAGGGAGAAAGGGGGGAAGGAAGGAAGCAGAGGGGTATGGGGGAGGGGAGGGGAGGGGAGGAGGGGGATGAAGGGAAAGGGAGGGGAAGGAGGGGGAAGGGAAGAGGAGGGCGGGGAGGAGGGAGAGGGGGGACACACTGAAAAGCAATGTACGGAAGCCATCACTCTTGGTCAGTGCTGGGGGTCCAGCTAGGAGAGAGGTGATTTGGGACCGTGTTATGGGGACTCTGGGTTCTGCTCAACTTGGGGATGCTGTTTTTTCCTTCTGGAGGCTGGGATAACGTCCTTGTGCAAGGCTTCAACTCTCTCAGCCAGGATATTCCTTCTCTAGAAGGACCGCCTTCGCATGTTTAGGACGTCAAACACTGGTTTTCACGCAATTTCAGCAGAGACGCACGTGTGTGTTTAGGGCCCAGGGGTGGTGGCGGGGGGGCGGGACACAGCCTCCCCAGCTCGGCCCCCGAGAAGATAATGAGTCACCAACCCATCCTGTCACCGGTCACCTGGAGGGCCCCAGCCGAGAGTCCCTCCACCTGGCTCTGCCACGACTTGCAAAAAAGGCAACAAAACACAGGCAGGTTGTACAAGGCGGTGTGATTTCGTGTCCGAACTCCACTGCCCCTTGCACGTGAGGGTAAACAGGAAAGGCCGTGGGGCAGCCCCGGTCCCTCGAAGAAGGACCTCTGTACATGACCTTACACATTTTAGAGTGGGCAGGAACCATCGGGTGGCTAAGAGTCATGATACAATTTGGGGTGGGTACGGGATAAGTGCTGGAAAACATTTCTCGTCTTGGTTCATGTTAACCTGTTTTCTAGCCTCCCCCCAATTTTTTTACGATAAGCGTATTTCTTTTTTATTGTTAATACGAAACCGCATGTGAACAACGTCTTACACGTGATACAGGTATAGTGAGGATTATTTTCATCCAGAGAAGGAATCTACAATCTCAGAACGAAAATCCCGGCTGGAGGCAGTGGAATTGAATTTCTGAAGTCACGAGCTGCTATCCCTTTACGCCAGTGCCGTGGGCAGGCTGCCCCACAAGCCTCGTTTCCTCTGCCGTTCTCCTAACCGTACGTTATATTGAAATTGTGCTTTCGGGACGGACAGTACCTAACACGCTTCACACCAGCCCTGTGACTTCGGGAGGCACAGATTATTTCCCTCTTTTTGCAGTTGAGGAAACGGAGGCCCAGACACATTCAGTGATTCGCCTGGACCAAGATACAAAATGAGCGTCGGAGCCAGGATTCGAGATAAAAATCCCACTTATTCCCCACCGTACCAGGGATTTACAAACTCACCTGCCTGTTTCCACAAGGGCAGGGCTGTTTTATGTGCTTCCTATATCAGCATCTGTACCAGAAGACTTGGTCTAAATACTTTGTGTCTCCGACTGTCGGTCTTCCACTCGCCTCTGCCCTGTTCCCTCGGGGACTTGCTAGGTGTCGAGGCCTGGACAACGCTTCGGTGACTACAGTTCACTGCTGGAGGGTTTCCTCCTTCTGAGGGCGTTTGCACTGATGAGAGTTTTGAACTTTGTCTTTAAGATCCGAAGGAAAGGGGTGCCTGGGTGTTTCGGTCAGTTGAGCATCTGACTCTTTTTCTTTTTTTTTCTTTTTAAAGGTTTATTTATTTTTGAGAGAAAGAGAGAGAGAGAGAGAGAGACAGAGACAGAGTGCGAGTAGAGGAGGGAAGACACAGAATCCGAAGCAGGCTCCCGGCTCCTGGCTCCCAGCACAGAGCCCAACGCAGGGCTCGAACCCACGAACGAGGCTATCATGACCTGAGCTGATGTCGGACGCTCAACCGACTGAGCCACCCGGGCGCCCCAGCTAAGACATATTCGTTAAGGGCAGACCGTGTGTTGGTGCTCATACCAAGATTCCAATCCACCTTTTAATCTGTTTGAGTAGAAGCACACTTTAAAAACAGATCTCTAGGGGCGCCTGGGTGGCGCAGTCGGTTAAGCGTCCGACTTCAGCCAGGTCACGATCTCGCGGTCCGGGAGTTCGAGCCCCGCGTCGGGCTCTGGGCTGATGGCTCAGAGCCTGGAGCCTGTTTCCGATTCTGTGTCTCCCTCTCTCTCTGCCCCTCCCCCGTTCATGCTCTGTCTCTCTCTGTCCCAAAAATAAAATAAAACGCTGAAAAAAAAAAAAATTTAAAAACAGATCTCTAGGGTGGCTTTCCCAGAGTGTGCTCACCTTCCGGTGACGTCCAGATTTTCTCAAAGCTGTGTAGCTCGTCTGTAGGCGTGGTGCGGTGACCAGCTGTCCCAGGCGGCCTGGTGGTGAGGGGTTCCCGGGATGCAGGACTTTCAGTACTGAAACTAGAAAGTGCCAGGCAAATGGGCGTGGTTGGTCAACCTGTGAACAGAAACACGACTCCCTTCTGAGACCCTCTGTATCAGGGCCCGTGTTCCTTCTGAGAGTTAGCTGACTTTAAATGACTTTAAGTTGGTCACGTTGTTCTTTACTCTGGAAGTCTTTATGTGTGTGAGAAATGTTTCAAATTAAGCGGAAAACCGACCAAAAATAGATCTCAAGTTTGCTTGACGATGAAGTTCAGATGGCAATTTCCAACAAGCGCTCCCTTCTAGCAGTCACAAATTGTACTGGGTAGCCTAGCGTTCCCCCCAAATTAAGGTCCGCTGGAAACTGTGGGTGTGACTTTATTTGGAACTAGTCTTTGCAGATGAAATTGAGCTAAGATGAAGTTATACTGGGTGAGTGTGGGCCCCAGATCCAATGAGTGTTGTCCTTTTAAGAGTAGGGACATTTTGGGGCACGTCGGTGGCTCAGTTGGTTAAGCGTCCAACTCTTGACGTCGGCTCAGGTCACCATCTCGTGGTTTGTGAGTTCAAGCCCCGCGTTGGGCTCTGTGCTCTCAGAGCCTTTGGGATCCTTTCTCTCTCCCTCTCTCCCTGCCCCTCCCCCGCTCATGCTTGCTCTCTCTCTCGAAATAAATAAATAAACTTTAGAAAAAAAAAAAAAGAGTAGGGGCATTTGGACATGAGATAAACAGGAGGGAAAGCTGTGTGGGGACAGAGCCATTTTGAAGTGACACTTCCGTAAGCCAAGGATCACTGGGGCTGCCAGCAACACCGGAAACCGGAAGAGGAGAGGAAGGACCCTCCCCCCAGAGCCTTTGGAGAAGGCGTGGCCCTGCTGACACCTTGACTTTGGGCTTCTGCCCTCCTGAGCTGGGAAACCACACATTCCTGTTGTTTTAAGTCACTCAGTGTGTGGTCATTTGTCACAGCAGTTCTGGAGAACTAACACATGTCAAGCCTTTTTTTTTTTTTTTAAGTGAAAAATTGCCATGTGGGCAATTTGAAGAAGGACTTGTAGCTGTTTCTAGTGAGAAGATGTTCCTTGACATATGTGAGGTTCACATTGTCTTAAATTTTTTTTAAATATTTATGTATTTTTGAGAGAGACAGAGAGAGAGACAGAGCAGGGGAGGGGCAGATATACGCACACACACACACACACACACACACACACACACACAGAATCCAAAGCAGGCTCCAGGTTCTGAGCTGTCAGCACAGAGCTCAACGCGGGGCTTGAACTCACAAACTGCGAGATCGTGGCCTGAGCTGAAGTCCGACACTTAACCGGCTGAGCCACCAGGCTCCCCGAGGCTTCACATTGTCTTAGGGACAGGCTTCCTTTTGGGATATACTCACCGCCCTTGTAGATGCTCTCAATGACTGTAGCGTGCATTTTGTGGTATTAATATTTGTTTCCTCGTCTCTTCTTATGAATTTTGGCATCTTCAAAGCCTAGCAACAGGTCTGATCAAGAATTTATTCTTTCTTTCATTTTGCAAGATTCATGAACACATTATTCTCACACGTCTGGGTGGGAAGTTTGACACAAAAAATTTATACTTAATAATATTTCTTGAATGAATAAATGACTGTCAGAACACAAGCTTTTTCTTTCTCCTGAGAAATCCGTGATGACTTGAGCATTACTTTAATCTTGTCTATACCATATAGGATAGATGACCTTATTTTAGGACATCGACTTACTGTGGATACAGGAAATTGGAATTAAGATGCTAAGCTTTTCTAAGGACAGAGGCCAGACCTTAATATATCATGCACATTTTCTCAGTGCCGGCTAATATGAAATTTTCTCAGTGTCAGCCGAGACTTCCCACAGTTAGGAGAAGAACAACTCTGGATTGTTTTAGGATGTATGTGAGGCTGAGATCATGGATTTTCTCTTCCAATTTCAATTGCATGAGGTCAGATGCTCGCCCAGCTTTTAAAAAGCACCTTGGTTATTTTCAGGCACAGAAGTTTCCGGCTCATCTTAATGGTGTGATAGCTGCTGAGTAACCATATCATCTTTGTCCTTTACATTAATTATTTCAGCGTCTATACCTCATACCATAACCCGGTTTGTTGGATTGGGTGAACTCACTCTTTCAAAGGAGTCTATGCTTACATCAACTCAATCTGGTTTTATTCTCATTCAATAAGGTGGATAGAAAGCTGAAATTCAGGATAAAGGGAACTTTGTTCAGGAAAGAGAGGGAAACAGTAACAAAATCAGGCAGAAATGGTGGTAACTTTCTTAGAAAGGAAAGTCACTTTGTATTTTGGACACCCAAACATAGTTTTGTTATTTCCTGCCCACGAGAGTAACTTAAACTCTGTTTAAAAACAACAACCGGGGCGCCTGGGTGCCTCGGTCGGTTAAGCGTCCGACTTCAGCTCAGGTCATGATCTCACGGTCCGTGGGTTCGAGCCCCGTGTCGGGCTCTGTGCTGACAGCTCAGAGCCTGGAGCCTGTTTCAGATTCTGTGTCTCCCTCTCTCTGTGACCCTCCCCCGTTCATGCTCTGTCTCTCTCTGTCTCAAAAATAAATAAACGTTAAAAAAAATTAAAAAAAAAATAAAAACAACAACCAACCAACCTTTTTAAATAACGTTTGTTGGGAGATTTTCCTTGGGGGGGGGGGTGGGGGACAGGAGTAGTGCCAGCCAGGAGTTTTTACTTTCATATCTGTCTATTGCTTGAATTTTCTAAAGCAAGTCTGTATTACTTTTGTGATCAGGAAAAGCAATAAAGAGAAATTATTTCCTCGAGGGTAAAAATGTTGGGAGGGAATGAGTCCTTTTAGAAAACAATTTCTGGAAAACTTTATGAAATTTCAGGTGAGCTTTTGTTGCTAGGGCGTTGCTAAGGAATGTCAAGTTTCTAATATAAATCTACTGAGCAGCGATCCATGGGTAGAAGAAAATGCCACACTTCTTTTCACGGGTAGGAGAACATTCTTTCCTTCCGGTTGGAAGCGGCCCGGGCAAAGTTCGCAGTTACTCTACCAGGAGAGAATGTCTGCTTCGCCCTTCGGAAAGCCAGTGAGAGGGGTTAGCGCCAACGGAGGTGGGAAATAAACCAGAACTCGTATGGAAACACACACACACGGCAGAGCTTGGTGCAAGGCAGACACTCACGTGTCTCCGATCTCACCGCCAAAATGGAAAATTGTTGGGGGATGGTGTCTGATAAAGACAAAGGCAAAGGGGGCAGATGCAGAAATGAACAGAAATATTCATACTCAGCCAGCATAAGCTTTTTGTCATTAATTGGTTCTGATGTCACCAAGCCAAGGTGAGCCTCGGAGCATTGGATTCAGGAAAAGATTAACTGTTGTAAATCACAGAGATATACTTGAATCTGTGTGTCTACATAATAGGGTCGGAATTGGTTCCTGACAGTTTCGGAATACTGATAAGCGTACCAAATTAACATGAGACGTTTTTATATTTTCAATCATTGTTGGGGACGAAGAAAAAGGTGGAGTGTTTTGAACTTGGGGAAACTTCAGTATCTGCATCAAAGCCCATTTGTTACTTCATTTTGTGGGAGGACTAGGCTTGCCTGACTGGGGCACCAATCAAGCGAGGAGGCATTTTGAGTATGAAAAAGAAAAGAAAAAAGAAGACAGAGGGGGTGACCGGGTGGTTCAGAGGGTTGAGCGTCCAACTCTTGGTTTCAGCTCAGGTCATGATCTCAATGGTTCATGGGGTCGAGCCCTGCGTTGGGCACTTCACCGACAGCATGGAGCCTGGTTGGGATTCTCTCTCTGCTCTTGCGCCCACGGATGCTCTCTCTCTCTTTCTCTCTCTCTCTCAGAAAAGAAAAAAAAACCAAAGGAATAAGGAAGACACGAAGAATCGAACCAGACGCAGTGTTCGTGTTGACTCCGGTGAACGAACCCCTGCCATACCCCATGTTCAAGTACAGGCTGACACAGAGCTAACCCAGACGTCCAGCAGCAGTTGGACGGTGATATCTCAGGTCATTTATGTGTCTGAACTTCTATGACAAATATATTCCTACAATGTTGTTTTCTGTCTCCCTTTCTCTCCAAATTTTGCACCCTGGCTTCCGATTCATAAAGAGCAATTCCAAACCTAGATAAACGTCATGAACCAGAAGGAGAAGGAGGCTGTGTCAGATGATGGTGACCTACCTGGCTGCCCTGAACGCGACTTGAGAAAATTCTCATCCTGGGATTCTTCCCCCACGTTGAGGAAGCCTCTGTAGGATCAAGATGTTCCACTAAGGACACTGCGCGCGAGGATTTGGCCCAGGTGGAGCAGCACCTTGATGGCCATCTTCCGAGTTGTAGGGCTGGAAAGTGTCAAAATGAGACATCAAGCAAGACACGGGACAAAGGGGTAGGATGGGTTGGTTACAGGGGAGCTTAGCGGAGGGCAAGCAGAGCTTTTATTAAGGGGCTAAAAGAAGGGAGCAGGGGCAGGAGACCATGGGAAGGAATGGATTCAGATGTCTTACCCCACCTTGAGGCAGGGTGGATGTGGATGGGGCAGGAGGGGAGCCATTCTAGGAATTTCGCTCATATGGTCCTCTAGCTGGTAGTGTTCATTGGCCAAAAGGCTATTAATGTCTTTGACCCTTTCTTTATCAAGTGGTTCTCGGGTGATCTTAAAGGAATGGAGTTTTCCCAATTACTGGGTCATGTCTGACCTCATGACGGTGCCTCATGGCAGGGAAGGCGTGGGAGTGGATGCTGGGTGGGAGGCGGTGTTCTGGGTGACAGTGTGGCATGACCAGGTTGGGTGGAGAGCTGGCTGGGGGCCAGGGCAACAAATGACAAAGCTGAAAATTATTTGCATGAAAGCAGTTTGATAGAAAGCAAATTGGTCAACGCGACCATTTGGTGGAGACAGCAGTTTTGTTGATAATGAGAGCCCATGATGTTTTGAGTATTGGTAATTTTGTGCACCACAAAGATGGTTTTGCAGCAGTGTTTTGGTTCATTTTTCCCAGATTTCTTTCCTCATTCAATTTAGTTAACATCTCAAACTCACTTCCAGTGAATTCCTCTTGGCCAGATTTGCTGGAGCTGGGAAACACAAGTGCTCTAGACCTTTCACTCCAAGGGATGGTTGCACCTGAAGCTGGGGACAAGACAAGTCCCAGAGCTTGGAAAAGAGGATGGGGTTGGAACGCTGGATTGGAAACAAAGCGCCGAAGGGGCCACTGAGACCGAACAGTAGAGATCAAGAGTACCGGAGCACAGGTTATCACAGGCTGGGGTCCGAAGGTCAAATGGTCAAGGTGGAGTATGTCCAGAATCATGGCTCTTGGAGACATCAAGTTCTGCCCCATGGGCAGCAGCCTTGAGTCATAAGGTGGTGGAGACCTGACCACATCCAAATCCCAGGCCAGTGCGAGCTCACAGAGGTTGTCTCCGCTCTCTTTCCACTTTTGGGGGGAAAAGTCAGACAAAAGTCCAAAAAGATGGAAGCCAAAAGGAATGTACCAGTGGCGATTTCCTGTAAAGAGGAAGAGCTGGTGGTGGCCACGCTGTCCCCAGCAACACCCTCTCCTTCAAAGAGAAACGTCCGTTCTCCTGGTCCGCTGATCGCAGGACGCTCCACCCCGTTTGGATGGCATCTGTCACCGCTGTGAGCTAAGCGTGCCTAGTGCCTGTCAGTGCGCGCAGAGATGGCCCTTCTTCAGATGTTTTATGGCCTTTTGGTTTTATTTGCTTGGACCCTATGAATTCGAAGCAAACCCATTCCTCACGCCTTCCCCAGGGTTGTGTGATACGCGCGAATACATCACAGATTCTCTGCAAACCATTCTGTGGTAAATAACTTCTCATCGGAAAACCGAGCACCAAGGCTGGCAACGGTGGGGTGCCTCAGGAGATTTTGTTTTTTTAATGAAAAACGATATACATGCGTAAGTCAAAGGTTTAGACGGGCGTAAGGGACATGTAGCGAAGATACAGAATTCTTCCTCCTACCGCAAAACCTCAATTCTCTTTCCCAGAGGGAATCCCTGTTATTTCCCAGGGGATCCCCTGTTGCCTGTGTGCTCTTCCAGAAATTTCCTTGCATGTGTTCAGTGTCGAAGTAACAACCAGCCCCTTTCGGTCAGTTGTGATTTTCCTCTTGTCACTGGGTCTCGGCACCAGGAGAGGGTCAGAGGCGTCTCCACTGTGAGGACGAAGAAAGAAACGTCCCAATGGAACCAGGGCAGGGGACGAGCTCTTAGCAAGAGCCACAGCCCCGAGCTGAGGGCCGGCGGGTCAGTAGCAGAATGCACACAGCAGAAGGCTGGCTTCCGCTGCCCTCTCTGAATACATCACCGTATTTTCTGTTGTTGCCGGGGGGCGTCTCTTTCTGTTCAAAGGTGTCATCAGACTCTCAGCCAGGTTGAAAGAGCTCTGTGCTAGGCCACTGTCAGCTGCCATCACCATAGCTGGGGCCCGGGCTGAGAGGCTTCATCTCCCTCCCTTGCCTCGGAGAGGCCCTGGCTCTTTGCAGAATCCTGCCCCCCGTGCACGCGGTCAACTGTCCCATCATTGGGTTTATGGCTCATAAGGAGAGAAGGCCACCGTGAAGGATGCACTGTGCTCCCCAAGCTTCATTTATCTGCGTGACAGCTGCTCATGTATCGATTAAAATCCCGAGGGAGTTTGAACACCCACCCACCCACCCCCCAATCAGGCCAGCCCAAATGCTAGAATATGCGTTTGTCTGTTGGCTTGCCTCTTACCTCTGTGCGACTCAGTTATGAATTATGAGCACTGAGGGAAACCCAGTTGATATATTTACACATAGTGCTGCCTCCAAAGCCACATCTTCACAGTATTTTATATATTTACAGAAAACAAACATATGGCTTGGCGGTGGGTTGAACATATATCATATCTCTGTATTTCGACTTTATGTCTGTATCTCGAACCAGAGATTATTAAAATTGAAATAAACGGGAGCGATCATCCTTTAACTAGTGGACTCCAATTCTCTGGTTCACTTAAAAAAAACTTTTTTTTTTTAACATGTATTCATTTTTGAGAGACAGAGAGACACAGAGCGCAAGTGGGGGAGGGGCAGAAAGAGAGGGAGACACAGAATGTGAAGCAGGCTCCGGGCTCTGAGCTGTCAGCACAGAGTCTGAGGTGGGGCTCACACTCACAAACTGTGAGATCATGACCTGAGCCGAAGTCAGACGCTCAACCGGCTGAGCCTCCCAGGTGCCCCTCTGGTTCATTTTTTTTAAAGTTCATTTTTTTTTACTTTGAGAGAAAGAGAGAGAGAGGCAGAGAGAGGGAGAGCCAGAATCCCCCGATGTGGGGCTTGAACACAAACCATGAGATCATGACCTAAGCCGAGATCAAGAATCAGACTCTTAACTGACTGAGCCACCCAAGTGCCCCTCTGGTTCATTTTCAGGTGAAAAACACAAAAGCCTAGGGCGAGGGAGTCACTTGCCTAAGGAGGCAAAGTCACTTGGTGACAGGGCCAGAGAGCTGGCCCTTCTTGGTTCTTTCCCTCCATTCACCCCAGCAGGGTCCGTTCTCTGCTTTTCTCTGTCCTCTCTGTGCCACCAAGAGACCAACCCCCAATAGCTGCATCTCCTGGGATCCCTTCTGGCTGGGTTTGACCACTGGGAGGCACTGGCATAAGACGGGTGGGCAGGACAAGGAAGGGCTGGGGCCCGTAGGGCTCATCACCTACCCACTGTCTGTCTTGACATCTTGTCTCTGATAGTCGCTCTGACCTTTTGTGATGACAGCTCCCTCGCCCAGGCTTCCACTTCTCACCTGTCTCCCTTGTCCCCGTGACCCTGGGGAGGACAGCACTGCCCACTGTGGCAAGGCTCTGGGATCCCCACCAACCCACGGGTGGTCCCCTAGCCCTGTCCACACCTCTGGGCAAGGCACGGGTCCTTTCACTGGGGTCTCTGAGCTGCGTTTCCTGCCATCTTCAGGACTGAAGGTGTCCCGAATAGTGATTGGTCCTTAAGCGATCTACTATCATCATCATCATCATCATCATCATCGGTCTTTTTATAGATGAGGCATCCAGGTAACAGGAAGCGGGTGTCCCAAATCCCCATCGAGTTTTTTCTTACTTCCGCACACGGACTTGCAGGCACGTGTGCAACATAGCACCGTGCTTGGTACACAAATTAGCAAACATTTATGGAATGAGTTAGTGAACGTGTATGCGTCGCAATGCGTGCGGAAAAAATGAGACATTCTGAGAAGTGCAGTGTCGAAGAAGACTTGAGCAAAAAATATTCATTTTGGTTTTCCCAAAACTGGAAAATAATGTTGATGAGCAAAAGTGTTGACACAGAAGTGTTCCAAGAAACGAAAGAAGCCACGGAAGGAGAAACGCTAACAGATACGTAACCTCACTGGCGCTCCGAGCTAGAGAAACATGGCTGGTGGATGAAACGTACGCACAAAACAATCAGAACTTACACTTCCGGGCAGGCTTAACCACAAGCCACAGCCAGAGAGAGTCTGTGAGGGTCTTAGAAATCTTCTTGTTCTACTTTCTCACTTTACAGAGGAGACCTCCGTGTTCTAGAGGGGTTACGTGAACGTGGGGGGTGAGTAATTCCCCCCAGGAAGGTCCCCATCTTAATCCCTGGAACCTGAGAGCGTCACCTGAACTGGCAAAAGACATTCCTCAGACGGGACTGAGTGAAGCATCTCGGGACGGTAATATTCTCCTGGTTTATCTGAGTGGGCTCAACGTCATCACGAGGTCCCATCATGAAGGGAAGCAGGGAATCAGAGTCAGGAGGAGCAGATGTGAGGACAGAGCAGGTGGCTGGGGCGACGTGAGGAAGGGCCGTGAGCCGAGGAGCACAGGTGGCCCCCGGGAGCTGGAAGAGGCAAAGAGAGGGCTTCTACCCGGGAGCCTCCCGCAGGAATGCAGCTGTGCCGAAACCTGGTGAAGCCTTGACTTTGGCCCTCCAGAGCTGTGACATAGTGCCGCTGTGTTGTTTGAGCCACCAAGTTTGTGGCAATTTGTTACAGCGGTGCCGTGGACAGAACCGTTTCCCCCCAAATTCATATGCTAACGAATAAGACCTCCAACGTGACTGTATTTGGAGACGGAATTTTTAGGGAGTAATTTGGGTTAAATGAGGTCATAGAGGAGGGGCCCTGAGCCAATAGGATGTGTCCTTATAAAAGAGACACCAGCACAGTCTTTCCCTCTCTCCCCCATCCCCGCTCCCCTACACGCACCTTCAGAGGAAAGACCACGTGAGCACAAAGCGACTGTTTGCGGGTCAGAAAGAGGGCTCTCGCCGGAAACCAAACTCTGCAGGACCTTGCTCTTGGACTTGGAAATACGTGACTGTTGTCTGAACCCACCCCCCTGGACTGGGGCGTTTGGCCCTGGTGGCCCTAGCAGACTCGTACAGTTGTGTCGTGTGGGTCAGAAGAGCTGAGGTCTCTCCTGAGCTCTGTCCATCACTCATGAGCTGCGGGATAGCGGACGACCCCGTACCGCCTCAGCACCTCAGTTTCCCCACCTTTAAAATGGAGCTAACAAGATGGGGTTTTGAGTGTCTAGTGTAATGAGGAGATGTTCTCTTAAAATTGTACAGTGTTACACAGTCGTAAAGTGTGATATTTTCAGAATCTGGAGGCTTGGGTGCTGTCCGGGATGTCATCCATAAAAAGACAGAGGACGTTAGACCACACGGGGACCCATCGCTATCTAGACTCTGTGTGTGTAGCATTGCTCCTTTGGTATCCACGCCAGGTGGGGACACTCAGGACCCCCAGGAAGAGTGTGGTGTCAGTCTCGTTGGAGGAGGCCACGAACCTTTGTGACAATGAAACCAGACTTGCCATCTCAAGGCACTCGTCGTTATAGAGTCATGCTTTACAGAATTCCCTAAAAAATGACTTAGGAACCTGGCTATTGGAAGACAGATTTGGCTGATTTAAATGACTGGCCCAGTCAAGGAGCACCGTTGGGGGGGCTCAGTTGGTTAAGCATCCGACTCTCGGTTTCGGCTCAGGTCATGATCTCACAGTTTCGTGAGTTTGAGCCCCGCGTCAGGCTCTACACTGCTGTGTGGAGCCTGCTTGGGATTCTCTCTTTCTCCCTCTGTCTCTACCCCTCCCCCACTCAGCTGTCTCTCCCTGTCTCAAAATAGATAAATAGGGGCGCCTGGGTGGCGCAGTCGGTTAGGCGTCCGACTTCAGCCAGGTCACGATCTCGCGGTCCGGGAGTTCGAGCCCCGCGTCGGGCTCTGGGCTGATGGCTCAGAGCCTGGAGCCTGCTTCCGATTCTGTGTCTCCTCTCTCTGCCCCGCCCCCGCGCATGCTCTGTCTCTCTCTGTCCCAAAAATAAATAAACGTTGAAAAAAAAAATTAAAAAAATAAAACATAGATAAATAAACTTAAAAAAAATGATTGGCCCAGTCAAAAGGGCTCTTGTTAAGACAGCATTAGACATAAAGTCACAGCAGTTTCTCCTTGGCTCTGTTAGGGGGAACCTAGAAAACTGGAGGGCACCGAAATAATCCAACTCCTACAGGAACTCTAAAGCGAAAAATTATAGAGGCACAGACGGAGAACAGAAGAAACTTCCCAGGGATCAGATCACAAACAGATCACAAACCATATACAAGGCAAACACAAAACCAACCTGAGGTGATTACATCAAATTAAGGGTCTATCTTTTTTGTTCAGAAAGCGTACTGAACGAGTACCACTCGATAGTAAAAAGATAACTAACCCAACTTGACCATGGACAATAGATCTGAATAGACATTTCTCCAATGCAAAGATACACACACGGCCAACAGCACATGGAAAGATGCTCGGCATCATGAGTGGAGATACCACGCCCCACCCACCCGGAAAGACAGGGTAACAAGAGTGAGTGAGAAGGTGAAGAAATGCGGACTTTCGTACGTCGCTGGTGGGAATGTCAAAGGGCGCAGCTACTGTGGAAAACAGCTTTGCAGTTTCTGGAAATGCTAGACATGGAACCTTCATACGATTCCACCCTTAGGTATTTACCCAAGAGAAAGAAAGACATGTGTCCACACAAAATTTTGTATACATGAAAGGCCACAGCAGCCAATAACTGGAAACAACCCAAAGTTGTCCATCACCTGGTGAATGGATGAACAAAAATGTGGTGTACCTATACCTATTATTTGGTAATAGACAACTGAGTACTGACACACGTTATACGACAAATGACCCTTGAAAACTCGCTGCTAAGTGAAAGAAACCAGACAAAAAAGACCACATGTTGTATGATTCCATTTACATGGAATGTCCAGAGTGGGCAAATCTATTGAGACAGAAAGGATATTAGTGGTTGCTGAAGGGCTGGTGTGCTTGGCGGGGAGGAGGGGGGAGAGGGGGTGGGTAATGGGAAGGGACTGCTAATGGATATACGGCTTCTTTGGGGGATGATGGAAATGTTATTAAAATTGATTGTGGTAACGGTTGCACAACTCTGTGAACACACTAAAAACCACTGAATTGTACACTTTAATTGGGTGAATTGTACAGCATGTGATTTATATCTCAATTAAGTAGTTCAAAAAAAGCAGACCACGGAGAACAGATCGGTGGTTGCCAGAAGCAGGGGTGAAAGTGGGCAGAATGCGTGGTCAAGAGGCACCGACTTCCAGTTACAAAGTAAGTATGTCATGAGACGTAATGTATAGCACGGTGACCCTGGTTAATAGCACTACATTGTAACTTTGAAAGCTGCTCAGAGGAGGGCCCCTGGGTGGCTCAGTCGGTTAAGCGTCTGACTTCGGCTCAGGTCACGATCTCATACCTTGTGGGTTCGAGCCCCGCGTTGGGATCTGTGCTGACAGCTCAGAGCCTGGAGCCTGCTTTGGATTCTGGTTCTCCCTCTCTCTCTGTCTCTCCCTTGCTCTCACTCTGTGTCTCTCTCTCTCTCTCTCTCTTTCTCTCAAAAGTAAATAAACATTGAAAAGAAAAGAAAAAAAAAAGAAAGTTGCTCAGAGAGTAGATCTTGAAAGTTCTCATCACAAAGAAAGAAGTTTTTTATAACCATGTACAGTGATGGATATTAGCTAGACTTACTGTGGCGGTCACTTTGCAATGTACACAGGTATCGAATCTCTGTTATACACCTGAAATTAATGTTCTATATCAATCGTACCTCAATGAAAATATTTCAAAATACATCATTAAAAAGTACCCCAGAAAGTGAGAAAAAAATATGTAAAAGTGGGACAAAAAGTTTGTAATGTCTAAAACTAAAGAGGAAGTAATATTTAGAATACATAAGGAAATGCTGCAAATTAACAAGAAAAGGGTACGAACCGGCAATTTACAGAAGAGAAAACTCAAAGAATCGTGGTCGTATGAAGAGACACTCTGACTCCTTTGTAAAAAGACAAATGCAAATTAAAACCACAGTGAGGCCTCACTGCAAACCTAGTAGCCTGGCAAAAATCAAGAAAATAGAAGCTGGATGGCATTAATGCTGGAATACAGGGGGTGGGGTCCCGTGTACATGGGTGGTGGGAGAGCGGATGGACAGATCCTTGGCGGACAATCTGGTAGAGGTCCACTGACGGACTCCAGCTCCGTCATCAGCTCTGGGTTCATCAACTGATGAGCCTGGGTCATTTCCAGTATGACCACGGAGTGCTGCTTCTGGGTACACACACATGCACACACACACACCCATCAAGAAGAAAATGTTCTGTATGTGTATATGTGTGTGTTTGTGGGTATGTGTGTGTGTGCATGTATGCATGTGTTTGTGTGTGTGTGTGTATGTGTGTACATGTACATATGTGTACGGATATGTGTGCATGTATATGTATATGTATATGTTTGTGTACATGTATATATATGGGTGCACATGTATATATGTGTATGGATATGTGTGCATGTGTATATGTATGTGTGTAAGTGTGTATGTATATGTGTATGCACATGTGTATGTTTGTATGTATATATGCATACATGTGTATGTGTGTATGCATACATGTGTATGTGTGTATATGTGTACACGTGCATGTAAGTGTATGTGTATGTGTGTGTGCATGTGAATATGTATGTGTGTATGTGTATATATGCATGTGTACCTGTATATATGTATGTGTATACATATGTGTACGTGTGTGCATGTGTACGTGTGTGTATGCATGTTTGTATATATGTATACGTGTGTACATGTGTGTGTACACACGTGTCTATGTATGCATGCTTGTTTTGTATACATGTGTACATGTGTGTATGTGTGTGTACATGTGTCTATGTATGCATGCATGTTTGTGTATACGTATATGTGTGTGCACATGCGTGTATGCACGTGTATGTGTGGCTGGTGAGGGGATGAGGCCACCTGGGGCACTCACCCCATGGAGGGTGGAGAGGTAGGGTGTGATGGACACACACACACACACACACACACACACACACACACCCCATGGAGCTCTGAGCAGGACGTGAAAACGATGGACAAGCCCACTTAGCAGCAAGGGTGTGTGTTAAACACTCAGTGCGGTATGAAAAACGTAAGAAGCAGCTATTCGAGGCAACCTTGTTTATAGAAGTCACACTGGGGGCACACGGCACAAAACGTGCCCTCGTTAAGGATACATTTAAAGGAAAAGATGCACAGGACCCCACCGGCATGGTTGCTTGACGGGGTGGTTGAAATAGGGGTGGGAGGGGACAAAATAAGTGCGATGAGAGGAGATGATCCTAAAAATAGCCAGTAAGGTTCTGCTCTCCCTCCTCCCCTGGAAAAGCAACAGGTGCACCTGCTCTGACGGCCTTGCTCAGGCTCTGATTGCAGAAGTTCACGGGGTTTCCCTGGAGCTCTTCTCACTATGAGGTTTCTAGAGCCTTGGAGCTTCTTTTTCGGCTGGTTTGGGGTGAGAACCAGGATTGTGAATTAATAGGCTCACTCTGACCCTTGGTCCGTCTGAGAAACTGAGCGAGACATACCTCATGCTCCAGGTTCGGACCCTTCCTTTCCCTGATGACGGCTGCGGGGTTTGGCTTTGGTTTGGCCTGCGGATTCTCAGCCGCTCTTGTTCAGCGGGCATCTGCGGTCTGCTTTGTGCTGCCTGATGGGGGGCCTGGCCCTGACTCCGGCTTTGCCCGGCGGACGTGGCATTAGCCCCCGCCATTTGCCCCGCTGGTTTCATTACGGCCACGATCCCAACTTAGCGCTCACAGCATCTGTGGCCTCTCGGCTCCGGCAGGGCGACGCCTCTTGTCTTCACTGAGGGTGAGGCCATGTCATCTGGGCCTGGATTAAGAGCCACTAAGGGCCCAGATGGCCTCCAGGAGCCTCTCTGCTCACAGTGGACACCTGCCCTCCGTGGCTTGCACGGCCTGGGGGAAAGTGCAGACCAGGGCTCCTCCCTGTGGGTAGTGCACACCATCCTGGCAGAAAAGCAAGGGGCCAGCGTTTGGTTTTAAGCCCACAGAGCAATCCGAGGGTGTCAGGAAACTCACAGAGCAAGAAATGAAAGGTCTCCTCTCGGGCGCCTGGGCGGCTCAGTCCGTTGGGCGACCGACTTCGGCTCAGGTCATGATCTCGAGGTCCGTGAGCCCCGCGTCGGGCTCTGTGCTGACAGCTCGGAGCCTGGAGCCTGTTTCAGATTCTGTGTCTCCCTCTCTTTCTGCCCCCCTCCCGTTCATGCTCTGTCTCTCTCTGTCTCAAAAATAAATAAATGTTAAAAAAAAAAATAAAAAAATAAAATAAAAAGGTCTCCTCTCAAAGTTGCCAGGCCACACGACATGCCCTTAACAGTCACCACTTTATTTTTTGAAGATCGAGTTGCATAATGCACATCCCGGAACCGAGCTCCGTCACCGGTAGAAACAGAGGCCTTTTCTTTTGCAGGCTGGTGACTTCATTATACATTCTGGGACCGCGGGAAGCATCAGGGAAGCCTCTCTTCCGCCAGGCCTGGCATAATGGCTGGGAAAGCAGGAAAGAAGCACCAGCAGGCCCCTGGAGCAGATTAGGCAAGAGAATTCGGTGGGAGAGGCTGAGCTGCACGTCGGGAGCCCTCATTGCCACGCTGGTCATGTGCGGCCTCGGTGGGGGGCACAAAGGCGCCCTGTGTGCAGGAGTCAGCTGGGCTGGGGGCCGGTTTCCCTTCGCGCCTCCCCACGGGAAAGGCTGACACAGAAAACGGCAGGCTGGGCCGAGTCAGGTAGTGAGGGGTGCGGGCGCAGCTCTGTCGGCCCTGGAGTTTGCGTGACCTGATTCCCGGAGCTCTCAGAGACCCGCACTGTAACGGGAGACCACGCAAAGGATGGCCGTAGGGGTAAATCCCATCAGGTACACCATAGCCCTGGCTAAAATAAAAGTGAGGCACTAACAGACTCTTCCCAAACACTCTACCAAGGGTCAGATAATTAGACCGTCACACCAGCGGATACGACGTGACGATAGTTTACAAAACAAATCCTAAACATCCGTAGAACACCACTCCCTAATGTCCAGTCCACATTCAGATGCCACCAGCGGCCCCAATAACGTCCGTACATGCAGTGTAGTTTTCTGATTCAGTGGCCGGTCCAGGGTCACCTCAGCGTCCTCTTAACAGCTGCATGACAATGACATTCGACCCCGTGGCTGCCACATCATGACTCCAATCTCCCTCCACGGATGGGCTTTTAGGTTGGCCCTGGTGTTTGGTTAACGAAAGCGTGACCGTGACGAGGAGCGTTTCCAATTTAGAATGATACGAATGGACGTGATCAAGGACCGAGAGAAGAAAGGACAACGCAGGAGGTGTTTGGATTTCAGGGGACCGAGGCGTGAAGCCTGGAGGGAGGGCGGTTGGCTCCTGTGGGGAGCAGGATGTGTTGGGGAAATAGACGACCGCTTTGGCTGCCGTGGGGAAACCAGGCTGGGGAGGCGGGGAGGCCACTTCAGAGGCTGTTCAGCCAGCCCGGGGAAGACAGGTTAAAGCCCTGAAGTCAAGTAAGGGTGGTAGGGATGGACAGAAATGGAACAATTCATAAAAATTTAGGACAATCCTGCTGTAATTTGGATAAACCTTGAAAACATGATGCTAAGTTAAAGAAGCCGGACACAAGGCCGTGGGCGCATGGTTCTTTTGATGTGGCATGTCCAGAGGAAGCGGATCCATGGAGTCGGGAAGCCAATCAGCCATTACCAGGGGCTGGGAGGAGGGGGCGGCGGGGAGTGATTACTTAATGGGTACAGAGGGTTTCCCTGGCGTGATGAAAAATTTAGAAGGAGAGAGAGGTGACGAATGCACACGGGCACGAGTGTGCTAAACGCCCCCCAATCGTCCGCATCAGAATGGTCACGTGAATTTCACCTCTGTGAAAATGCATGCGAGATAGAAAACCTCAGGACGCAGGATTCGTTGGACTCTGGGAAGCGGGGGAGATGAGGGAGGGTGGCTGTCTGTGAGCTTTCTGGTGCAGGTACCTGGGTGGAAGGTGATGTCATAACTGAAATAGGACTTTCCAGAAAAAGAGCAGCTCAGGACACAAGAAGATGTTAAGATGCTTAAAAAGCTGGGATATGGTAAAACGTCACATACATACAAAAGCACACAGAGGAGAGTAATGAAAGCCCGTGTGCGCATTACCCAATTTCAACAATGACCAGTCACGGCCAATAGAGGTTTTCTGTGCCTTCGTCGTCCATATTATTTTGAAATAAATCCCAGACATCGTATCTCATTCATCCATGAACAGTTCAGGAAATCTCTCTAAAAGATGAGAAATTTAAAAAGTTCAATGGGGCGCCTGGGTGGCGCAGTCGGTTAAGCGTCCGACTTCAGCCAGGTCACGATCTCGCGGTCCATGAGTTCGAGCCCCGCGTCGGGCTCTGGGCTGATGGCTCAGAGCCTGGAGCCTGTTTCTGATTCTGTGCCTCCCTCTCTCTCTGCCCCTCCCCCGTTCATGCTCTGTCTCTCTCTGTCCCCAAAATAAATAAACGTTGAAAAAAAATTTTTAAAAAGTTCAAAATATGAATATGACAACGAAAAATTAAAAATGATTCCTGAATATGATCACATAGTCAGCTAGTGATCAAATTTCTGTTTTCTTGTGCTTTCTCTGAGTCAGAATCCACATAAGATCCATACATTGTGGTTGAATACTGTGTGTCTTTCAAATCTGTTTTTTTTTTAATTAAAAATTAAAAAAAATGTTTATTTATCTTTGAGAGAGAGACAGAGTGTGAGCAGGGGAGGGGCAGAGAGAGACGGAGACACAGAACCCGAAGCAGGCTCCGGGCTCCGAGCTGTCGGCACAGAGCCCGACGTGGGGCTCGAACTCACGAACCGTGAGATCATGACCTGAACCGAAGTTGGATGCCCAACTTACTGCGCCACCCAGGGGCCCCTTGAATCTGTTTTAATCTACAGATGTTCCCTACATCTTTCTCTCTCCCCCTCTCTGTATGTCTGTCTCTCTTTTCTTTATAATTTACATTTTGGAAAATCAGATAATTTGTCACATAGTTATCTCCTGTGGCCTGGCCTTTGTTGTTTCCCTATGATGTCTTTTGCATGCTTTTCTGTCTTCTATATTCCCTGTAAATTAATTGATCAATTAATTTGAGTTCAATTTTTTAACAGTGATGATATATTCTTCTATCAGGAGTTGCATAATACCCAACTCTGTGTGTGTGTGTGTGTGTGTGTGTGTGTGTGTGTGTGTGATGTTAACAGCTGTTGATGATTAATGTCTAGTTAACACAGATAACTTGCTCCCAAATCCCTGGCCCTCAGAAACTATAAGAAAATAAATGTTCATTGTTATTTTAAGCCATTAAGTTTTGGGATGATCTGTTATCAGCAATGGGTAACTAACACAGTGAGGTTGAATCAATATTAAGAAATCCATTAATAGACTCCATTATATTAATAGAAATAAGGATAAAAATTTAAAACTCATCTCCAAAGATGTCATAAGCCAAAGCATTTAACAAAGGGTAATACCCAGTCAATAAATTAGGACTTGATGACTACTTTCTTAATACATCAAAAATATATACGTCTTAGCCCCCAAACTAGCATCTTACTTAATCAGAAAACATTTGAGGGTTTTCCATTAAAGGCAACAATAAGACAAGTATGTCCTCTATTTTCATCATTATTAAAGACCCTGGAATTCCAGTCCATGCCTTTTGACAAGGGAAAGCAACAAAAGGCACTAGTGCTGGAAGGAAAAGCCAAAAGCATCTCTATTTGTAAACGACATGCTTATATATCTGGCAAACACGAAACAACTGATGGAAAGCCATAAAAAAGAGAACTTATAAGGTACCACTTACGAAACGAATGTATACGTATCCATCCCTTTATATACAAACAAGACAAACGATACAGCAGGAGAGAAAATCCAACATGACAGTCAAGGAAGAAAATCAAACAGCTGGAATGCACTTAAGAAATGCCTACAACCTGCCCAGAGGAAGCTGTGAAATTCTTCTGAAACAGAAGCAAAGCGTAAGCACACAGAAAGACACACATGTGCTTGAATAGAAGAGATTTTAGATATTAATTTACATCTGTAACATAATTCCAGCAAAAATTCCCACAGTTGTTTTTTGTTTGTTTGTTGCTTTTACTGGAATTAAACTAGCCGATTTTAAAGTTCATTGGGAAGAACACACCAGCAAGAACAGACACGGTGGGCTTTTCCAGGAGGGACCTTAGGAGTGGGTTGAGGCCCCAGGAAAGGCTGGTATTGGAGGCCAGTGCAGGCGAGAGGGAGGTGAGGAGGGCGAGCAGGTGGTGAGGGAGGGGTGGGGGTGGGGGGCCAAGGAGGAAGTGTCGGGGCAAAGGAAGAGAACCAGGAAGGAAAAATGCCACAGGAAACAAGGGTGTGGAGAGCAACTTCCCCAAAGGAGGAAACGACCAAGCAGCCAAGCTTCTGGACGTCGCCTTTCATCGGGGTCGGGGCAGGTGGGCACTCTTGTGTGACCCGTGGGGCGGTGGAATCTGAAACCTGCATGCGTGAGGCAGAGGCATGAATGAGGTCACCAGGGACGAATAACTAATTCAGACGTTTTGGTGACTTTCCTCTTGGACGTTGCTCTAGGGCCATGTACGTGTAGCATCTCTGCACACACATTGCAGATGGAATCGTACCAAGCCCGTGCCCTACAATCTACTTTTCCACTCAGCGGTAGATTGTGAAAGTCATGAAGTCATGGCTTGCTCATCTTTGTAAGTCTGACTTAACGCCATAAAAATGTGGGGGGGGGTGTGGACTGAATCAGAAGGATTCATTCTTTCATTTAAATATCTAACGAATGCTTCCCATGCGCCAGGCGTTATTCTGGACGCTCGGGGTAATGGAGTGAACAAAACAAAGATCCCTCCTGAAGGGCGTGTGGATGTTCCGTTCCAGACAGACAGTAAACAGTAAGCACAGCAAATAGTTACTATGTGGAAGGTGGTAAGTGCTATGGGGGAAAAAGATCGCCAGGGGAAGGGGGGTTGGGGGAGGGGGTGGGTGGCAGGTGGCAATTTTGGGAACATGGGAAGGTGAGGCTTCACCCAGAGCCTGGAAGCAAGTGCGAGGCAGGGGCGCTATTCATGGAGAGAGGGGACAGAGGAGGGCTGGAGGGATACGAGGGTGACATTATTGTCATATGTGGAGTCATCCGTGTTAGACCTCAGAACAGGGGATGTCCTGTGGAGGGGTTAGTGTGTCGGCGTAGAGCTGACGAGCAATGTTTGGCCTGGAGGAAACGATTGGAACATTTTAATGAGATTCTGCAAAGCGAGGGTTCCCAAACGTTAGCCTCTGTGGGCCCCACCCCCAGAATTTCTGACTCGGTTGGTCTGGGGTGGGGCCTGAGAATCTGCATTTCCAGCGGGCTCCCAGTTGATGCCGTTGGTCCAGGGGCCACACTTCGGGAACAGCTGGGGTGGAGCAAAGGAGGCTGAGTTTGGGATTCCTAGAAAAAAAGGAAAGTGGATGGAGACAGCCTTCAAAGAAGGATGGAAGGGGTGAGGATGAACCGGAGAGGGCAGGTCCCAAAAGCCAAGTGGAGAAAGGCCTCAAGGAAATGGGACAGGCTAGCAGAATTAAATACTCTGACTGATGGGGCAGGGACGTGCTTGCTAAATCTGGCCACTGGGGACTTGGTTTAGTGGTCTGGGAATTAAGAGTGGGGAGAGGCTATTCTCGTTAAAGAGGAGAGGCTGGTCTGATGACAGGGGCAGGAGGTTAGAGAGGGAGCAGGACTCTCTACTTCACGGCATTTTCTTGACTTGAAACTGAACAGGGACAGAACTTTTGCAAAGGCATCACTAGAGAAGGACAGAGATTCTGTTAGACTGGTCTAGACGTGTGCTCTTAATGACAATTGTAGCTGTTGGAAGGGACATTTCTTTAAAGTTTATTTATTTATTTTGAGAGAGGGAGCACTCGCGTGTGCTGGGGAGGGGCAGAGAGAGGGAGAGACAGAATCCCAAGCGGGCTCTGCGATGTCAGTGCAGACCTGTAGCGGGGCTCGATCCCATAAACCATGAGATCATGGCCTCAGCCGAGATCGAGAGCCGGACACTTAACCTACCGAGCCGCCCGGGCGCCCCTGGAAGGGACATTTGACTGGACCTGCCTGATGGAACATAAAATATAGGACAACGTGGAAGAAGCTATGAAATACACAACAGTTAAAAAGTATAATTTAGCAATGAGATACTACCAACCAAAGCAGAAATCATAAAGCAAAATATTGGTAGTTTTCACTATGCAAACGAAGACTTTAGTATCCCCAAACACATCATGTTCAAAAATAAGACATGAACGACAAATTGAGAATTTCAAAATATATATTTCATATATGTAATAAAGGGTCAGTGTTTACAGGATTAAAAAATTCTTCGAAACCAGTAAAAAAAAAAAAGACCAACTAAAATAGACAAAAGACAAAAAAATTCTCAAGTGGAGAATTAAAAATTACCAATAAATAGTTTTTAAATACTTCTTTATTCATATTCTTAGCGATAGAAATCAAAGTAATCATCAAATTTTCACTTTTAAAAATTGACACAAATTCTTGTATAGTTTTTTTTCTAATGCTTATTTATTTTTGAGAGAGAGAGAGAGAGAGAGACAGGGGAGGGGCAGAGAGAGAGGGAGAGACACAGAACCCGAAGCAGGCTCCAGGCTCTGAGCTGTCAGCACAGAGCCCGATGTGGGGCTCGAACCCACAAACCGTGAGATCATGACCTGAGCCGAAGTCGGACGCTTGGCTGCTTTCCCGACTGAACCACCCAGGTGCCTGGAGTGACCCCTCTTTTTATCTGTTTGGTCCGTTTGTCCTGCAAGATGCAGTCCTGGGCAGCCACCTTTGGCTTTCAGGAAGGATTAGCTTCTCCTTTCTCTGAAGGAGCTTGGGTAATCATTTTATTTTATTCTATTTTATTTTTAAATGTTTATTTATTCCGTGGTGGGGGAGGGGCAGAGAGAGGGAGTAAGAATCCTAAGCAGGCCCCATGTTGTCAACGCAGAGCCCAACTCGGGGCTTGATCTCATGAACCGTGAAATCCTGACCTGAGCCGAAATCAAGAGGCGGACACTTAGCCGACTGAGCCCCCCGGGCGCCCCTGGATAGTCATTTTAACGGAGACGTGTTCACTGTGGACGGCGACGATTTACTCGTATTTCTGTTATTTGTCGTTGACGCTAAGCTTTCTCGTCGCAGAGTTCGTGTCTTACTGTCTCATGATTAACCCCTGCCCCTTGCACCCAGCATAGCCCCTGACCGTGGAAGGTACTCAGGACGTCTGTGTTGACGACACAAGGAAGGAGGGCAGGCTGTGGTTTTGTAGCAATGCCCGAGGGCACAGAACCTGGACGCCAGGACGCACAGGATGGCGGGCGTTCACCGGCTCGACTCCAGGTCTGGACCAGTGGTGGTGCTTCCCAGGCTCCACCGCATACAAAGGAGGGGCCTGGAAATCTGCATTTTAGGCTCCTCTCGCGGGTGTGAGCCATGCTGTGGCAGGTGGGCAGAGCAGGTGCCGAGCTGAGCTGGCTGGAGAAGGAGGGGGCCGAAGCAAGCGACGCAGGTGCACTGAGTGTCCGCTTAGAGTCTGCGGGGGGTGGGGGTGGGAGGGTGGCACAGGTGAGCTTCTGGGAGGTTCTGACCTGGGGCTGCTTTATCCTACCTCTAGGAGGGAGATTTCCAAAGAGGCGGGACGGTGGCCTCCAGGTGGGATTTCTGTCGGAGCTGGGACGTTGATGGGGGCGTCTGTCCGTCCACCCTCATGAACGAGCAGGAGGGAGACCAGAGGAAAACTGGCTCGTCAGCAAGTTTGGCAGACGGGACCCAGAGGCAGGACAATAGACAGAAGATCTGCCTGGTGGCGCTTACGTCACTCAGCCCGCCTCGCACCTCGCGGCGACCGCCGTGCCTCACGGGGTGTGCTGTGGAGTGGCCTGTGGGCTTCATTTAAGTGACAATTCTAAGTACAGGAGTTACGGTTGCAACATAATCTCCGAGTGATCATTTGTACTCTGCGTGACAAATTTGAGCCGGTACCCCAGGTCGGTCCGGTACGATCCAATAGTTTGCGGCCGCCAATGGGAGCGTCTGCTCCCATCCCAGGGGCAGGGAAGGTGGGGCACAACCCAGTGGCCCGGGGTATTAGGAGTAGCACGGGACGCCCACGGCTGGCCTGTGCTTCTGTGAGGGTGTGCAGTGGCTGGGGACAGTGAGGGCCCACCGTGGCTTTCATTTGAGTCTGACCCTTAGATACATAAAGGTCACAGGAGGTGGCGAAAGCCTCGGAACACCATGACTTATAGTCTTTGGAGGAGAGAGGCTGATTTCTGCTCGTTCCGAGTCTCGCCAAAGAAACCACTCCATGCCCCTGAGTTGGGCGTCAGGGTGAACCCAGAAATGTGACAGTGACACCCTTGCCAGAAGGTGGGGTTGGCTGGGGCCTCTGGGTCTCGCTCCCTGGGGAGAGCAGCTCTGTGATGCTTGGAGAGCAGTCTCCACCAGGATGAGGCCTGTAAACTCTGAATCGAGCTCCAACTCTAGTGGTATGCCATTCAGGGCCTCCTCTGCCCCGGCCTGGCCTTGCTCTAGACCTCCTTCCCCTTCTCTGTCTCGCTCTGCCCCTCGCATGACCCCAGCAGCCAGGCCGCATAGCCACCGTTCCCCTAGGTGTGCTTTTCGACCCCTGGCCTTTGCGCGTGCTGGCCTGGCTTCTCGGGAGCCCCTCCTCGTCTCTGGCATTCGCGACCCAATCCAAATGTCATACCCTCCAAGTCATAGCCTCCCGAGCACCGCCTACATACCTCTTTCCCTTGTTTTATTCACAAACTTTTGAGCAGAGCGGCAAATTGTTCGTTCTTAACTATTCCCACACGTACCCGCTTCCCTCGCCTTCCCACTGGTGATGACTCTTGGGATAATTCGCTTTGCTCAGAGCCCACGTTTTGAGCTCAGGATGTGTTTAAACTGTGATTCTCGAGCTCTTCACGGTAACACGCTCTTCGTTGCCCGTGAAATGAGCAAGAACCCGCGTTAGTGAATTTCGTTTCCTGGGGCTTCGATGCAAAATCGTACAGACTGAGTCTGCTGCTCCTTTTCTTCGCGAAAACGACAGCCCACAACTGACGGTGAACCCTTAAAAACGCATCTGTGGTAGAGCTCCAAAAATCGGAACAGGATTTCCTTCCCTAGCCGTAGATACTGACAGATGCTTTTCCGTGTGGTGTTATCTAGATTTTCTCCGCCGTGTGATAAAGCGCTATTTCCTTAGGCACTTTCCTCATCCCAAATCACCTTGTAAATGACGAATGCGTAAGAAGTCCCTTATGAACACGTCGACTCTCTTGGTGCCTCACTTTCCAGCGGGTGCCCAAAGAGGAGGATGGCCCTTGGTGGGCCTGCTGGTCTCCCTTACCGTGTCCTTGCTGGGACCCCTCGGTGGCTTTTCTAAGGATGAGAACCCACGTGCTTCCGTGCTTGTCCTGGTTGCTATGACCAGCAGGCCAATCTGAGACTTAGAAATCTTCAGGTCCTTCTGTGACGTCCCCTGCTGCCCACGTTCCCCTGACACTGTTGGTTGGATGCCACACAGGCACCGAGGTACTGTGGGTCTGGGGGAGGTGAGGGCCTTCCCGACTGGCGTGTGAGAGGTAGGGTGACGATTACTCACGTTCCAGTTATATTTGGAGGTGGGCCGACACGATCTGCCGCTGGATCGGATGAGTGGGGAGAGGGGGGAGAGGATAGAGGACTCGAGAAGGAGGCTGTCGCTTTGGCCAGATCCGACTGGTGGATGGTTCACCTCTCATGACGGAGCAGCGGGTGTGAGGCAATAAAGTGAGAGATCTGTCTGGACAGGTGAGCTTGAGATGCTTACGAGACATCCACGTGGAGATGAGGAGGAGGCCGTTGCGTATGCGTGGAAGGAAAGCCAGGGGCAGGACAAACACACAGAGGAGCCAGTTGGCCATTGGAATCGGCAACGGGAGGTCATCGGTGACCTTGACCAGGGTGGTTAGGATGGAGGGGCAGGGAGCATATGCCAGTGGTATGGGGGGCAGAGAGCATGTTGGGTAAGGACCTGGAGACACGTGTATGGACAGCTCCTTCCAAGGGCTTTGTTGCAAAGAGCAGGAAAATACAGTTGGGGCGGCAGTGTGGTTGAGAGGCCATTGGGCGTGTTGGGACAATTTCTAACATCTTAGCTCCTGACCCTGCCCAGCCCCCTGCCAGTTTCCTCCAATGACCCGTAATGGCTTGTGCCCATGGGGGCCTGACCTAGGACAGGAGTCAGTGTGCGTCCTTGGGCTTAAATGGGTACCTCATTAAAGCTGACACAGCCGACTGCAATGATGCCTCACATCACAACTCCCAACCCCCTGACTGAAAATAACAACACTGCAGAACCCTCACCCAGGTCTTTGCCAGCGAATGAGCTCATCCTTAATGTGGCCTTGATGATGGATTTACGTATCTCCTCCCTCATGAGGCAAGCACCAAGGTGAGGAAACACTGAGACCCGGGAACACGCAGAGGACGTACAGAGCCCTGGGTTGGCAAGGCCAGGTCCCAGCCTTCCATGCCCGACGGCTGATGCCTTCTCAGGCCACAGAATGGTCCCTTTTGCTGTTCTGCTTCCGGCTGGGCGGGCAGGAAGTCGTCCTCACGCGGGGGAGTGGGGCGGGTGGCAAGAAGGTGCTTCAACGTCCTGGGTGCAGACGGTTGCAGGAGCTAGAGCCCGGGGCACGGTTGGAGCGGATGAGCAATCTGGAACATTCGTTCAGTGTGTGTGTGTGGATGGGGGGGGAGGGGAGCGGGTGGATTTGCCACGGAAGACCGGGGCGTGAGCGACCTTTGCGGATTCTCGCCCCGCTCCAGTGCCTTCCACCCCAGCTAACAGCACTTCCTAATAAGACCGAGGGGAGAGCTTGGGTGCTGGTTTTCGACATCCATTTATTCGTTCTTTAGTTTTAAAGCAAAGTGTCGTAAAGGAAGTTTTTGCGTGGTTTCCCCGTGTCCCAGCTGGGAAGGGCAAGGGGCACCTGGCCCACCTGCTCGGTGCCTGTTCTCCTGACCACCACGCCCCTCTGGACTTTGTCATCCTCCGTAGCTCGGGCCACAGGGCTGTGGTTCAACAGGCAAATGTCACTGCTTCCCGTTGGCCAAGAGCTCGCTGCCCTCACTGGACGGCCAATGGCCAATGGCTCAATGGCCAATGGATGGCAAGAGAAGAGGACGTTTGTGGAAGACAAGCGTCCTTCTGGGAGAAGTCTTCTCTGCGCATAGGAGAACTTCACTCTTATAATCTTCCCGGGTTCCTTGTTCATGGCGAATAACTATGAACTCAACATGAAGATAGAGTTGAGAAAACCTCCTGCTGCAGGTGGAAAGGGCCTCCGCCACTCCCCGTGTTGTCTGTGAGCCGTGGGGCTCCTTTGCCAAGAGGCCAGTTCTGCTTCAGAAGCTTCTTGGAGAGGGAAGCAGAGACCTTCTGCTCTGGGAGCAGATCCCGGGTTTGGCGGCTGGTGCTGTTGCCCGTGCAGCTGGAGGAGGGGCCTCCTCGTCTGGGGTGTCTGGCCCTGCTGTAAGGGCACCCATGAGCGTCCCAGATCCCCTCCCCTGCTTGCTGGCTCCAGCTTGCTTTATTGTATACGTCCACGCTCTGCTCTTGGGCCTGGGGTGGGGGCATCTTCCAGAAGCTGTTCTTCCCTGCCAAGTAGCCCTTCCCTTGAAGGCTGGCCTGCTGGCCTAGAGCTTCTTCCCCATGTTGACTTCTCTCCTTGGGCCCTTGGAACCTTTCCTGCCGGTGAGCCTCAGGGGGTGGTGGAGGGGAGCCTTAGGAGACCCCTGGAGTATATGATTCCACCTTCTAAAGGCAGGGGAGACTTTTATCAAGAACATCATTCTTTTTCTTTTCTTTGTTTTAAGTAAGCTCCTTGCCCAGCACAGAGCCCAACACGGGACTTGAACTCAGAACCCTGAGATCCAGACCTGAGCTGAGGAGCACCTGGGTGGCTCAGTCAGTTGAGCATCTGACTCTTCGTTTTTTTAATGTTTATATATTTTTGAGAGAGAAAGAGAGAGAGAGAGAGTGGGGTAGGGGCAGAGGATCTGAAGCAGGCTCTGTGCTGACAGCAGAGAGCCCGATGTGGAGGTCGAACTCACAAATCATGAGATGACCTGGGCCGAGATTGGACGCTTAACCGAGGGAGCCGCCCAGGTGCCCACCCCCCCGCCCACACCCCCGCATCGGACTCTTGATTTAGGTTCAGGTCATGATCTCACAGTTCATGGGATCAAGCCCCACAATGGGCTCTGTGCTGACAGCGTGGAGCCTGCTTGAGATTCTCTCTCCCTCTCTCTCCGCCCCTCCCCTGCTCACGTGTGTATGTGTTTTCTCTCTCTCTCTCTCTCTCTCAAAATAAAAAAGTAAACATTAAAAAAAAAAAAAGAGTTGAGGGGCACCTGGGTGGCTCAGTTGGTTAAACGTCCGACTTCGGCTCGGGTCATGATCTCACCGTTCGTGGGTTCGAGCCCCGCGTCAGGCTCTGTGTCGACAGCTCGGGGCCTGGAGCCCGCTTCGGATTCTGTGTCTCCCTCTCTCTCTGCCCCTCCCCCCCACTCTCTCTCTCTCAAAAATAAATAAACATTAAAAGTTTAAAAAAAAAGAGCTAAGATCAAGCGTCAGACGCTTAACCAACTGAGCTACCCAGGCGCCCCAAGAACATCATTGTTAAGCAAGTAATGTCAAGTTTGCTATGCTTTTTCAGGCTTTATGCTGTAGATCCCAACCAAGGTCAAATAAGGTCATCCCAGAAATGAAGTGTTTCAAGCGGGAAAAATCATCACACATCCTACTTCCCTCCCTCCCTCCATCTCTCCCTCCATTCTTTCTTCCTTTCCTCTTTCCCACTCTACCCACTTTTCTCCTTCCTCTTATATGGATATCTCTATGGACAGATTATGAAGAAACTTAGCTTTTTCATCCCAAAGAGGGAAGAAGGAAGTTGAACTCAGACTCTTACCATGGCCTTGTCGCTTTTGTTTCAGGGTAAGGATGGAAAGCTTCGGAAGCTCTGCACACAGGTACTGGAAGGGACCCTGGTGGTCCTCGCAGGGTTCACAGGGGGTCACAGATGAGGCCCTGGCTCATCCATTCTCTGTCACGGAGTGACAGCCTCTGTTACTCTGAGACTCTCTGGGTCTCAAGCGTCTCCCAGCATCGAAGGTCCCTATCTTTGGGCAGAGGTTGGGGTGGTGTGGCAGCTTCCGGACAGAGCACGAAGTCGCCCTTGATAGCGGATGGCGGGCGGAGAAAATCCTTTTACTGGTCTCTGCCCACGATGTCGAGAAAGGTCTGTTTCACTGAAAGCAGCACCATCGATGTGACGGGGGGTCCCGAGAGGAGGCAGTGCCTGGTCAGGCAGATCCAACGTGTCAGCTTTGTCGGAAGGGAGCCTAGGTCTCGGGACCTTTTGAGACACCAAAGAGGGTCCCGCTGTCACTTCCCCAAGGCCATGGCTCAGTTAGTGGCACAGGAGAGGACACTCAAGTGATTCTTCTAGGACACAGAAGTCACTCCAGGCGACCGAGGTGGCTGCTGTCCCCAGTTCAGAGCAGCAGCTGTTGGGGTTAATGGCAGTCCTCTTGCTGGTCATTTCAAGCCCCCTCCCCCAACCAGGACCCCCCTGGAAAGACGGTGGAGAGAGGAATATCGCTAACTTCCTACGGTCGGTTGACAGTTTGACGGACACACCGTTTAAGTCACAGACCCTCCGAGGGCAAACGGTTGCTGAATTAGTGGAAATAGTCATGATTGTTAGCCTGGGAACCACATAGGTGGAGAGCACAGAGTGTTTAAAGCTTATTATTCTCACTCCCTCCCCAAGTAATTGTCTTGCCCATGAAAAACAGGCTGTGATTAAGATATTAGGATGATCTTGTCGCTGACTGATGAGCTTGGGCGTCAATCCTTCTGCAGCCATTAGTTCTGATCTTGAGCGCTACTGACCCGGAACAGGGACATCGCATCTTCCTCTGCTGCTTTCCCACGGAGCTTCATAAATTCTGCATGTGGCATTCGTGCCACGTCTTCAGCTTCTTTCGCTGCTAAGGGCTCATGCTCCCCGTGGTGGGTTGGTGAAGCAATCTCAGCGTCGGTCCCGTGGGACTCTCGTTCCGTGGGTTGTACAAGGACAGGATGGAAAAATACAATTATTTGGGGAATGTTGGGCTAGACAGGTCTTCTCGTTACGTGACTACGTCGGGTCCTTTGCACAAGTGTGCGTCTTCGAAGGAGGGAGGCGTCGAGGGCACTTCTCAAACTTCCTTTCCTGAGGCAAGGAAATCTTTTGGTGTAAAACCCACTCTGGGTCTCTTATGCCCAGGTCCGTATTTTGGGAAATGTTGCTCTCAAAGGAAATGATCAAGTCTTTGCGATCTCCCAGGCCAGCACTGCCCAACAGCAACATAATGGGAGCCACCAAGGCAAGCCACGGTTGTGATTTGAGTTTCCCAATAGTCACGTTAAGAAAATAAAAGTAAGCAGGTGAAATTAATTAAAAAAAAATTTTTTTTTAATATTTATTTATTCTTGAGAGACAGAGCGCAAGCAAGGGAGGAGCAGAGAAAGGAGACACAGAATGTAAATCAGGCTCCAGGCTCTGAGCTGTCAGTACGGAGCCCGACGCGGGGCACGAACCCACGAACTGAGATCGTGACCCGATCCGAACTTGGACGCTCCACCGACTGACCCACCCAGGCACCCAACAGGTGAAATTAATTTTAATAATATATTATGTGTCGTATAATATAAAATTATGTATAAAAATATATAAATCCTTAGGTATAAATGAGGAATACATGTACATTTATATATGACCTACGTAACTCATATCAAAAATATTACCATTTCAAGATGTAGTCAATATGAAAGTATTGATGTTTGGATTTTCTTTCTACCACGTCATTAAAATCTGATAAGCATTTGACTCCTGCGGTACAGCTCAGACTAGCCACCTTTCAAAGACTCAGCAGCCCCATGGGGCTGGTGGCTGCCATATTGGACAGTGTGCCTCTATTCCAGTCTCTGCCCGGTGCAGGTTCCACACCCCATGTGACACGTGTAGAGGCCACACACACTCAGTGAGACCCCTTTAGAAGTACAGTGATGGGGCTTCTTGCCAAAAGGGGTTCACACCGCATTGGTCTTTGGCACACCCCTCACCCATCTGCCTAATGTTCTACTAGGATCTGGAGAATCAGCCACAAGATTGCTGCAGCCGGATATGTGTGTGTGTGACCATGCGTGGGCATGTTTTGGAGCAGGTTTCTGCCCAGAATCTCATATCCCGTTCTAGCTGGGGTGGGCGGTCCGACAAGCCAGAAGGAAACCTCACTGTAATGCCCCCTTGACATTGGGGTCTGGAGCCTGGAACCTCCAACCCTTGGCAGTCCCCCTGGCCCCTTGTCCCCTCTTCTCCCTCCTGACAAAGGTTCCCCCATGGTCTCCGCCCGCCCTCCACAGTCCCACTCGGGAGGGAGGCTGGGGGCAGAGAGTGGAAGGGGCCATCACCATCCTTTCCCTTTTCCCTTCACCCGCCAGGAGGCTCTCTCCTGGGTCTGTGATCCTGGGAGTGTCCCGCCCTCTGACCTGTCTGACCCCTCCATCTCTTCTGTGTTTGCTTCTGATGCCCGACACACCCCTCCGAGGAGGCTGGAACAGAACCTGGGGTCACAACGTGTGCCTCTCAGGTCACCTTGTTCTACTGAACCTTCAGCCCTTACTGACCCCGAGTGGTCTCCGTGTGCAGCTGCCTCAGTTCATCTTGTCTTCCCTGCCCGGCGGGGAGCCGAACGGCCAGCGGGAACCGTCTCGTGCGTGTGGTCTGCAGCGGAGATCTGAGATGACGAAGTCGCAGATAAAGTCGCGAAGACTCCGAGACCCGGGTCGTGGCCGGCAGACAGCTGGGGCTGGGGGAGGCTCAGTCCCGGTCGTCTGACTGGACAGACGCCTCACCGAGACACTCTCCCCTCCCGCTGTCTTATCTCAGCCTCGGGGACACACGGGTCAGGGCTGTGGCCTCTTGCAAAAGACAATCCTTGAGTGTTTGCGCCCCACTCTGAGGTCTTTCCTGTGGCTGTGCTTATGCTCAGAAGCTGTCTGCTCTTCACTGGGGGAGAGGAAAGGACTGGAGAACGGGTTGCTGGCAACTGACCTCACCTACTCATAATGTCTTTAAAATGGACCCCAGCGGCCCCTGTGCCTGGTGCTAAGGCCTGCCTGGCGGCCCCTTTCCTCCATGCGGTGGGCACACTTCCCACTCCTGGCCCAAGGGCCGCCGTGCTGTCACCCAGACGGAAGCGTGTGCGTCGAGAGCAGGTGCCCAGAAGCGGGGCTGGGTGCTGGTTCTCTGCCCGAGCCGGCTGAGGACCCACGACTCTCCAAAGCCCGTGCGTCTGGACACAAGATGCACAGAAACGGCCATCTTGTCTCTATAAAGGGGTCTCACATGGGAGCCCAGGCTGCGAGTCATCAGAATAACTCTATGTGCCAGCCATGTGCCAGCCAGGCACAGCAGAGGGCACCAGGGTGGGTTGCCTGTGTCCTCAGCTGGTGGGGGGGGGGCGGGCACGGACAGGTGCATCACCAGACCCGTGCACCTGACCTCTGTCCAGGCAGCTGAGGCTTTGCAACACTGGGAGCTTCATCTCACCTAGAAATAGTGATGGTTAACATGCTGCTTTGACATAATTATGTCTCCTCACTTGTCACCTTTTTATTTTATTGTTTACTTATTTTTTAAAGTTTATTTATTTTCGAGTGAGGGAGAGTACAAGTGGGGGAGGAACAGAGAGAGAGAGGGAGAGAGGCTCCAAGCAGGCTCAGCACTGTCAGCACAGAGTGCCATGCAGGGCTTGAACCCATGAACCATGAGATCATGACCTGAGCCGAAACCAAGAGTCGGACTGAGCCACCCAGGCGCCCCCATTTGTTGCCTGTGACATTTCTCTGAGTACATCCCTGGACGGCAGCATCAGCAGCACCTGCGAGCTCGGTGGATATTCAGGTTCTCAGGTGCCATCCAGACCCAGCAACCCGGCAACTCTGGGTCTGGCACCAGGAACGTGTGTGTGAACAAGCCTTCCAGGCCTGCGCCGTCCCGTGTGGGGGCCGCTGGCCTTGCTGTGGCTTCTGAGGTGGCCGGGGAGACGCACTGGGCTTCGCGACCTCGTATGAAGTCAATATACTGCATTACATTTTTTTGTACTGGTTACATGTTGAAAGAATAATATTTTCGATACATTGAGCTATCTAAAATATATTATTAAACCTCATTTTACCTGCTTCCTCTTACTTTTTTTTAGAGTGGTTTCTAGAAAATTTAAAGCCACCGACGTGGCTTGTTCTAGGCGATTCTGAGGCACATTGACAGATGAGGACAGCGCCCTACCAGCTTAGGGCTTGGAGAAGCTTGAGAGACACCAGGAATCATTTCCAGGAGAGGCGGGCCGTGAGCCACAGGCCAGGAGAATGAAGGTCTGATTCCCTGCAAGGACCAGAGGCGGGTGAGTTGGGAATGTGACCTTTTCATTTCATAGGATCTGGCATTTGCTTTTTGCCCCTACGTACTCACGAGACTAAATAAAGAGAACCCAAACCAAACAAATAGCCACCCCCCCCCCTTACAGACCTCAAACAAACAAACAAACAAGCAAAGAATTCCTAAATCCTACTTAACAACGAAGGATTTCGAGGGGGCAGAGATGGGTATCCGCAGCATTGCCTTGGAGGAGGAGAGGAAGGAAAGAAAGCGCTTTTATCAGAATTCCAAATCCCGAGTAGCTGACTTACCCGGTGCTTCTGCGATGCAGATGGGTCCTCTTGCTTTAGAACAAATCCCTTTGCTGCCTGTGAGGAAACAAGGCAACTTCGGGGAGTCTGGGCCTTCCTGTCGGCTAATCCTCGGAACCCCAAGCTTAAAAGGAGCAGCTTTGTTTGGTGTGTGTGTGTGTGTGTGTGTGTGTGTGTGTGTGTGTTTTGTGGGTGAGCTAAGTGAGAAGGATGGTCAGCTGAGTGCGTGCACGGCTAAGGGTAGAAATCGTCGTCAGGGTGACTTATGAATAAGGAAAGGGGTAGTAGGGATCCTGATGCGGAAGGAAGCAGTGAACAATGGAGACAGTCTTTCTGCCTCTAAATGGGTCTCTGTTTCAGAGGCACAGATTTCAAGAGCGAATCCTTCAAGACGGAGAAGCCGAAGGACCGGCCAGCCCAGGACGGCCCGTTTTTCTGCGGACCGCTCCCTGTTCGGAACCAATTTTGTGGAATCTTTCCATGAAAGGTTGCGGGGTGAGATTTACGTTTAATCGATGGACTTCAAGCCCCACAGACTGCCCTCCGTTGCATGGCCTCATGCAATCTGCAGAAGGACAAATCTTTTGAACAGCAAAAGACTGACACCCCACCCCCCCACCCCGGAACAAGAGGGAGTTCTGCATGAGACCATCTTCTGGACTTGAACCTCAACATCAGCTCTCCAGAGCCTTCAGCCTGACAGCCCACCCTGAAGGGTTTGGACTTGTCAGGCTCCATAATCACATGAGCCAATTACTTAAAATAAATCTCTCTACAAATGCCCAGCCTACTGGTTCTGTTTCCCTGGAAAACTCTAATACATACGGTTTGGGACAAGGCAAACCTAGGAGCCCTTCCAAATTGCAGGCTCAGCCAAGTTGACACATAAAAGAAACCACAGTGCTGTATAACCTGGTATAACTCTAGAGGAACCTTCCTGACGTGTCTTGTTTAACCCCTTATGTTGGAGGCAAGGGGACTGGAAGTAGCTAATGCCCTCAGCTTGACCTCCCCTGGTCAAGGGACAGTGTTCTGTCCCCGTGGGGAGGGTCCCCTGGGCGCCCCAGCTCTCCTGACAAATACGGAGTGCCAGGGAAAGGAGTTCTCCAGCTTTGCTTCCGAACTGGGCCGAGGGCTCCTGCGGCCGAAGGAAACGAGTGGGAGTCTCCTCCCGCTTTTCCAAGGGCATGACGTCAGTGGGCCATACTCTTCCCGTTGTAAGCATTTCTCTACTTTAACTTCGCTCGAAGCTTCGGTGCCTGCCTCTGCTTCTCTGCCAGCGGGCGCCGGTGAGCCAGGCGGGCCTTCCTGCAGAAGCAAGCTGGTATGGCCGCGAGTCGAACCGGTGCGGACCCTGGTGACCCGGGGCAAGTTGCCAGACCTCCCTGTGCCTCCCTCTCCTTGCACAAAACGTACCCCTGCAGAGGGTTATGGGGACGAGTCAGTGCCTTCCCACCCGACTCAGTCTGGGAGCCCCTTGGGCCCATGGTTCTGCCTTGCTTTCTGGCCAGAGGGCCCAGCACTGGCTACGGATGGGAGCCCGCTGGTAAGACGCACCTGTAATGACAGTTCCCCTGGTCCCTCAGGCGATGGGAGCCGCGGTCTGACAGCTCCTCCCCCGGGTTTGTGCCGCCAGCTGCTCCCACCCCACCCCTGGCTCTCCTGTTGCCACTGAGGCGTGAGACCCCACTGGACCTGGGAGGTGCCCGCGCCTACACGACCTGGCAAAGGCCCAGTGCTGAGGAATGTGTCAGAAGGCTCCTGGAGCCTGGGGGATTGGGATGGATTTGCCATGTGGATCTGAGGACTCAGAGGGCCAAGAGGATAGCCTAATTATTATTATTTTTAAATGTTTCCTATTTATTTTTGAGGGAGAGGGAGACAGAGCATGCGTGGGGGAGGGGCAGAGAGAGAGGGAGACACAGAATCCGAGGCAGGCTCCAGGATCCGAGCGGTCGGCACAGAGCCCGACGCGGGACTCGAACCCACGAGCCGCGAGATCGTGACCTGAGCCGAAGTCGGAGGCTTAACCGAGTGAGCCACCCAGGCGCCCCGATCCCCATTATTAAATAGACGGGAAATGCACCAGAGGAAGGGGTCCTGGCATCTCTCGGGAGTTTGCAGGTGGCCATCCTCCATGGCTGGGGTTGACCCAGAAAGGCCCCTGTAGAAGTGGGTGAGCTGAGTGGGATGGAGTCCTGGGCACCCGGCCAGCAGACAGTGAAGGTAATCTCAGTGACGGGGACGAAGGCCATTGTGGGAAGCAGGAGGCCTTGGCCCCAGGGGATCTGTGTTGAAACTGACTAGAGGGATGGCGGTTTTCTCAGGGGAGAACGAGGTGGACCCCCTAGCAGGGTATTGCTTGATTTCTGCAATAAAATGTTGCGGGTAGACTTGTGTCCCCCAGAAAGATATGTAGAAGTCCCTGTACGGTCACCCGTGAATGTGACCTTATTTGGAAATAAAGTCTGTGTAGATCTAGTCAAGTTGAGATGAGGCCATACTGAATTGGGGACACCCCAAATCCAATGACCGCTGTCCTCCTAAGAGGTAGTGATTTGGACACAGAGACTCACGGGAGATACACTCACAGGGCCGAAGGCCATGTGATGACCGAGGCAGAGATTGGAGGGACTCAGCTACAACCAGGGGCTGCAAACAACCACTAGGAATTGGAAGGGACAAAGAAGGATTCCTCCCTAGAGCCTTCAGAGGGAGCATGGCCCTGTCGACATCCTGACTTTGGACTTCCAGCCTCTACAGCTGTGAGAGAAGAGATTTGCGTTCTTTCGAGCCACAGCTTGTGGCCACTCTTAGGGCAGCCTTTGGAAGCCGGTAGCAGAAAACAGGCATCTGCTGCTACGAGGGGGACGTATGCCCTTCGGCAGAATCCAATTGAGCTCACAGTGGGCTGTTCAAAGCACCCTATCGTTATGTTTCTAGTCCCCGAACCCATACATGGAGAGACAGGGCTAGAAGCTGTCCATTTCCTGAGACATACAATACACGTAGGACGGTAGAAGGTGCCGCGCGGAGGCACCACTCAGCCAGGACTCGGTTCGCGTGCTGCTTCAGAGCCTCAGCCATGGTGCAGCAGGCTGCCATCTTGGAGCGAGGTCCCTGCCACTGCTGAGCCTGCTGTGGTGGCTGTTCCGGGTCTTTGCACCGCTGGCCAGTCAAGTGCTGGCCTTTCTCCTTGCTTCCCCATCGTGGCTGAGGTGTGCCACAGCCCACTTAGGCCCACACAAGTGCGACAGGACATGCGGGGAAGGTGACGCCCCTTGGGGGAATCCAACCAATGGGAGATGGGGTCAGTAGGCACGCATTCGTCTCCTCCCGGACTTGGACACTTGTTTTTGGAAAGTTGCAAACAACACAGAATGAACTGTGGAAAGGTCTTGCCTGGGGCCGGCTCTTGTCCCCACCACGTTCCGCTCCGACTGTGCAGGTGGCCAACCCCTCTGAGCCTCCTGAGCACAATTTGGTAACCATGCACACCCCGCAGGGTGGTTGGGGGTGGGGAGGGGCAGGGGGGACACCTGTGAGGCTCCTTCTATGGGGTCTGTGCACGATGGACACACTGGCAACTCTTCCCCTTCCTCCTTCCCTCGGGGATTCCCGTCCTACCTCGGAGGGAGAGCCGAGACCCTCAACACTTCCCTTCCCAGCATCCTCTTAGCCCTTGAAGGCAGTGCCATGAAAGAACATTAAATTAAAGTAAGATTGTCTTGTGCATCTGAAAATTAGGACCCTCACTAGCAGAACTTCAGTCTCTTAAGGTCTGTCTGTGTCACCTGTGACCAGCGATGGAGTCATATTCATTTTTTTTTTTCACCGTTCGGATGCCTTGCTATTTCCCGACTCAAGGTGAAGTGGAAAGATGCGAATCACTCCATGACTCAGCCACACGAGTCTCTGTGAAGGAGCATATGAAGCTTCAAAGCTTCTCCGGCTGTATGCATTATCTCCGTGGGTTGTCTCTTTCTTACAAACACCTTTCCACTCTGTCTCTTGGTTGGTGTTACACCCACCTGAATGTTGTTAAAGGGGACCTCGTTACAGCTCTTTGTGAGAGAGAGAGACGGTACCCTTTGGTGGAACCGAGGCCACGTTAACCAAGTTAACAAAGCTCACTGGATGTGTGACACTCCTACCAACGATGCCAAAGGAAATCATTTCTTCCGTGTCTCTATTCATGTTACTTCCCGTGGTTGACGTAATCAAAAGACAAAAAGCAACCACACGTAACCCGCAAATCTAAAAAATCACCAGATGTGGAGTACAACCCTCAGAGTCCAGACAATAAGACCGAGCTGCTGTGATGGCAGCAAGATGAACAAAGAGAAACAATTTTTTATGGTCAGAAACTCTCTTAATATTTTACCACATTATTTGCAGTTAGGGGAGGCAGGAGCCTTCCCGGAGAGCTGCCCTTTCACCATGGGAGGCAATGTTAATGTAAAAATCAACTCTGACTTTATATCTATTTCCATTTAGGCTTCCATTTATTATGGAGGTAACAAAACACTCAAAAAAATCAAGCTTGACATCTGACTAGAATGTCCAGTCGATGTCTTTACCCATCACTCTCTGTAAACAGGAGTCTCCGTTTTACTAACGCTTCAGAGGATTTCATGGGCCAGCCGCCATCGCCTTTTTCCTTCCAATTCCCTCAAGGTACCAATCTCGGGAAGTGTTTGTGTCCTGGTGGCAGAATCGTCTCTGGTTCCAGCGTGAGATGAGATGATAGGGAAGCCGATGAGGCAGAAGGTCCGTACAAAAATTGTGGGCAGCCGCGCGGTGAGGTTAAAAGAAATCTACCTACGGTTTGCCGGCCCCTCGCTTTTCTCCCCACACTTACCTCGGCTTTGTCAGTGTCACAGCGTCAAGGTAGGAAAGGATAAAGGATGCCCAAGTCATGCTGCCGATCACGCACTGGTAGAGCCTTTGTTAGAATGTTTCCACAGGAGAGTGATGGGTTTGCTTTTGGTCCTCCGTGTTCTCTGGCTTCTTCTCTTTGGATCGAAGTCTCTCTCCCTCGGCACGGTTGACATTTTGCGCTGAGTCATTCCTTGGAGTAAGGCTGTCCTGTGCATTATAGGAGGCTTAGCAGAATCCCCAGCATCTACCCCCGGGTGCATCTGTTCGTAGCAGATCCCCACCCCCAGCTGAGATCATTGAAAGTGTCCCAGATATTGCCGGATGTCCCCAGCCAGGGGAAGGGAGTCGTGACCTACTGCTTTGGACAGTCATGGCTCACGTGCTCTTGGAGGACACCCTCCTTTACCCTCCCCCGAGAGAAAGCGGGATCCAAGGTGAGTAGGTTAATTCAATGGCTCCCTTTTGGCAGGATTTTCATGGGAGAAGTGGGGAGGAAGGACCCAGGGTAGCAGAAGGTATAATTCTCCTTTCCCCTTTTCTCCCCAGTTAGAACAGGCAAGGCAGGACTCTTCTCTGTGAAGCTTGTTCTCCGTCTTCCAAGGGCTATGAGGTCAGGTCGAAACCAGGAGTGGAGAGGTGAGGGGTGGAAAGGGGATAAAGGCGGCCATGTTTTATTTCATGTCTGCAGCACCCCCACAGTTTCCGGCACATGGCAAGTGCTCAGTGATCGGCCCATCCACCGAGCTTGAGTGGAATTTGCGTAAGCTCCATCTAGAAGCCTTCCCCACGCAGCAGCAACGACGTCTCCCCTGACCACTCACAGTGGCGTCCATCCTCATGGTGAGCAGAGGGGACTCGAGACCTTGGGTCAAAATCACCCAGCAAGTATCACGTCTTTTGTATAACTTGATAAAAATGTTCCTTTCTTGCTACCTTCCTTCCCACTTACTGATACTTCCATCCTTCTTTTGTTGGTAATCCCTGACTGCCGGTGGTTGGGTATGACGGCTGGCTGGCTGGTCCGACGGCTGGCTGGCTGGCTGAAATGAAGAACTCAGTTGTTCCCGGGACATTGCTGAGTACCGACCACCGGGCCCTTCTCCTTGTGGTGCCACGGCTCTGAATATCGATCGGGGACGCAAGGTCGGGCAGTGGACTGCAGCTGTCACTCTTGCAGCGGGTGATGCTATGGCGTTTAAAGCACTACCCACAGCACTGAATTATTTTTTACAAATATGTGGTAGTATTCGATTCAAAGGAGACCGCAGATGAAATTCCCAGGATGCGGTGCAAACGACACGTTTGTGTATACCGTCTGTGTACTATGTTGTGATTAATAGAACCCAGTCACACAACACAGCCCAGGATGCAGTGTTCTTGATGCGGGCCAGCTGCCGAGACTCTACGGGTCCATCTCCAGTGTTGGCTGCTCTCCCGAGTTCCAGCCTTCAGACTCGACCACAGAATGTCCAGCAGGCATCTCCAATCTCTTATGTTTAAAACTGACTTCTGGGGACGCCTGGGTGGCTCAGTCGGCCAAGCGTCCGACTTCAGCTCGGGTCATGATCGCACTGTTGATGAGTTCGAGCCCCGCGTCGGGCTCTCTGCTGACAGCTTGGAGCCTAGAACCCGCTTTGGATTCTGCATCTCCCTCTCTCGCTGCCCCTCACACCCCTCTCAAAAACAAAGAAACGTTACAAAAATTATAAAATTGACTTCTGGATGCATTTCACCAGCTCCTCCCTGTCTCAGCTCATGGCCACTCCAGATTCCCCGCGGCTCTGCCAGAAGACCGGGAAACCTTCCCTTCTCTCTTTCTGATGCTCCCACATCAAGGCATGAGGAAATCCCACTGGCACCGGGTTGGCTTCAGAATTCGTGTGGAAACTGACCACCTTCCAACACCCCCCTTTGCTACTACCTTTATTTATGCTATTGTTTTCTTGCTCCTCTATTGCTGGGCTGGTCTCCTCAGTCCCATCCTTGTGTCCCTATCTCCTCCCTGTCCCCTAATCTTTGTTTGATACAGTAGACAGAGTGATCCTTTTTTTTTTTTTAAGTTTTAAATGTTTATTATTTATTTTTGAGAGAGAGAGAGAGAGAGAGCTGGGGAGGGGCAGAGAGAGAGGGAGACACAGAATCTGAAGCAGGCTCCAGGCTCCGAGCTGTCAGCACAGAGCCCGACACGGGGCTAGAACTCACGAACCGTGAGATCGTGGCCTGAGCCGAAGTCGGAGGATTAACCGACTGAGCCCCCCAGGCACCCCAGAGTGATCCTTTTAAAATGAAATACGATCAGGTCACTCCTCTGCTCAAAAGCAACCTCCCAGGGATGGTTTCCCATCTGGTTAGAAGACAAGCCCAAACTCTCACAGTGGCCTCTCAGACCCACCCATTACCTCCTGGCCTTTTCAGCCCCCCTCCTTGTGTCACTAACAGCCACCTGGGTGCCTACTGCTCCTCGGCCAACCCTGGGCTTCTCACCCTGGGGTCTCTGTCCTCATTCCCTCAGCCTGAGATGCTCCTGCCCCAGTAACCCCATGCCAAGACTCACCCTGCCTGTCTTGGGATAACGTCTTCCCAATAGGGCTCAAGATGGCCACCCTATTGACACCTGAGCCTGCGTCCAGGGACTGCTGAACCCCAGGGACTCTTGGTCCCCTTCCCCTCTTCCCCTTATTCTGGAGCGTTTGATGTCTCCTAACTTGTTGCAGCTTCCGTTCGAGGTCTGGCATCTGCTAGCGTGTGAGACCCTCAAAGGCAGGGATCTTCCTTCCTTTTGCTCCCTGACGCATCCCAGCACTGAGCCCAACAGATGCTCCCTAAGTGTCTGTTACATGGATGTATGTGACTGAATTAATCTCTCGTTTCTCCGTTCTCAGTTCCCAGCTTATCGTTTCCCCGATAGTTCTGGAAGCATGTCCCCATCTGTTCCGTTAGGGACCGTTTGCTCTCCGCAGCAACACGATCTACTCTTTCCTACCATTATGAAGTGAAAGTATTCGGTCATCCTATTCTCCATGTAGGTCTCTTTCTGATTTGAGATTTTTTTTTTTCTTCCTTTAAGACAGCCTGCTTTGGTTCTAAGGATGGAAAGTCCTTTGGCGTCGCACCGAGAAAATGGTAGAGTTTAAAAATGTTTGGGCTTTGACCTGCAGTAACTCTTTCCCTGGGCTTCAGTTTGATTGCCTCGATCTTCCCTCTGGAACCGGCAAATCTTTTCCTGTGCTCAGTAATCCGTTTTCTCCCCGTTGACGCTTGTTTGGGATCAGGGGCTGAGAGAGGGCTCCCCCAGCAGCCGGTCAGGTCACTGCTGGCACCTGTTAGTCACCGCCGAGAGGGAAAAGGAAACGTTTAGACCGATTGTATGTCTCCTTGACTGTTTAAACAGCTTCTGTTTTTTTCTAAGGAAGGGGCAGGGCTGTGGAGAGAGGGGCGGTGCCCCGTCCTGGTTGCCGGGGGGTGCCTGCAGTCTCCTCTGGGTGCCATCCTGCCTCTCCCAGCCCAGGGGAGCAGGTGGGGGCTGGGGGTGGGTGCTTCCGGTCCCCCAGGTTAGGGAAGGGGGCTGGATCACCGTGTCCTGCCATCCTTCCTCCCTCACCCTGTGAGTTGTGCTCTGTGCATCGCAGGGCACCAAGAAGAGCCACACGTGGTCCCTGCACTCGGGAGAGCCTCAACCTGATCAGCACGGAAAACAAAAGCCACTGACGCTGGCAGCCCATGCCTCGCTCCTTCTGTAGCACCTGACTTGTGTCCTGGCCCCTTTCCTGGACATCCTCGCGTCTTTTTCCGCCTGGGAACAATTTGCAAGCCTTCTTCTTCCCCACCTCTGGATCTGTCTCCTGTCTCATGTTTCCCGAACGTTTGTGGCCCCGGGGTGCCTCCCCCCGCCCCCCAAAACACTCTCTATGCTCTTCCTTTTTTTTTTTTTAATATTTATTTATTGTTGAGAGAGAGACAGAGACAGAGACAGAGTGTGAGCAGCGGAGGGGCAGAGAGGGGAGACACAGAATCTGAAGCAGGCTCCAGGCTCTGAGCTGGCAGCACAGAACCTGACGTGGGGCTCGAACTCGCTTACGGAGAGATCATGACCTGAGCCGAAGTCGGAGGCTTGACCGACTGAGCCCCCCAGGCGCCCTCTCCACGCTTTTCCACCCGCCTCTCACTCGTGTGTGTGATCTCACCTGCTCCCGGGGGCCGCGCGCGTCTCGGGGGAACAGCTCTCCTACCTTCTAAGTCTACATTTGCCTCGGCCCGGTGACCTTGCACCTCAAACACGGAAAACCACGATTTGATGACACCCCTCCTTTGTCAGTGGGCTCAGCTCACGCCCTCCCGGTCCCCCCATTTCCGCTTAGCCCCCATTCTCTCAAATCCACTCCCGTGGTCCCGAAGTCCTTCCCTCTTTCTCCACCTCCCTGGGAAGCCGTATTTTCTTTTAGAAGGTCCACCTGCTTCCGCTTGGGCCTCCTTCCAACCTACGGACGCACCAAGACTTCTGTCTGAGCTCCCTGAATCATAGCTCAGATCGTGATATGACCTCCGCTCAAAACTTTCTTGGCAGTGAAATGAAACTCACATTCCCTAGTTTGCTGGGGCTCTGATGGGGGTTTGCTCCTTCCAAGTCTACTTGGGGTGTCCTGCTCCACGTAAATGCCTCCCACCGAGCCGGGAGCTTAGTGGCTCCGGGAAGCGCCCGGCGCGTCCCCACTGTTGTTCTGTGTCCCCTCTGTCTGGGGTGCCTGGCGTCCTGACTTCACACGTGTCCCTCCTGCCTCCTCCGTCCCCCTTCCCCGCTCTCCCGCTGCAACGGTCCGTGCTGCTTCTCGATTCACCCACGACTTCTTAACCTGCACGCTTAGCACAAGCCGCCCTCGTTCAGGTGTTGATGCACACGCCCTTTTGCCCCAGAGACGGTGGCTTCGTTCACCGTACTCACACGCACGACGCATCGCACGGCACAGGGCTGGCAGGAGGATGTGTCCAATGAATGGCGACCAAGTAACTGGGGCAGCACACCGTCGACGTTCGTGGGGATCGTGTCTCGAGACCCAGGAGTGGTTAAGAGCTATGATTAAGGACATCGGTTTTACAGCTGGACTCGTATACCAGCTGTGTCACTAGCTGTGTGATCTTCTAAGAGTTACTCAACCTCTCTGAGCATCAGCTCCCGAAAACTAGCCCCTGCCTCGTAGGGATTTCGTGAGCGGAGGCATGAAGGTGCTCAGCACAGCGCCTGACACGTAGCCAGTGCTCTGCGAATGCTAAGTACGCGTGTTAACAATTTTTTACCTCCTTCCAAACGCAAACACAGTCCCAGGCGACTGACCCCTCAGACCCGCAGCCAGGGGCGAGCAGAGATGAGGTGCAGCTGAGAGGCCGACTCCAGCCAGCCTGCCAGGTTTTCTCACTGGCCAGGGGACCCTCCACCCCCGCCCCCTGCACAGGCTCGCCTGGGTGTCCCGTCCTTGCCCGAGCGGACACTGACTCACTCGGCCGGGACCTGCGGAGCCCCTCAGGAGTGTCTGAGGTAGAGGAGGGTAAGTCAGGGCAGGCTGGGCCCCGGCAGAAGCGTCTCAGTGGGGAGCAGACCGGCCCCATCACCCATTCTGCTCTCTGAGAGCCCCGCCGGGAGCCACTAAGACACCTGATGGGATTGCAAGCTCCGTTATCTTCTCTCGTCCGTTCAGGGGTCTTCCGACGACCTACTCCCACGTAGTCAGGGGCCCAGGCCAGCCCCGGGGACTTTGTCGTCTGCCTGCGACCACAGGGCAACGCTGTCATCCCAGGCGTTTTGTTCCCTTTCCGTGCAAACGAAGAAAATCTGCTCTCCGAAGACAAGGCATTGATCCATCAACGGTATGATCATAAGTCTTAGCAGGCTGTGGTCACGGCAATAAAGCCAGAAACTATTGTTCTTTTGAGCTTATTTTTAGATGTTCTTCAACGCGGCACCGTCCCTAGTGAAAAGAAAGGCATTCGCTGTAAATCAGACTCATCATGAGTGGAATCAGTAAAACGCTAATAGGTGCCGTGACAATCTGTCTCTCAAACTGCGATGCATCCGATAGTGCCCAGAACGCACTGATGCAAGACTCTCGTCTTATTTGTACTTCATGCAACGTCTCAGGGGGCCCTCCCGAGGCTGGGTGACAGTCGTTTTGGGGCCCCCTGGCTGGGGTTTCTGAGTCACAGGACTTGGTGAGGTTCGAAGGAGCAGGGACTCATCACCTACGAGAACACAGCTTGGTCCAGTTTTCTAACAAGCGAAGGGACAAGTGACAATTTGTCAGAGAGAGGTTGAAGCTTGGTGATAAAGACTAGGATTAGGGAAAGTGCTAGAAGGCGGAGGCACGCCTGCAGCGGGGGAACACTGGGGAAGTGGGGTCACGCTTAGACTTGGGTCTCGGTGTGCGGGTCGGGGTGGGGGTGGCTTCTGATGAGTTCTGTCCACACACAGAGACGCAGGGCTGGGGAAGACCCACTCTCCCGCCTCAGCTGGGGGTTCTGGGGCATGAGGAACACCCTGGAGAGGGTTACCCCCGAAGCAGCGTCCCTGGTGGGGAGCCAGGAGGTGGTAGGAGCATTCTGGAAGGGTGTGGTGGGGTTAGGTATATGTTTTCAAAGGAATGAAAGGTCTGGAAGGCAGAGCAATAAGGTCCTAAAGGAGGAGGAAGGTTGAGGGAGTAAAGACAGAGCAGAAAGGCTCGGGGCTCGGGGCTCGGGGCTCGGGGCAGAGTTGGCTGGAGACGCTGGCATTGGGGTGGCTGCTAGGCCGGGATGTGTGACACACAGGCTGCCTCGAGCATTGAGGTGCAGCCATGATTGGTGCTCTAAGCATGCTTTCCCGGAGCTTGGATGGAATGGAGATGTAAAGGTAGAGAAACGTAAGACCCGGGTGTATCAGTGGGGTCCTGGCGAGACAGGTGTCCATGCAGGTTGGGTCATTCAAGGGGCGTTTGGCCCAGGGCCATTTACAAAGGTGTGAGAAGGACATAGGGAGAGCGCCAGGAGATGGCACACCATCCTGGGACAGGTGTCGTATGGGGCGCTGTTGTCACTCCCAGGCTGGAGGGACAGAGGACAGGAGTAGCACTGGAGCCCTTCCATGAGCTCAGATCTTAGGTCCTCCGGTGAGGTGGACCGCCAGCCTTCGGATGGAGTCACCCTCACCATGTTCCTCCTTCCCAGCTCCTGATTGGGCTCCCCCTTGACCAAGCCCTCCGGAATCCAGAAGCCCGTGCCAGCCAGCCTCCTGGGGCCGAGAGTGGGGCAACAAAAGAGGAAGAATGGACGGGGGAGTACCCTGGGGCTCAGCTGGTTGAGGACCCACTGGCTGTGCTGTGAGGCCGTCTCCAACCATCCTGGGCCACCTCCTTGGGTGTTCTGCTCAGGGACAGCTCTACCTCGTCCTTCTCAGAAGAGCCCCGGATGAACACCCTGCCCTCAGCTCTGCTTGCACCTGCCTCCACTCCGACGCCCTCTGCCCGGAGGGGAGCTGGTGCCAGGCGACTCTCAGAAGTGAGTGTTGGTGGCTCCGTGGACCCAGGGCGTGGCCTTCCATCCTCCGCCGTCTGCAAAGCAGGTGAAGGGCCTAATGGCCCCAGGATATCAAGCTCATCCATTTCTCGTTTCCATTTCTGGACTTGCCTTTGCAAAGGAAGATGTGAACGTGAGCCTCAAAAGTCTCAACGGGCAGGAAACCCAAAGCTTGTTTGGGAAAAGGATTGGGCCGAGTGACCCGCGCCAAGGAAGGGCCGCAGCGGGGAGAGCGTGGGTGCTCAAGGCTTGCCTCGCGTGGTCCAATGAGGAAATTCCCTCCTCCCCGGAAATGACAGGGGCTTCTCGCGGGGGAGGGAGCTGTTTTGTTGTTTCAAAATCTAATGTGTTTCTAGAAAATTGACGACAAAGTTTGAACTTTAATCTGCCCTTACATCGCATTTGCTGATGTTACTCAGAAGTGTATTGATTAGACAATTTCTATTTCCGGAGAAGAAAGTCACCTCTGAGTTAGGTCCAACCTGGGAAAATGACCTTCAGAAAGAAAACTTGAAAAAACAAAGGGAAAACCTGGAAAAATAGGGCTTTAGGGAGAAATTTCCTTCCCCGTCACTACACTGCTTCTCAGAACGCTCTCTTCGTGCGTGTGTACGTAATCGCACACGCACAGATCACGCTGTGCATGGCGCACACACACACACACACACACACACAAACCACATCACATGGCCACACGCTCCACAACACATACACATCACGCACACACACTGCACCCCGCTTACGACAACCATCTCTCCCTTAAGTCAGACTGCCTGACAGGAAGTTAGATTTTCAATATAGAGTTGAATGACTTTCTTTAAGTTTCTTTTTTTTATTATTTATTTCGGAGACAGAGAGAGAGACAGAGCGTCAGCGGGGAAGGGGCGGAGAGAGAGGGAGACACAGAATCCGAAGCGGGCTCCAGGCTCCGAGCTGTCCGCACAGAGCCCGACGCAGGGCTCGGACTCACAGACCGCGAGATCGTGACCTGAGCCCAAGTCGGACGCTTAACCGATAGAGCCACCCAGGCGCCCCAAGTTGGATGACCTTCTCTTGCAGAGAAGCGATGGTCACAGAGGAGGCCGGATGAGCCGGCCACCGCTCAGACCCTGGCAGTTGTCCCTGTGTACCCTAACCAGGTGACCCATCGTGCCAGGACCAAAACACAAATGCGTGAGCTGAGGCTGTATTCGCTGAAGCTTGGGGCTGGCTTGACCTTCTCTTTCTTCCTCGGGTTCTGCAGCGGTGAGTGTGTGAACGTGCTCGTGTGCGAATGTGTAGCCGGATGGCGGGGGTGGGGAGAGGCAGGAATCACGTGTGTGGGAGCAGAGCTGAGGAGAGCCAGCTTCATAAATGATCCAGTTAAACTCTGCTTTCCAGGGACCTGCGTGAGTAAATTGCTTCAATCCGCGTTCCCTTTGGAAATCTGGGTTGAAAGGCTAAGCAGCAGCCTGATACCAAATTTCCAGATTTAGAACCTTCCTGCATCCTCCAGGCCAATCCAGGGTCTCTCCTGTTCCGACTCTGCTCTGTTCTGTGTGGGAGTCGCAAATCCCCAACTATACATCGTCCCTGTGGACACGGGCATCTGGCAACTGTGGGAACGTCCAGTCGCTGCTGCTGGGAGTTTTCAGTGGGAAGAGCAGAGATGTTACCGCCCACACGCCCATGGCTTTTTCTGCCCCTGGAGCTGAACTGGTGTGACAGGCTTTTGGGGTGTCTCCTCCAGGCATCGTGGCTCGTAGGAGCAGGGTGGTAGTAGGAGAAAGGAAAGTTGAGGGGGGGTGGGGAGGAGGGTAAGCATTAGCATCATCAGAGAGCTTTTTAACCCAGCAGATTGCCTGAGCCATTTCCAAGATGTGCTAACTCAGAATTTCCAGAAGTGGGCCTCGGCATGGGTATTTCCAAGCAGCTCCCCAAGGGAGCATGAGACAAACATTAATCTGTCTTGAGGCTTCACTGTGGTTGAACCCAGATCACTGGGGGTGGGGGTGGGGGAGGCAACCCGGGATCTGGGGCAGGAACTCCATCTTGAAAGATGGGCTTTTGTTGGCTCGTGCCTTATTTCTTTGCTCTCGGGGTGAGAGGTTCCCTCTCGCTCTTTGCCTAGTTGTGCCAGCTCGGTCTTTAGGTCCCGCCTTATGCCTTCTCTTGCCCCATTACCTGGGTCAGGTGTCCCATAGTGGACCGATGTTTTTCTATTACAGTCTCTAACCAACAGAGTTGTTGTTCCTTGTTAACTTATCCATGGTTCCTATTAGATAATAAGAGGGTAAGGATGATGTTTTGGTTATCTCATATTCCTAGAACCTGGCAGAGAGGTATTCGATGAAGGTTTTCTGGCAGGAAACCACACCTGCCCCCGCCCCTGCCCCCACCAAACACATAATACTTAAAAGAAAGCAGATGCAAGGAAACAAAGCAGGACAGAAAACATGATTCAACCTGAGAGGCTTCCCTTATACGCAGGCTTTGGCCCACAATAACATCATTGCAACATGTATCAGTCAGCTATTTCCGTAATTATGCTGCGTAATTAAGCAAACAACAATCATTTACTCTTACGCTCATGGGTTTGCTGCAGTGCGGCCGGGTCTCAGACTCAGATCTGTTCTACATGTTTCGTTCTGGTTCCCAAGCTGAATGGCCATTGGCTACCCAGGATGTTCTCCTGTTGGTAGAGATCAGAAGCTTCTATAGACCATTCCAGGCTGGGAAAGCACTTTTAAATGGTCTGCTGGTATCACATCCACTAAAATTCCTTTGGCCGAACTCAGCCTCAGTGAGGCAGGGTGGTATATTCCACCCACAGTGTGAGGGGAAGGGGAAAGAAGGAACATTTTCTGAATAGCAATTCAAACTCCCTAATAACTTAACTCCATTATCTTAAATTTTTGATCATTTCCTTCTGAGATAGCGGTCACAACATTTAACATTGGCTGAGTCCTTATTAAATGTGGGACATAGTTCTGCAGCCTTTGTACACATTTTCTCATTTCATCCTCATAACGATCATAGGAAAGAGATACGATGCGCGTGCGGTGTTCCTGAGACACAACGCTGGAGGAAGCAGATGCCAACCCAACTTTCCCAGCCCCACTCACGCTCCTCAGTGGTCTCCTCTTCTTTCTTTTCCAAGCGTGAGGTTGGCCAAAGCTTTTATTTGTTGCCAGCGTTTTCCCCATGGTGCACATGATCTGGTGGAGGTTATGGTGGGACAGAGGGAGAAAGAGGTTCTAAGGGGAGACCGGGGGAGTCACTGAAGCACAAAGCTCAAAGCCAAAGCCAAGCTCTCCTGTTCCCTTACCCGTTCTTGAGCTAACCCAGAACCGACATGCATATTTCCAAGACAACTAATGACCAATTACCAAGAAGGGAGAATGTGACAGATGGCAGGTACCGGGATGTTGAGTCCAACCTCCTCATTTTACAGATGAGGAATTGGAGCCTGAGCGAGGGGAAGTAACTTGCCCAGGACATATGGCTCATTAATGGCAGGCCTAGGTGAAAAGCAGATTTGTAATTCCAAATGGAGTGCTTCGTTTTCCTCCTGGCTCTGCGGGAGCCCTGAAGGTGGTATTGACTACCACCGGCCGGGGAGGGTTTCCTGCCTAATTGATCATGACAGAACATTCAATTGATCCTGAGGAACCCGTCAAAGCATTTGCATAGTTAGGTCCAACAAAGCAAACAGACTGAAAATTTCAATTTACAGCTGCTTGCTTGGCATCCTGTAGGCACAGCCGTGATGGGTTTTACACAACACGCGGCCACCTGGCATTTGTATATTCTCACAAATTATTTAGTGGCAGTGATGTCAGTCTTAACTGTCCGTTGATCTGTTTTATTTAACAGTAAAGAACTGCAAAACCAATGGAGTGATAGGCTTACAGAGGGAAAGTCACCCAGGAATGGGGTTTATTGGTGATATTTTTACATGTTTAATATCTGTTCTTTTCAACAGCTGCCTGTATTTACGGAGAGCGAGATTGTTGGGCTGCTTTCATTGTGCTTCTTAAGGGCAAAGGAGGTAAAGGGAAGACGCATGCACTTTATTTTCTTTTCCTTATTGTTTTCATCCTTTATTTTATCTGTCGTTGCCTTAACATATTCGTTTCAAGCCTGTAACTTTACCCAGTTCATTTATTCAACGTTGGAAAGCCATGTTGAGAGCCTTTGATTGTCATTACAAAACCTAGGATGGGCATCTCTGTTCTGGGAAAGAGTTCTGAAACCCTTACTTTTCCTTCCCCCAGATTTACACGAAACCTACATTCACACACCTCGTTTGGAGTTAATGATCCCTTCTTTTTTCTCATGGGCTCGTTTTTGTCCTGTTCCGATACCTTAACTGAACACAGTGGATTCCAAAGAAAAAGAGAGAAGAAAAAAAAGAGGTGTGCGACGTTTTCCACACTTGTACAGGTGGCGAGATTAAAGTTGAAGAACAAAAAGTGATCAGAAGAGAAACATTACAAATGACATAGACATCATATTGAAAAAATTACTCGCTTCGAGTACAAACCGGGTTCTTTGGAGTCATAAAAGCTTGTCCTGGGAAGTGGCAACTCTTCCTACTCACTGTTTTCCACTCTTCTGGAAACACTAGGGTGGCATTCTAATGTTCTGGTCCAGAGTTCTGAACACATTTGCCGCTTTATCCCGAGCAATGACCAGGGGGACAGGTACAGAATAATTTATCAACGGATATTTGTTACACGGGAGTTGCCTTCTCAGGTTAGAATGCAAAGATCACAATGGGCCATCACTTGCACCATAAAACAACAAGAAGGGGCACCCAGGTGGCGCAGTCGGTTGAGCGTCCGACTTCGGCTCAGGTCATGATCTCACGGTCTGTGAGTTTGAGCCCCGCATCGGGCTCTGTGCTGACCGCTCGGAGCCTGGAGCCTGCTTCGGATTCTATGTCTCCCTTTCTCTCTGCCCCTCCCCCGCTCGTGCTCCATCTCTCTCTGTCTTAAAAATAAATAAAAAAAATAAACATTAAAAAAAAACCAACAAGAAAACACTCAATGAAATAGAAAAACAGCATATTTTGAAAAGCCACCAAACTGGAGAGTGTTATGCTAAGTGAAATAAGTCATACGGAGAAAGACAGATACCATATGTTTTCACTCTTATGTGGATCCTGAGAAACTTAACAGAAGTCCATGGGGGAGGGGAAGAAAAAAAAAAGAGGTTAGAGAGAGAGAGAGCCAAAGCATAAGAGACTTTTAAAACTGAGAACGAACTGAGGGTTGATGAGGGGTGGAAAGGAGGGGAGGGTGGGTGATGGGTATAGAGGAGGGCACCTTTTGGGATGAGCACTGGGTGTTGTATGGAAACCAATTTGACAATAAAATTGCATATTAAAAAAAGAATTCAAATGCAGAAAATAAATAAAAACACTCAATTAAATTACAATAAATAAGTAAATACATAAATAAAAATAAAAAGCCACCAAAAAGCTGTGAGGCAAGGAAATCCAAAGGAACAAGATTCGAGACAGAAACAAGTGGCTCCTCGGAAGTGAGGTCAGCAGACACTTTTCCTTGTGAGGGAAATTGACAAGGCTGGTCAAGAGCGGACCGAGAACCTGTTCTGGGCTAAGAAGGAATCAGAGGCGTTTTAATGACCATGTGGATGGACACACGGATGGGAATCAGCAGAAGACCCGGATGAGCAGGCCAATTCTCTTTGCCCACGTGTTATCTCTCGTGGGGTTGCTGAGTGCATGGCCTGCAGAAATCGAAAGGGATGGGCCGTTAAGCAGGGGATGGGGGGTGGGGGTGGGGAGGAGGAACAACACCACAACGCCCCCCGAAGAGGGGAGAGAAGGTGGAAAAGTTTTGAAAAAATTCTGGAGTAACCCAAAAGAATACAGGAAAAAAGAAACAAAGGGGTGGGATAGATGGGACAAATAGAAAACAAGATGAAAAACTTGAACCCAATCACATCCATACTTATATTCAGTATATATAAATTAAACAATCCAAATGAAAGATGGAGGTGGTCAGATTGAAGCAAAGTCAAGATCCTTCTCTCTCTATTTTTTAAGTAGCCTCCGTGCCCAGCATGGAGCCCAATGCAGGGCTTGAATTCACAACCCCGAGATCAAGAGCTGAGGTCAAGAGTTGGATATAATATATATATATATATATATATATATATATATATATATACACACACACATATATTGAGAGAGAATGTGTAAGAGTGAGCAGGGGAGGAGCAGAGGGAGAGGGAGAGAGAGAATCTTAAGCAGGGTCCACGCCCAATGTGGAGCCTGATGCAGGACTTGATCCCATGACCACGAGATCATGACCTGAGCCAAAACCAAGAGTTGGATGCTTAACCAACTGAGCCACTCAGGCATCCCCAATATATTTGTAAACAAGATACAGATGCACACATTAGGTATGGTACGGACACAGATACACTGAAAAATAGAGGTGGAAAAAGATGTACCGTGTAATCATTAAGCATAAGAAAGCTAGAGTGACTACACTGATATTGGATAAAGTCAATTTCAAGATGAGTATCACTAGAAATAAAGAACAATACATAATGATAGAAGGGACAGTTTATTGGAAGGACATACGAATAACAATGTGTGTTTACTCAATAACAGCTACAAAATACATGAAACAAAAAATGGACATAACTTTAAGGGAACATAGATAAATCTTCAATTACAGTTAAAGACGGTAAAACACCACTCTCAGTAACTGATGGAAGAAGCAGAAAAAAGTCATTATGAATATAAAAGATTTAAACAACTGTGTTAACCAACCTGACCTGGTTGACATTTACAGCATACCGCCACCTTCAACAGCTACAGAATCATCATTTTTTTCAAACACAGATGCAACCCTCACCGAAATACACCATACGCTTAAGCCACAAAGGAGGTCTGCATAAATATTTAAGGACGGAAGTAGGATAGAATATGTTCTCTGGTAAAAATGGAATTTAACTAGCTACTAAATAACTAAGATTCTCCTAAATATTTGGAAACACATCAATATGCTAGAGGTTACAAAAAATAAATTATCATGGAGATTAAAAACAGTCATTTTCAAATGAATAATAATGTAAATACAACATCTCAAAATGTTTGGGATGCAATAGAGAAGTATTTATAATCTTAAATGTAAGGAAAAAGGAGTTTAAAAATCAATTTTTAAGCACTCGTCTCCAGAAAGTTTAGAAGTAGGAGCATATTGAAACCAAAGAAAGATTAAAGGAAATAGTAAGAGTAAAGATAGAAGTCAGGGAAAGGGAAGACAGACTTGTAGTGGAGAAAACAAGTCAAATGTCAGATCTTTGGAAATATTCATAAATTGATATACTCGTGGCAAGATTGAGCATGAAAAGACAGCAAAAACACAATTATCGGGATTAGGAATGGAAAGGAAAAATTCGTACTGAACCTGACATTGAATGGATAGTAAGATATGATACTATATTTTTATGGATTTTATAAATACTAAATTTGGCAGATTTAGTTGAAGTAGGAAGATTATTGAAAAAGACAACGAATTAAACCCTGAGACAGAAACAATACAGAAAATAACTTGTTGAATGAAAAAACGTTTCATGATATGCTGATGGGAGCTTTTTCCAGAGTTTTGACCCAGCCCTTACTGGTTTAAAGCATAATGTCTCTGACACTTGAATTTCCCATGTTTTTTTACGTGTTTTATCAAAAGGCTTACTTAATATTCCCAGTAAGGGTTGCAGACCTTTCGGCTTCACATTTTTTTTTTTTATTTTTAAAATTTTCTTTTTTTTCCAACGTTTATTTATTTTTGGGACAGAGAGAGACAGAGTATGAACGGGGGAGGGGCAGAGAGAGAGGGAGACACAGAATCGGAAACAGGCTCCAGGCTCTGAGCCATCAGCCCAGAGCCCGACGCGGGGCTCGAACTCACGGACCGCGAGATCGTGACCTGGCTGAAGTCGGACACTTAACCGACTGCGCCACCGAGGCGCCCCTCGGCTTCACATTTTTGAGCCTGGTCTTCGTCCATACGTGGTACATCATGTCCTTCTTTAGTGGTCTGTTGGTTTTATTTTCTCACTTCCCCCCCTCTGTGTATCAGCTGGGTATTTCCTATCGGCCTATCTTCAGATTTACTGATCCTTTCCTTAGCCTTATTATTAATAAGGTCTTAGTAGACCTCAGCCAAGTTAGGTCTACCGATCAGCTTGATGAAGGCTTTCTTCTCCTCTGTTACCATGGCCTTTTCTCTCCTGTTTCTAACATTTTTTTTTTTTTTTTTTGGCTTTTACAGTTTTCGCTTTTCCATGGAAATTCTCCGTCTGTTCAATACATGACACCCACCTTTTCTGCTAGAGTTTTGACTTATCATATTTAGTTGAAATCGGCTGTCTGATAATAGTGTATCTGGGTCATTTTTGAGTCTGGTTTTGTTGATTTCTTTGTCTTTTGGAATAAGCTTGATGCTTCTTGCTTTTTTTTTTTTTTTTTGTCTCAGAACTTTTGTGTTAACCGGACATCGTGTAGAAAAGAGTAGAGATTGATGTAAATGGTATCATGCCGGAAGTGGGCACAGCTTTTCTCCTACCCTGTTAAGCGTGAGTCACTCTGGTCAGGAATTGAGCCGGGATTGGGTTTTCCTGTTGCCGTGGCTATGTCCATCCCTGACCAAACATTTGCCACGAGTCTGGGGAAAAGAGCCTACCAGTGGGTACAAACTCCCCTTGTGTCTGCTGAGGTTCCATATTGTCATGCAAGCCCATGTTCAATCTTTTGCATTTCCTTAGAATTGTAGCTGTCTTTGTCTTGCCTGCTTATAGGTCTCAGCATATCCTCTCATGCTGTGCTACAGACGAACAGGTGATGACACCCTACCTTAGATCTACCTTCGTTTCTTTGGATTTTGGGATACTTGGTTGCCCTGCAATTTCAGGTCTCTGGTAGGTCAAAACACGTTGTGATTTTGTGATTTATCCTGTGTTCTCTCGTCGTTAGGGTAGGAGTGATGCTTTTCTCCAGCTTTCTACACCCCAGATGGAAGCAGAACACCGCTTCCTTTATTCTCTATTCAACTCTAGTCTTCCTTTGGGATTTCCCTCTTAATGTTTCTGAGAAAAACCTCGATTTCTTCCCAGATTTGATGCTCGGGGCTAATGGAGCTTCCAGAAGCCGCTTTAGTTTTGCAGGCCCTCTGAGTCTCTGTGACAAGAGGCCCCAAAGATTGAATTTAATTTTAATTTTTAAATCTATAGCATGCTTAACCTGATAATTAAAGGCCTTAGGATAACCTGACATTTCCTTTAAACCCATAGGCTTGACCTATTTTATTGCCTCATTGTGACGAGATCTGATTAACAAATATTTGAAATTGTCCTCCTTCCTGCTATTCCCCATATCATACAAAATAGTCCTGCTTTTCTTTTCTAAATATGTCCTGGAAATACAGATATTCAGGGAAACCTAGACCAAAATTAAGTACCCAGAAATCACAAGGCAGTGAGGCCTCGTTGACCTAGCTATTCTGGAATTCCAAAGCTATGGTTCATGTTCTTTTCGAGAAAACTGCTTCTCCTTGCAATTTTCTCCGTGTGATATTTTTTTTCTGTTGTTACAGCACAGATTACCTCACCGCATCTTCAAACTGGGAGTGCGGGAGGGGGACCCCGCCCAAGCACTCTCGTGGCTTCATGGTCATCTCAGATCCTCTGATCCTCCCATAAACGGGGCCTTCAAGGAGCATCACCGAAGTCCGAATTTAATGGCCACCGGAGTCATTTCCAGAACTGACTATTTGGGGTGGCAATTAACTTATGGCTTATTAACTCTGGTGTTAAGCTGAGTCTCGGCAATGACCCTTGAAATTTAAAGAGAGAGAGAGAGAGAGGGAAAAAAAAAAAAAAAAAAGGAAGAGGAGGAGGGCTTACCCAGGCAAATGGTAAAAATACAACTAAAAGACTCGTAAAATGTAAATATGGAGAATTCACGTAGTATTTTATATCACTACTTCAGTACTAGGATGATTGTTTTCTTTATTTGTTTATTTATTTATTTATTTATTTCTATTTGAGAAAGAGAGAGAGAGCAGGGGCAAGGGGCAGAAGGAGGGAGAGAGAGAGAGAGAGAGAGAGAGAGTGAGAGAGAGAACCTTAAGCAGGATCCATGCTCAGCACCGAGCCCAATGGGGGGCTGGATCCCATGACTCGGGGATCATGACCTGAGCCGAACTCAAGAGTTGAATGTTCAACTGACTGGGCCACCCAGGCACCTCACGGATGGATCATTTAAATTCATGCCCACAGTTAGAATAAAGTGGCAAAATAAGCTTCTTTTGTTTGACTGAGGGTCCTGGCTTTAATTAGCAGCATTATTAGAGCCAAGTAGTGTTCTTCATTAGACAGCAAGACCCACAAGTAACACCATTATCGTTCTAGGGCTTCCTCCAGGGGTGGGTGGGGACTTCTTGGTGCACGCATTCTCCTCTGTAGGGCTCGTGGAGACCCCTCAATGGCCTGATAGCGCTAGACCAGGGGTATGATCCGGAGCAGAGAGTTTTCTCTTTCTGAGAAAACTCCGCCCAGCTCCAACAGAGTGCAGAGGGAAAGGAACCAGCCCGAAGACTTGATGAGATGACATCTAGGCTATTTAAGACTTAGAGGTCTCTCTATTCTCTCATCTGACATGGGTGGTAAGTGAGGGGCCTCACAACATGAGTGCTTTCGATGGCAGTTGGAAAACTACAGCCGGGAGCCGAATCTGGCTTGCTACCAGGTTTTATAAATAAAGTTTTATTGGAACACAGCCATACCCATTTGCTTAGTGCTGTTGATGGAGATTACGATTGCTGTAGAGATTGTCTAACACACATAAACAGTCTGCCAATCCCTATCCTCGATTACTGAACCACCAAAACGTTGTGATGCTTTGAGGTGGAAACCCGCCCAGAATGCACTGTATATGTTGTCTTTGTCTTTAAGATGGGCAACAATTTGACTTTCAAGAAAAATGGCAGCCACTGGCCATTCCGTGTAGCGATGGGCGTCTTGACGGCACCCAGAGTCCTGAGGGCATCCTATGTGCTGTGTTTCCAATGATAATATTAAGCCGTCATGAGAATCATTTGTCTTTTGTTTTTTATCACTTGTTTTAATCTTTTTTTTTTTTTTTTTCTTATTGTCAGGCTATTAGCATTGCTTCTTGAACCGCCATTTATACGCACCTCTGAATGTCCTAATCCTTCTGTTAGAGGGCTAATTTGATCTCCCAAGAAAAAAGAAAACAGTCCTATGGGAACTGTGTCCAAAGTAAGTGTGAAATAACTGCTTCCAGTTCCTTGCTTCCAGGGCCCACGGTGAGGGCTGATTTGCTGATTCTCTCATTCGGCCAGTATTGATGGAGAGACACTCTGCTTTTGTCTCTGTTCTCACTGCCTCGTGGGGGCCGGCCACTTACCGCCCCCCCGGGTGTTTGAATGCACGCTCTGGAGTAGTCTCTGACAGCATGGAGACCGGATCTGACCTGAGCATCTAAGCATGTCAGTGAGGAGCCTGACTTCACCTGGAGGGCTTCCATGGGGAAGGAGGAATTTCCCCGAAAAGAAGGCTGGGGTGACACTGGGAACCACCTGTAAGGCTCTGTCGGGAGAGAGCCCATGGCGGAGCGGAGGCCATGAGGCTGGGCCTGGAAGTCAGCACGATAAGGTGAGGTGGGGGCTGTGTCAGGGCCACATGGTGGAGGACGCTAGAGACCAATGAGAATGGTTTTGAGTGGTCTGGGGTGAGTCTCCATGGGGATGGTGGGCAGTGAGATTGATAGGGTTCCGTTTGCATTTTGCCAGGAAGGGTCAGCGGGAGGAAGGAGCTAAGGTAGGGACCCTGATAGTTTGGAGAGTCCCTTCAATTCCTTGAAGGCCCTAAGACCCCGTGGCCTGTGCTGGAGGGGGCACCCAGTCACATGATCTTCCTTGCCAGCGCTCAGAGGCCAAGAGAAGCCAGTGGGAAGCCACAGCTCCATTCTGGTCTCAAATGTGTCAATAACTCATTGTGTAGAACAAAGACCACCAAATGTCTGAGACCCTCTCTGTCCCCATCTCCAGAACTGTTGAGACTAGGAGATTCTCAGGGTGGGCCAATTGTGTGCAGTCCTAGGCAGGACTCAGTATGAACCCAGATGTCAAGGCTGACCTAACCCCTCACAGGCCACACACCACAGCCCCTCCCTATCAGCTTCCTGTAGACCTGACTGAATTTTTAATTCATTCCCTCTTTCCGCGTTTGCAAAGCAAACAAACAAAATCTCTAGGTTGCAGTGGTGGTGTTGCATTTCCAAGATAGAGCAAGAGTGGTAAGACAGAGCAAGGCCAACTGGCTGCCTGGACAGCCCCATAAAGTGGCAGACTCTTGGCCCATTCTCTAATGTCCAGGGTCTGGTTTTCAATTTTGCATCTTCAAAAACCCTATCTTGCCAGGGCACTGAGGCTGAGGTTTCCCTAGGCCACAGATCTACCCGTCTCCCCAAGGCTGGTGCCTGGGTCTACCTGCAGCTATGACCATGGGCTGCAGATGTGTCCAGGTACACACACCTGCAGGTGTCAAGCCACTTCCCAGTCTGTCCTCTTTCGGGAGAGATGTTCCCGTGGAGTAAATGCTTGAGAAGATGGACCTCAAGGGAATATGGTTTCCTGGGAGTGCAGACTCAACACAAAGGAAGCTGGTTGATCTCAGGAAGGTGGCCTGAGTCACTGCCACTCAGGGGTGACCTTGCCAGACAAGTCATTATGATTTGACCTAGTGCCAGCTTTCTCCAGCTACCGTCACCAAGGACCACAGGCCAGGCGGCTTAGACAACAGAAATTTATTCTCATGGTTCTGGAGGCCAGAAGTCTGAGGTCAAGGGGTCTGCAGGGTCAGTTCCTTCTGAGGCCTCTCTTCTCGACGTGGAGACAGCCATCTTTTCCCTGTATCTTCACATGGTCGCCCCTCTGTGTGTGTCTGTGTCCTAATCTCCACTCCTCATGAGGACACCAGTCGTATGGGCTTAAGAGCCACCCTAATGACCTTATTTTTGTTTAATTACCTCTGTAAAGATGCTGTCTCTACCTACAGTCACATTCTGAGATACTGGGTGTTAGGCCTTCAGCATACGAATTTTGAGGGGACACAATTGAGCCTGTAACATGGTCCAATCTAGGACGCCAATAACGTTTGCTTCTAAGAGTCTCTGTTTTTGCTTTTTTTTTTGTTTTTTAATATTGCCACTGCTGGCCCACCTTTTCTTGATACAAACGAGCTGTGATACAAATCAGTATATTTCTGCTTGTTACATGCCGGTCACGACATAATCCTGCCTTCCTGAGATTTCTCTTGGTTGGTCTTTTGGATGTGTTCAAACTTTTCCGTCACGCATTAGCAACTTCTCAGTTCATTCCCGCAGACGTTTAATCATGCCCACCATGTGGAAGCTTTCCTCCTTGAGCTTGGAGAGAGCGTTCATGTGCAAGTTCTTTGGAGGTAGCTTCCCGTCCGTTCCCTCAACCACCCTCCCCAAACTGCCAACAGATACGATTATATTTCCAGAAAATAAACCAAGGGACGTAAAGAGTGACTGGACAAGGGCCATGGAAATGACAGAGAGAAAAATCTGAACGAAGAAAACATCCACTTCTGTGGGTGACTGTACTGGGAGAAATCCAAAAATACTTGACAGCCTGGAGCCACAGTCTGACTCTAACAAGATTAAGTCTGATTGGGGATAATTGTGCAGTCTGGAACTTGCATTAGGAAGGTTCAGTGCAAAACAGGCATGGGGGAGATGTGGGTTGGTGGCAAGGAGGTGACGCTGGGACTCTGGTTGGTGGTGAGTTTGCTGTGAACCAACTGTGGGTCAGCCCCCGGGAGCCAGCGCAAGCCAAGCCCGCAGGGCTAATGCTTGGTCCAAAGGAGGGAGGAGACAGTGTCATTTTTCTCGGGACTGATAAGATTTCTGTCATGTTCATTCTTTCCGATGTGGGCACCACACTGTAAAGGGGTGATAGCAAAATGGAATAATGGTTCTTCAAACTGGGTCCCGGGGGCAAGGGTGAAGGAATGAGGGTGTTACAGAGAGAAGACTCCGGAAGGGAAGAGTGTGCCGTACATGTTAGAGATTTGCAGTGCTGCAGGTCCGAGATGGATGGGACTCATTCTGTGTGGATACAGCAGGAAGACCACTGGGTGGCGGTTAAAGGGAATTTTATATTCACCAACATATACATCAAGTTGGAAACGTTTAAGCAGAAACTGGGCTTGGAGAGACATTTAGAAGAGATATTGTAAAGGAGTTTCAGTTATTGGGAATAGAAGAAAAGTCATGGTTTAAAAAAAAAAGGAAACAATATGGAAGAAATATGTCCAAAATACAACAACAATTAAAACAAACGGGAATGTGTGAGTGCAACCATTAAGAGATGCATCGTTCAGGGGCGCCTGGTTGGGTCAGTGGGTTGAGTGTCTGACTTCAGCTCAGGTCATGATCTCACGGTTCGTGAGTTGGAGCCCTGCATCGGGCTCTGTGCTGATGGCTCAGAGCCTGGAGCCCGTTGCGGGTCCTTTGTTCCCTCTCTCTCTGCCCTTCCCCGCTCACACACTCTCTCCAAATTGAATACACATTTATTTTTAAAAATGCATAATTCAAATATACATTGTTTACAAAGGTAAAACATGAACCGACACAGAAAGATTAAAATGAAAGAGGTAGAAAAAGATGTACCAGAGAAATATTAACAGAAAGAAAGCCCGTGCTTATAGCTAGAAAGTAGCAGCATTAATATAAGAATATATATATACAATTTAAGGTTACATTCATGTCTCTCTTTTAATTCTCTGTTTGACATTTGTCACTACCTGGTATTTCCTCTCCCCTTCTGCTCCATGAGCCCAGGGACTTTGCTTATTCTGTTCACTGCTGAATCTTGAGTGCCTGGACTGTCTCTTGGCTCCCAGAAAATAGTCAGTAAATATTTGTTGAATGAAGTGATGACTTCTAAGACTTTCTTGAGTATTGTCATTCCAGAATGGAGGCTGTGCAAACCGGCCCCGGTTCCTGTTTCTGCATAACAAAGCAGCCCAACATTTAGTGGCTTAAACACCAACTCATGATTGCCTACTGTGGTTCTGTGGGTTGACCGGGCTCAGTCGGGCAGTTCTCAGGCAGGCTCTCACGCAGTTGCGGTCTGCATGGCAGGAGCTGGAATCCTTTAAAGTCTCAGCTGTACGGGACGTCCAAGATGGTACACTCACATGGCTGTTCTGGATGGCGATTGTCCACTGGAAGCTCAGCTGGGGTTCGCCACCAGAGCGTCTGTATGTGGCCTCTCCCTGTGGCTCAGGCTTCCCATAGCCAGGTGGCTGGAATCCAATCGCGAGTGTTGTAAGAGACAGGAAGTGGAGGCTGCCAGGCTCTTAAGATCTGAGTCCGGAAAGGGACACATCACTATTTCTGTCACGATCTATTGGTCAAGTAGTCACAGAGCTGCCTGCATTCAAGGGAGGGAAGGTGGATCCCCTCCTTGAGCTCCTTCCCCATGGGATACATGTCAAGAATTTGTGATCATCTTTTTTTAAAAATTTTTTTAAGTTTATTCATTTTTCAGAGGCAGTGAGACAAAGCGTGAGTGGAGGAGGGGCAGAGAGAGAGGGAGACACGGAAGCCGAAGCAGGCTCCAGGCTCCGAGCCATCAGCACAGAGCCCGACGCAGGGCTCGAACTCATAACTGTGAGATCATGACCTGAGCCGAAGTCGGATGCCTAACCGACTGAGCCACACAGGCGCCCCAAGAATTTGTGGTCATCTTTGATCTACCACAGACACCCAACGGAGGGGGACTTTGTTTGTATCTCTACAAATGACAGAACTTGAATGACATAATTGGCTGGGTCTGAGGCATATCTCTTCCCACGGAAGGAAAATGCCACCATGGAAAGAGAGTGCTGTTCTAGAATCTCTGCAGGATGTGTGGGCTGGAGGAGATGCCCTCCAAGACCTTTTTCCAGGGCTGACATTCTCAGATGGGAACTTCAATGAACAGACCAGGGAGGAAGTCATAGTGACTCCGTTAAACCTCAGAAGGCTGCGGGTTTCACTGAGGGAAAGAAAATTGGGGTCTTCCTCTAAGAATGAGCGTTTCCTCCTTTCTCCCTTCACACCCGTTAAGCACTTTTGTCTAGAGTTGCCCGTCTGGAATTTGATGCCAAGGGCAGTACGCTAAGCAATACATTTCTCTTGTTTGCTTACCGCCTCTCAGAATTACTAGCAATGTGTCCTTAGGGAAGTTGCTTGATATCTCTGTGCCTTATTCTCTCATCTGGAAAGAAAAGAATAGTAGTGCATACCTCATAAGGCTGTTGTGGGAATTTAACGAGCCGATACAACACGCTAGGTGTTTCTTTGAGGAAATTACAAGGCAGTGCTTAATAAATTCCAACTATCGTAATTTTTCTTTTAATGCACATTTTGAGGACTATGTAATAATGTCCTATAAGTTATTTTATGCATCTGTGAATTCTGTGTTTCTATTTCTTTGCCGCTGTAGAAGTGATACAATGAGTGTCTTTATAGGTTGTTGGTAGGTGCCTACCACTTGGACAAAATTCCTAGAAGTGAAGGGGGCACCTGGGTGGCTCAGTCAGTTGAGCCTCCAACTCTTGACTTTGGCTCAGGTCGTGAGCTCACGTTCGCAAGATCGAGCCCCATGTCGGCTCTGCGCTGAGAGCCTGCTTGGGATTCTCTCTCTCCCTCTCTCTCTGCCCCACCCCTGCTCACACACACTCGTGTGTGCTCACTCTCTCTCTCTCTCTCTCTCGAAATAAACACATAAGCTTTAAAAAAGAGTTCCTAGAAGTGGAATTTTCGGAGCACACTTTTTTTTTTTACTGCATAGCGCAGTTTAGATAAAGCTCGAATTAATCAGACGTGTGGGTGTTTGAGTCCGATAGACTTGGTGCGTCAGTGTGCGTGGGAAAGTATATTCACCACTGTACACACAGCAGAAGTACACTGTGGCTCTGTGAGACCGGCTCCCTTCTCCCCAGCACACGTGGGCCCCTTGTCTAGGCCCTGGGCACAGCTGGGCTTCCGGCTCCGCCCGGCAGTCTTCGGCTTGCCTGGACCCCGAGGGCCCCTTCCGTGTCCCTCTGGCCCTCCTGTCACACCTATTTGGTAGGTTCCCTAGACTCTCTAGGGACTCTCCCTCTGCCCCCCGTCATATTTCAAGACGTTTGTGATCCTGAAGGATGGGAGACTTTCTTTGCCTTTTCCAGCCCCTGGCCACCTTCCAGCAGCAGCGTCATCGCACCCTTGCTTCTGCTGTCACCCTAAAATTCAGTCACACTATGCGGTCAGTCTTCTCTCCTCTTTTGCTTTCCTTTCTCTGCCTCCCGCCCTGATTAGACTTTTCCCGGTGGAGGGAGGGGAGAGGGTCTGGGTGATTGCACAGAAACGACAGCGGTCTCCTTCCACTCTCCCCGGAGACGTACTCTGGGCCATCCCCTGGCTTCCTAGGATGTTAAATCCTTTTCCCCAGCAGCCAGCCTTCCAGAGATCCAGGGGTCCGCCCAGCTGGGGAGCGGCAACTGGGCTTTCAATCCATTTCTGGGCGATGTTGCTGCCAGCGGTTGCCTGGGATGGTTGATCAGCAGGGAGCCCGGGAAGGCCCAGCCGTAGGGTCACCTGGTCAGCCTGATGGAGGGCCTCTTCCCCACTGTCTTCCTGAGGGGGGCCAGCAGAAGCTGAGCTGTTCACCTCTGGGTCATCTCTGTATGCGTGACAGAAACAGCGACAAGAGAGATGACCTTACGTCCAGGTTATCATTGACATCACGGATGACAGAATAGATCACCGATAGCTTTGCAGACATGAAACTCAACAAGGAAAGCTATGGGAAAACGTATGTTTGTTTCAGGGAAATCTGTCATAAGAAAGGGGAGGTAACGCTCGCCTTTGCCAACAAGTAGGGCAGGTGAAGGTCAGCTATTTCTTTTCAGTACAGAGTGTCATTTACTTCTTCTTCCGTTATCATAAATGCAAGCTCCTTAAGGCCATGGATTTTCCTCCGTTGGATTTATCCTAAGTGCTTGGAAGAGTGGACAGTATATGGCAGCAGTACCTGTGGAGTGAATAAATGCCGAGTGAGTTGGTGAGTTTCACCAATAAATGGTGAGTTTCTTAGAAACCATCAAATGACGTTGATTCAAGGGCAGCCAAGCCCTCAACACCTGTCTGATCCCATAACGGTGTGGCTTACTCCAGAAGGAAGTAGGACGGGAACGCAAGGGAATAAATTTGTAGTGGAACCTTGTTAAGAAATCACACCATGCACAACTTTATACAATTAATTGCCCTATTGTGCGAAATAACCGATCCATATTTTTCTTGAGAGAGCTTTCCACTGGGCAGGGGCAGTATGCAATTTACAGCTTCTCAAATGTGGAAGAAGGGTTTCTTTCTACATTACATTGTTGTCGTTGTCCCCACAGGAAGGACTCCTCTGGATACTGTAAGAGTATTTCAATGAGAAGGTCAGGTGGCTCTTAACTTTGACTTGTTACATTTGGCTTAGAAATAAAACTCCTCTGCTGGTTTGAATCTCTTTGTAACTCTTCCACGGAGTTTTGATTTTTCAGTGGCTATGATTTCAAATTTTTTTTTAACATTTATTTATTTTTGAGAGACAGAGAGAGCTAGAGCACGAGCGGGGGAGGGGCAGAGAGAGAGGGAGACACAGAATCTGAAGCAAGCTCCAGGCTCCGAGCTGTCAGCACAGAGCCCGACGCGGGGCTCGAACCCATGAACCGTGAGATCGTGACCTGAGCCGAAGTCGGATGCTCGACTGAGCCACCCAGGCGCCCCCAGAGGTGTTCCATTTAAGTCACCAGTGCCTGTGCTGTGTTACAATGTTTTTGTTTTTGTTTTTGTTTTTGTTTTTGTTTTGTTTTTACAATGTCTATGATGTCTTTGGGTTTTTCCACTAACTTCACAGCCTGGAGATTCCTAGAACTTTGAAATCAAACATCAAACCAGCGGGAGGCAAAGGGAGACATTTCTCCCCACCCAGAGTCTAACAAGCCGTCAGTTCCTCATCCTTTCCTCCCACTGGCTGGCAGATTTTTCCTCATCCCCCACATTAAGAGCCCTGATTTATGCCTGGACCTCAGTTTCCATTTTACTCCTGTAAAGATTTTCCAAAGCTTGTCCTCTGCTTCCAGGCTTGTGCTACACCCACTCCGGCTGCAGGGCTGTGCAGGGCAGTCCAAGCAGCGATGCCTGGCCTAGCTACGCGTGATCATTTTTCATTTTATCACACGTTCCCCGCGCTTCTAGTCGGAGGCTTTCGCATCCTCTCTGTCAGCTATCTTCTGAGAAACAATAGTGCCTTTCGTCGACTTCCCACCCTCATCTCTCTCTGGGAGCCTTGGACGTGGTGTGGAGCTTAAGGTGTCTGCTCATTGGTGACACTGTGATGTCTGAAGCTTTGACCTTATCATCTCGTTGCGACGACGTATTTTTTCCCAACAGCAGCGGTTCTCGGCTGGGGATGAGTTGCCCCTGAGGACAACTGGGAGTGTCTGTTGACTGTTTCTGGTGCCATGACCGGGCGGCTGCTACTGGCCTCTAGTGGGTAGAGACCCGGGATGTCGCTAAAACATCCCAGGATGCTGAGGACAGCCCCACAACAGAGAGTGATCTGGCCCCAAATGTTAATAGGGCCACAGTAGAGAAAACCTGTCCCACAGGAATGGCACTTTCTTGATTTAATGTTAGTGATCACTCTATGGTTAGTTTCCACACCCATCCATCCATCCCTCCATCCCACACCCTTCTCTGCTCTGCTCCTGAGGTCTGTGCTCTCTATCAGGCTTCCCGCTGGCTTTGGCATTTGGGAGGCGGTAGCTACAGTGGGAGCAGAGAGAGGGATCTGGATAGTTCTTTGTCCTTCCCCGCTCTGGGCTGCCTTTCTCTGCCATGGGCCGTGTTCCTGCGTGATTCTGGTTCCTCCCAGGCTGCCCTAGCTTCTTGGCTTCTGACCCTTGCTGGGCTCCTCTTGGGCCATTTCCACTTTCAGGCCATTTCGGGCCAGGTCCCTGTGACCCGGTGTGGTAATGGCAGTGGTAACGCCCACCGCTGCTGGGCCCTGGGCGCCTGGACACCCTCCTGTGTCTGCAGCACCCCGCCCACAGCTCTGTCAATTGGCTCTTCCTTAATGTCACATGGCTCTTGACCATGCGAGTTGGATTCTGCCTCCTGCCAGATTCTGACTGATACGGTCAAGGTGTTTCATTAACACGGGGCGTGGGAGTGAGCCCATTTGATGTGCCAGATAGTGTTTCACCTCTGTCCTGTGTCCCAGCTACACTAGGCCCCTGGGGGCCCGTCACCCGTAGGGTGACCTTCGTCTCCTTACAATATAGTGATATAGTGGCGTCTATCAGTTTTCTACTTTATGTCTGCTTGAAAATCCATTCTTTTAATGTTTATTTATTTTGAGAGAAAGAGAGAGAGAGAGAGAGAGAGAGAGAGAACGTGTGCGTGCCTGAGTGGGGCAGGGGCAGAGAAAGAGAGGGAGAGAGAGGATCCAAGCAGGTGCCACACTGTCAGTGCAGAGCCCGAGGCGGGGCTCGATCTCGCAAACAGTGAGATCGTGACCCGAGCCGAAATCAAGTTGGATGCTTCACTGACGGAGCCACCCAGGCGCCCCGAAAATTTCCGTAGCAAAGCTTAAATGCAAAAGTCCACCAGCCATTCTCTACTCACTTCCTAGATCCCTAACGAGAACCGGTTAAAGCCTCCCACGTGGGATGGAGCCCCCGTTGGCTTTCATTGCAAAAGCCATATGATGTCACAGTGCCTGCTCCAGGTTCAAGGGCGAGAAGAACGTCCCGGCTGGAACCTGTAGTCTTGGTGCAGGCTTCCTTGATGAGAGCAGGTTGCGCAAACGAGCGGTCATCGGAGAGCCGGGGACAGTGAAAGCGAGGGCTGTCTTCTCCCATCTCCCCTGGCTGCAGGCTGCAGGTGGGGCAAGGACTCCCGCCCCCGGGGTTGACTTGGGACCTAATCCTTGCAAGCACGGGGGGGGGGGGGGGGGGGGCAAATGGAAAATGAGCCAGGTTGGGAAGGAGATCTGACGAAGAGCGCCTTGTTAAGCCAATGACCAAGTGGGACCCTGGCCTGTAAAATGCTAGGGAACTTTGGGTGACCACGCGGATGCCCCTTAGTCATCCTATCGCGGCTGCTGGGGTATTTATGCGCCCCCTGTCAGCCTGGTGTCGAGGGTTCCTCCCCGGGGGCTTTAATTCTCAGCAGAAAGGCCTCCGGCAAAGCCATGTCGCTGCTGGGGGTGGGGGAGGCCAGCAGGCCTTCATTACAGGGAGGAGGCTTGAGGGCTTGGGAGGGGGGCTCAGAAAGCTGCAGTGGCCACACCCACCACTCAGTTCGCCTCCCATAGGCTTTCACCACCATCCCGGCCCTTTCGCCACCGTCCTGGCCCGCGACTCACCCTGACGTCATGCCCGTGTTCACGCAGAAATCCCCCTCTTTCCCAGGAGACGGAATTCCGTGGTCTTATCTTCTCGGCCACTGACTCCAACCTCGCCTCTCCTCTCCCGGACCCCTGGAGTTCAAAGCCAAGTTTGCAAACCCTGTCGGCAGCCTCAACAGCCCGGAACAGTACCAGCCCTGCGGGGACCCCAGGAAAACAGAGGCTGACGCACACCCCGCCGTCGAGGGAGCCGGAACCTCGCAGCCGCACAGACCCTCACCAGCTCTGAAAACCAAGGCAGGGGAGACCATGAAAGCTGGGGCGACGGCCGTCTCTGACCAGCAAAGGCGGCCGTGCAGAAGTCACGGCCACGGGGACGACCCTCAGGGGGCCAGAAGGGAAGTCTGTCATGTGGATTGGTCTGCATTTACCCATGGAGGTGACACAGCCCCCGGCTCTCCATGTGGGTGAGCACGCCCTGAAGGAAGCGCGCGAGCCTCAGTTTACCGACGGCGCAGGAGTTTGGTAAGCACAGTTAAACTAGTTGACTAATGATATTCGAGTTAGTCGACTGTCTAAATCCAGGGTTTGTCGGAACTCTAGGAAAACGTGAGCCGAGGGGGAAAACTGGATTGGGAGATATTTTCAAAAGACCTGCGTTTAGGATAATGGGAGGAATTATTTTCGGAGATTTAACCAGGAAAGGGTTATGATTAAAGAGCATGGCATTCTGTTGGCTGTTAACCAACGTATTTGCAGGACAAGACAGTATTCCTCGGGCACGTGAAACTGACCGGTCAGAGGGTGTGGTATGTTTCTGTGGCCTGTGGAAAGAGCTCAGCATCACGCAGAAATCTCTCGAAGCTCCGTAGTTCCCAGTTCCGGGCTGGGGAAGGATCTCAGCCAATAAAGCTGACTTTCCCCGTTGTTGACTACCGCAGAGCTGAGGGATTATGGTTTTATTAGCAGGTTTCTGCACTAGGAACGAGGCAGCAGTCCTGTTCATCTATTTTTTTTTTTTCAATCTATGATATATCTCCGTGCTTCAGACCGGAACAAAATAATATAGTACGATAATGAGAAGGAAAGAAATCCTCTTATCTACAAAATCCCCAGAGGTGACAGCAAATGACCCACCGATAAAGGACATCGTATGCAAATATAGCTTGGGATCTCCCTTAAATTGATCTATTTTTAAGTTGATTTTTATTTTTTATTTTTTATTTATTTATTTGTTTTTTCAACGTTTATTTATTTTTTTTGGGACAGAGAGAGACAGAGCATGAACGGGGGAGGGGCAGAGAGAGAGGGAGACACAGAATGGGAAACAGGCTCCAGGCTCTGAGCCATCAGCCCAGAGCCCGACGCGGGGCTCGAACTCACGGACCGCGAGATCGTGACCTGGCTGAAGTCGGACGCTTAACCGACTGCGCCACCCAGGCGCCCCTTAAGTTGATTTTTAGATGCATAAAACCTCCTTTAAAAGCACTGTCCCTCTTGCATACGTGGGCTGCCTTATCAATTATCTCTAACAAATGGAACCTGCCAGAGACAGGTCAAAAAACAATTAAAATCTTCTCTTAAACAGCTCTCCAGTTTGCCCTCACATGTATGTGTGAGGGAGACGGGGTGGACGGGTGGGTGGGAGGTGGGGCGGCCTATGGGGACAGAGATGAGAGAGACTGCGGGTCACTGCAGGTTCGGGAAACAAAGGTGCCCTGTGGGGTGGGTGGGTCATCTTGGGGGAAGGGTGCTTGGCAGCGTGCGCAGTGGGCTGCCGGTGGCCGTGCACGCAGGACAGCCTGGTGTGGTGGGACTGATTCTCTGAAACCAGATTTGCTCCCCAAGTGCTCTCTGTCCCTTCCTCCCCCGACCCCCTCAGCAGGTGTGGGACAGGGACGTGTCAGGGAAAGATACATTTTAGAGGAAAAGTGATGGGGTGTCGGGAGGAGAACAGACAGAGGCCAGGCTTTCTGTCCAACCTCACTCCTGGATGAGATCTGCTACTGGACCCCTGCAGGGCGTGTGACGTGTCCCCGGCTGCCACGCTCGCCTGTTGCGACTCTCTGGCACGCAGAGCTTGGAGGGAGCTGGAAACCCAAGGGACCCCCCCCCCGCCTCCCAACATCACTTCCCCTCTGAGGGCTTTCCCGCTGCAGGTGGGAGGTCCATTCTGGCCTCTGGCCTCATCTCACGACACTTTGCTGCAGTCACAGGGCCTTTTCTCCACTCCTGAAACACACCCCTCCGATAATCTGTGCTGTTTCTTCTAGAATGTTCTTTGCTTTGCCCTCCCAATGGCGGCCTACCTCCCACCCTCCGGGTCTCAACCTAAATGCTGTTCCCTCCGACAGACTTCCCAGCCAGCCTTCCTGCACTGGTGCTTCCTGTAACCCCCCACATTAGCCCTGCGTTTCCTTCAAAACTCTTCACCCCACTTGTATGATTTCATTTGTGAGTCCGTTTCCTCGTTCTCGGTCTTTCTCTTGCGATGCAGTGGAAGCTCCTCCAGGGCAGGCCGCGACTGCCACGTGCAAGGCACAGAGCTGGGGCCGGGCACTCAGCAGGCATCACAGCCGGACATTGGATGGAGTCTAGTTTAAAGGGAAAGACACTGATTTCAATCTTGAACAAAGCCTTGGCCTTGGCCTTGGTCTTTAATGTTCCCCCAAGCCAGCAGGGAAGGGCTCATCACCCCCACTGCAGTGCCAGGAATGAGGCCCGGAGAGATCCGGAGCTGCCCAAGCTTCTTGGTCAGTAGGTGATACGGCCGGGCTTCCAATAGTGCGGGCTCATCTCTCGAGCCCCCAGTGTTTCGGCTCTACCCCCCCTCACACTGAGTTTGAGGTAGCTACTGACCACCCAAGTTTAAGTGCAGGTCGGGCAGTCTGGGAGGTGGGGATCCAGGCTTCAGACCCGTCTAGCTGGAGGCCGTGGCTGAGTCTGCGGGAGTTAATGCGAACCCCAGGGGAGGAAAAACGTTCCAAAGTTTCTCGTGCTCCTGGTCTACCCTTCCCAACTCTTGGCGCTGTGACCTGGGGTGGGCTGCCGCCACAGGCTGTGTTTTCACCGAGTCCCCTGCCTCTGGCCCCGGTTTGCTGAAGAAGGTATCAGTGGATGGGGTGAAATCCAAGGTAAGATCAGTTGTAGCTCTTTCCAGAAGAGAGCCATTTGAAATCTCTCTCGGCTTACGGGTCATGCTGAGAATCTGATGAAAGCTAAGAACTTCCTAGAGAAATTTATCCATAACATGAGCAGCATCTTGGTTCCCTGGATCACCATCCTGAAGTCTCCCGGGAGCCAAAGATTCAGATTAACAACTCCTGCCCTAGACGGTCGAGATAGCAGCAGGGCTGTGTGTGGAAAGCCTCTGGGTCAGAGCTCCCAAGGGTGCCCAGAAGATAAATCATAAACGGTGGGAAGCTTGAAGCAATTTCCTTTTCTAGAGCAGAGGTCGGAGTAGCGTTGAACATGTTTTTCCACTTTGGGGATGTACCACTTGGCTGCCCACCCAGGGACGGTGATGGACGTCAGAGGTGTGGCATGGACGTAGGTGAGTGTGTGCGTGGGGGTGGTACCCGGGACATCATGAACCGTGTGGTCTGCTTAATGCCAAGTGTGCCCTACGGGTACCAATTTCTGAGTGTGTCCTTTGAAGCTGTTCCTTTCACTGACTTTGTGACCTCCTCCATTCCGTCACTCACGACCTGTGCAAGATCTCTGTTTCCAGGTGGCAGTGGAGAGTCGGGGGAAGGGGAAAGGGCCCTTGTGGTAAAGCCCGCACCTTGGGGCCCTCTAGTTGTCACTCACAGTGAAGGTATTATTTTCAAGAGGTATTTAAGCCTCAACTTTCCAGGTAGTGCCTGTTACAGAGTTTGTCCAGGGACGCCCTAGTAAGAGAAGTTTTGGGAGAACTAAGCTTCTTTTAAGGTAGTTATAATAATATAACTACTCATAGATAAGGGGTTGGAGGAACTCGGGTTGGTGGTTATAGGACCGGAGGAGGAGGAGAGGGAAAGGAGACAGGAGTCTATCCACCTAGCATAACCCCTGCCCCCTTTGGGGAAATTTGCTTGTCTGTCTTCCATTCTTTTTCTTGGTCCCCACGGGAGCTGCCATGACAGTGCTCTGTTACCCACCTGCTGGCTGCAGTGGGCTGGGTCTTAAGCGTGCACCTGACTCCACATGGGCAAGAGTGCTTTGTGGGGTCTTGGACTTCGAACTGAGAAAGGGAAGCCAGCCTCCTTCAGGGGCCCAAAGTTGAGACCCGCAGTGGTGGTTTCTGCCATGTGGGCTAAAGGAGCAAAGGAAGTTGGGCAGGAATATGGAGGATGAGAGCCCCCCCCGAGACTGCAACCCCCCCCCCCCAGATTCATTGGCTTCTCAAGTCTGGATGGATTCTTACGATTGAGTTCTTGAGACAACCCAGGATCATTAAAATATACCCCTTCTTTTTGCTTATGCTACTTTGAGTTGGGTTTCTGTGATTTGCAACCCTTGGAATTCTCTCCCTGCTGAAATCTCAAGAGATTGAGAGGCAGAGTCTGTCCAAGGCCCAACCTTAGCCCAACTGAGGGGAATCCTGCTCCATCAGGGCACACGGTAGAGGGTCAGGCCTCTGAATCATTGAAGGCAGGACAAGAAAAGGGGAGATGAAATGTCCCACTGAGGATGCAAAGAGGAATGGGTCTGCCATCTTGCCTAGAAAGGGGCTTAGGACATCCTGTCTCAGGAGTCTTTCCAGTGAGAGGAGCTTCAGTCCAGTGTAGCCCTCAGATCCCAGTGTTTGGGGTGTATAAGAGTGTCTGATTAGACACATTCCCTTTGTGTATCAAGATGTCCTTGCGCGATCTACATACGAGGAATCACATCGCTGTACGTAAAGAATGGATGTAAAACCACAGGCTAAAATTTTTTCAATGAGCGCCTTTTGGATTCATGGAGTTAGTTAATGACTCGATAATGGAACCAGAGTTGATGATCACCCAACAGCCTTAGCTATGAAAATTAAGGTGATAAGAATGTTAAAGGGGGCATCAGTTATAGGGACAAATTCAAGCTCACATCAGGAAAAAAGAAAAAGTAATTTCAAAGCATGGAAATATTTGTGGTCTCAAAAAAATGCAAAGCATGCCCAGCATCTGGCCGTACCCCATGGTCTTTTTTCTACTGGCATCATAAACTTTCTTTCCCACAAGTTTATTTGGATGAGACCCAGAAGAGGTGTGGCAGGGACAGGCTGCTCTTCAGGGGAAGCTGGCAGCTTTGCACATCCCCATCTGTCCCCTCTTCCGAAGGGGCACCTTCATCTCGGAAGTATAAACCTTGTAATCTTGGCGAGAACTGAGAGGTCATCCAGGGTTCTTCAGCGAGGACTCTGGAGTGGGTTTCCCTTGTTCCACACCCCCCTGAGGTTGTACATAAATGTTGTACGTTACATTTTTTCTTGGGGGAAGGTCCATAGCTTTCATCAGATTGCCCTAGGATTCGTGGCCCCAAACTGGTTAAGATCCACCATTCAACCCAATTGTTCCGGATGAAGACATGGAAGCCCAGGGAGCAGTGGGCTTGGCGATGGTCCTGTGGGTAGATGATGGCAAAGCCTGGAGGCGAAATACAGTCTCCAAAGTCCCAGATTGCTTTCCCCCCATTATTGTGCTTTGCAAAGAATCCATCCTCGGTTCCTAAGGACACTTACTTTGCTTCAAAGAAATGTGCCAGCTGTAAGCCATGCTTTCCTTAACTGGGAATTAATGAGGAAATAAGAGCTCTCCAGCATCCGGAACGTAAGAGGTTATTATAATGCTTCTGGTTATAACGTTGTATTAAAACAATAATACCCACCAGTGTTCTCATAGTTCTGTGTAAATATTCGCTTATTAGTCTTCATATTGGCTCCATAAGGTAGGATTCTTTTTTTTTTTTTTTTTTTTTTACTTGAGAATTAATACATCTCCAGGGCACCTGTGTGGTTCAGTCAGTTACACGACTGACTTCGGCTCAGGTCACGATTGTGATGATACTTGAAGAGGCATCGCCAGCCCAACACCATGCAGACGAGCCCCCCAGAGAGGTGAAGGCAAGTGGGAAGGTTGGAATGATTGTTTTCAGCGGCTCATATTGTTTCCATCTTTCAGAGTCTCCTGCAGACATTGTCCTTCCCCTAGCCTCAGTTCCTCATGAACTCAGCTCCACTGATGTGTCCGCCCTTTCAGCTTCATACCTTGTCACGGCAGATGACCTCTCACTGAGATGACTCCCAGGTCTCCCCTGTTCTGGCGCCCGAATGCCACGACAGCTACAAACTGACCACATGTCCATCATGGCACTGGAAGCCAGTGCAGGGTGTCTGATGGGCAGTCGTGAAGCCTCTCCAATGCAATAATTTAACAGCCACGTTACTGATCGGGGAATCGGTACCCGACTACTCCCTTATTTCCTTTCATCTGTCATGCATTCTTGCAATTCTGCCTTTTCCAAGGTCACCAATGACCACACGGTATCATGGGAAAAGTGCCACACTGATCAATTACTTTTTACAAAATACGTTTGTGGATTTTTTTTTTTTTTGCGAATATAAATATAACACAGTTCTTTGAACACATATGAAAAATATGAAAAGGAGACAGATAATTATGAAGTCACCTGTAACCACATCAGAGATTTAGCAACCCTGCAGCGAATTGCTTCCATTTTCCTTCCAGAAAGAACTTGCCATTCAGCTACGAGAAGCGTAGTTAGCTGCTGGCCTCCAGTGGTTAGTGCCCTTAGGACCTGCCTCAGCAATGGAGAAGAGGCCATTCCCTTCCTAGGCAGCTCCTTGCTAATGATAGAGCCCGGTCAGCATACCAAAACCTGGTAATTCCTACTCAATAAGACTCTTGTTATGGGAAGTCTTCATGCCAGAGCTCCCTGCTAGGTTGGCAGAGGCCAGAAAACTCTCTAGAGTGTGGTTTTCCATGTTTCACTGGAAGGCCTGGGGCCAAGGCCATCAGGTGTGTGTTGGTAAGAAGGGCACCAGCAACACCAAGAAGTTTAAAGAAGGGTCTCCCATTCGCCTCACTCCAGTACGCCCATACCTCTGGGCCTTCCAGTCCTTTCTTCCACCATCTGCCATGACAATTCAGGCATCTCCTCTCTGTTCCCTGTGAGCTGTTGGTTTCTCCTTGGAGTTGCCTTGGGCCGGGGCTGATAGTAGGAGAGGTGGTCACAGAGTTTGGTTCGTTGATAGTGACTTTTAGGGACACTGGAGTCCCTAAAGCAATGGACACCGGGGACCAGCACCTAACCACCAGAAGCCAGATGGTCACAGTTATCAAAAGAACCCGCAAAATTGGGGTGGCAGTGAGGGGCCTGAATGGTGGCAATAATTTAATAAAACATGGTATCCCAGGGGGGAAATGGATGAGCCTCCAACAAGTGGTGTTTCATATATGAATTCAAAAGGAAGTCAGAATGGGTGAGCAGGAGACTGAGGAAGGTCATTCCAAGAAAAAGTCACAAACTATTGCCCGGGTCTTAGGTTTCAGACTCGAAACCCATCGATTGAAGAGCTCCCCAGGTTCCCAGAAGTCAAGGCCCCCAACATTGTCCTAACTGTGTACTGTTAGTACACATAGTCCCCATTGGACTATGGCCATTTACTCAAGCTCCCAGACACTGTGGAAAGAAAAGTACCACGACTTTGTGAGGACTAGTAGTAAAAGACTCTGTGTTGACATTGTTACTCAGAGACCCAAAATGTCATCCTGGTCCCCTGTTGGATGAGGGCATTTGGCGACCGGATAATAAGTGGTATCCTGTCAAAGTACACCTTAGAATGTGCCAGCGGTTTGGTGAATCCATCTGGTGGTCATTTCCTTAGTTCCCCATTATATAGTTAGAATCAGTGTACTTCGTAGTTTGAAGAACCCCCATCTTGGTTCATTGGGTCATGAAATAAATGAGAGCTATCGTAGTGTGGGGCGGGGGGTCAAGTGGAAGCCCCTGAAACTGCTTCCTCCACCAAATAAACAACAGGATTACAGCTTATGCAGGGGTGCCTGGGGAGCCCAGTCGGTTAAGTGACCGACTTCAGCTCAGGTCATGATCTCACAGCTCGTGGGTTTGACCGGTAAGCAAGAGGTGGCCGGTATGCCGGAGGCCTTGGCAAGACGCCTGGGCTACAGGGTGGCCGGTAAGCGCTCTGAAGGTCCAGGGACCCCGTTACCTTGGTGCAGGGTTTAGGGTCAAGGGCACATTCCGAATGTCCTCCAAAACAGAAAGCAAATCACTTCATCTTGCATCCTTTTCCTCTTTTTTTCATCAAGAACTTTTTTTAATGTTTATTTATTTTTGAGAGAGAGAGAGAGAGAGAGAGAGAGAGAATGAGTAGGTGAGGGGCAGAGAGAGAGAGAGGGAGATGCAGAATCTGAAGCAGGCTCCAGGCTCCGAGCTGTCAGCCCAGAGCCCGACGTGGGGCTCGAACCCACGAACCGTGAGATCATAACCTGAGCCGAAGTTGGATGCTTAACCGACTGAGCCACCCAGGCGCCCCCCTCTTGCATCCTTTAAAAAAAAAGAAAGAAAAAAAGCAAGAATGTGCCTGGTAAGCTTCTTTTGGTTCTGGAGGCAGCATGCTCCACGCCTAAATACATCGCTTTGGGTTGTTTTCCAGGTGACGTGGAAGGCTGTCAGCTTTGAGGGGCCCCAGAGCAGTCCAGGGACTTCCGCTACCTCTATAATCTCCACTACCTGGGAGCTTTACAGGTGCCTGATCCACAAGCCTGGAATCTTACACAACATAGCATTTGCCCCGAAGGGTACAAGGAAGGTGGGAGTGAGCCCACGAGCACTAGATCTCCGGAGATCACGTCATCCAGAAGCTGCCGGACTGACAAAGCGCGGAGGTGGCCGGCTGAGGCACAGCGGGGAGGGCACTCTGACAATGGGTGCCACCCCCCAGAGCGCACGAGGCACCCTGAATCAGACTGTGCTCCCGTAGTAGGCAGACTGCGTCCTAGAACCTTTGGGCAAAGCAGGGATGCCCTCCCTCACCCTGATTTCCAGGGACCCACGGGGGACTTGGGGATCCCTGTCCCTACAATTGCAGACCCTGCAGGATAAGCTGTTTTGGCTCCTGGATGGGGCGCGCTCTGCCAGGGGACACAGCGAGGGCTCCATTGAACCGCACGCTGTCAGGGCTGCTCCGGGCTCCTTGTGTCCACAGGTCAGCAAACAAGAGGAGTCTTCATCTTGGCAGAAGTCATCACCCTGGACATACGGGGTGGGGGGTTCTGCCTTTACACAGAAGGGCAGGGGAGGGGCGCGTGTGGAACCCCGGTGATTCGCCGAGACATGTCTTGGTGTTTCCTTGCAGGAAAAAACATCTCCTCTTTCACCGAAGTAACCTCTACATGGATTCAAGAGTTTAAAAAGTCAGATATAAAAAAAAGGTAAGAAATTAAAATCTATGACTGGAGAGAAGAAATAACTTTCTAAACTTAAAAGCGATAAAAGCAATCAACACGTGGATAAATAAAAATGGAAGCTTGTGAATGCAACAAAAATGCAAAACTTGGGGGGCCTGGGTGGCTCAGTCGGTTAAGCGTGCAACTTCGGCTCAGGTCCTGTTCTCACGGTCCGTGAGTTCGAGCCCTGCTTCGGGCTCTGTGCCGACAGCTCAGAGCCTGGAGCCTGCTTCTGATTCTGTGTCTCCCTCTGTCTCTGCCCATCCCCTGCTTCCGCTCAGTCTCTCTCTCTCTCTCTCTCTGTCTCAAAAATAAATAAACATTGAAAAAAAATTTTAAAAATGTGAAAATAAACTGGCAAACAGGCCGGGGACAAATAGTTCTAACAAACACCAAACATTTATTTTCTGACGCTGGGGCTATGGATAATATTTTATATTTTCTGTGTTCTCTCCAATGTGATGCTTCCAAGAAGCATATATATTCATCTTAAAAAGAGAGAAGTAAAACACAGCATTTTTTTTCCTTTTCTAAGATAAATAACACTCATAAACCTGGCAGTTTAACGAAGTCTTGAGATAAAGGACTTCAGAACATTAAATGAAAGAAAATCTGTTTGGATACCACCTCTAAACTATATTACTATTAAATTAAAGAACACAAAATCTGGGACACTTGGGTGGCTCAGTCTGTTGAGCATCCGACTTCGGCTCAGGTCATGATCTCACAGTTTGTGAGTTCGAGCCCTGCGTCGGGCTCTGTGCGGACAGCTCGGAGCCTGGAGCCTGCTTCAGATTCTGTGTCTCTCTGTCTCTCTGCCCCTCCCTGCTCATACTCTGTCTCTCTCTCTCTTTCAAAAATAAATAAAACGTTAAAGAAATTGTTTTAAATTAAAGAACACAAAAATTTAAATTTTGACTACTTTCCATGGTCCGGAAAGAAAGCACTGCTATCACGCACACACATGCGTGGGTTTCCCTCTCTTCTAAGACAGCATGAGGAGAAAACTCTGGATGGGGAAGCAGGCACATCAACACTGCAAAAAACTAGACATGGGATCAGGATCTTCACAGCCCTTTAGCTAAACAGATGGTAACCAGCGAACAGACAAGAAAGTAGAAATTTTGGTTTGATAATTGCACCAAAATGAAACCCCCGTCCTTCCATATGCAGGGACGGCTCCTGGGGTCGTGAGACACAAAGGGGTTGAGCAGAACCTACAATTTCCATTTCTCTCTGCTGCAAATCTGTTTTCCCGGTCATAATGACGGGAGAGAGCTATTCGGCAAGGGCGGCTCATTAATTGAATTCCCTACCAGGCTGACTTCAGGAAGCCCAGAGCTGGGACTAGCAGTGGGGGTGCTCAAGGGTTACGTGATTAAAATGACCGAGTCAGATCTGGAAGAATGTCATTATCCTCCTTAGTGTCACTCAGAGACGGGGGAGGATAGCCATATGGTGCCCACCCCAGGACCATCTTGATATGTGTGGTTTGAACGATGACAAGGAACATCCAACGTCATAAAAATGCTGCAAGTCACAGGAGACCCTCTCTGCGTTGCAGGGACTCAGAGCCTGCGATTTGAGACTCGTGACTTCGTGCTTGGAAGAGGCAAGGCTGTTGGTGCTAACGATCCGAGGAGCTATTTCCAAGGGAGAGAATGGTCTGGAGACTGCGGAAGCCAGCCAACCCACTGGCTTTCAGAAGAACACCAGCTTCCTCCTCGTCACCTTGCCGTGGACGGAAGCTTATAGCGGCGAAGTGATTCTACCAGTCTGACTGACAGCTCCTGGCTAAATCTATCTATCTATCTATCTATCTATCTATCTATCATCTATCTATCTATCTATCATCTATCTATGTATCTACCATCTATCCATCCATTATCTATCAATTATCTATCTATTTACCTACCTATCATCTATCCATCCATTATCTATCAATTATCTACCTATCTATCGTCTACCTATCCATCCATTATCTATCTATTATCTATCTATCCATCCATCCATCCATCCATCCATCCATTATCTATCAATTATGTGTTTATCTATCTATCTATCTATCACCTATCCATCCATTATCTATCAATTATCTGTCTATCTATCTATCTATCTATCTATTATCTGTCTATCCATCCATCCATTATCTATCAATTATGTGTTTATCTGTCTATCTATCTATCACCTATCCATCCATTATCTATCAATTATCTGTCTATCTATCTATCTATCTATCTATCATCTACCTATCCATCCATTATCTATGTATCTATGTATTTATGTATCTATCTACCTACCTACCTGCCTATCATCTACCCATCCATTATCTATCAATTATCTGTCTATCTATCTATCTATCAATCATCTATCCATTAGCTATCCATTATCTATCTATCTATCTATCCATCCATCCATTATCTATCAATTATCTATCTATCTATCTATCTATCTACCATCTACCTATCCATTCACTATCTATGTATATATGTGTCTATGTATCTATCTGTCTATCTACCTATCTCCTTCCTTCCCTCTCTCCCTCTTCCCTCCTCCCTGTATTCCTATCTTTAAAGCCACATGTTCATACGATGACCTACAATACCTCCCTTAGAGGTCACTCTTTTTTCTTCCAACATTTTAATTTCCTTTTCGCATAATGAGAAATCCGGCTCCCACGATCCACAATACATTTACTTACTTCCTCAAAGCTAGAACGCAGAGACTAGTTTCAGAAACGCTAACCTATGCTGCTGAGAAAAAACCCGCCGTACAGACAGTCCAGTATTTGTTTGCTGTTCTTTCCGCCTCTGGCCGAAGGATGCAGGGTCCAAATATTGCTTTGAAATGTTATTTGGGTTTGTTCACCTTCCCCGTCCTTCCGTGTGGTCATGTTATTGATTTGAAGTCACATAATGAAGCTCATTTGTACGTTAAGTTCTGTGTGTCCTTCACTGTTAGTTCTGTTCTCATCCTTATTGATTTTAAGTAAAAGAGACATTAATGCGGTTCCAAATGTCAGAGCTAGACTCACAGGTACCCGCCCCTCCTCGTTCTTTCATGCCATTTTCTTGAGGTTAACCAACGCCATCAGCTTCTGGCTTATCTTTCTGCAGGAAAGAGCAGAAATACACGCGTTTATTTTCTTACTCTTCCCTGTTTCTTACACGGGAGCTGGCGTACCCTAGACCTCTTTTGCATTTTGCTTGTTTTTAACTTACTGCCTCCTGGAAATCCCTCCATATCATTGACCTTTGACATCGTCCAGTCAGCTGCGAGGTACTCGATGTGCGTGTGGCCGCATCATGGTTTATTCACCCGCTGTCCTAGGTACGGGCGACTAGGTTGCCTCCGATTATGACCGTCGCTGCAGTGAATACCCTTGTCTTCATAGGTCAGATTGCTACAACACATGGACAACACATATGTAGCTCTGCCAGGTGTTGCCAAATTCCTCTCCAAAAGGGTTGTATTCTGTTCTCGCCAGCAACGCAGGAGAGAGCAGGTTTCCTCACAGGGTCACCAGTAGGACGCGTTGTCATACTTGTGCATTTTTGCCAATCTGATAAACAACAAATGAAATCGCTCTGTGGTTTTAATTTACCTTTCTCTTCTTCTGAGGGAGATGGAAAATATTTTCATGTGTCTTCACGACTTTATATCTTTTTGTGAATCGTGCCCTTTGCCCATTTTTCTGTCAGGTTTTTGGTCATTTTCCTCTCCATTTTAAATGATTCTTTATATTGGAGATATCACCCTTTAGCCATGATAAATGTTGTGAATATATCCCCCAAGTGTCATTGCCTTTTAGCTTTACTTATGATATTTTTTTCTGTATAATAGTACTATATATATATATATATATATATATATATATATACACACTATATATATAGTCTACATATATAGACTATATATATTTACTCTATATATAGACTATATATATCTACTTTCTATATATAGAGACTATACATATAGTCTCTATATATAGACTCTATACAGAGTCTATATGTAGAGACTATATATATAGTCTATATATAGTCTATATATAGTCTATATATATAGTCTCTACATATAGACTCTGTATAGAGTCTATATATAGTCTATATATATGGTCTCTATATATAGACTCTATATAGAGTCTATAGAGTATATAGTCTATATAGATAGATATATAGATAGATATATATAGACCATATATAAACTATATCTATCTATCTATAGTCTATATATAGTCTGTATATATCTATATGTACATATATATGTATATATCTGTATGTCTATACACACACACACATACATATGTAGTTATGAAGTCAAGTTTATCACTCCTTAACATTCACTGTTTTTCCTTTTGGGATCATAGCTACAAGCCTTTTGCTACACTCAGGTTAAAGAGAATTCACCCCTGTTTGCATAGTGTGGACATGTCTTCATGTTTCCACATTCATGCTCCTGGTCCGCTTGGACGTGATTGTCCCATATGGTGGGAGGCATGAATCTAATTTTATCTTTTCCCTAATGGGTACCTGGTTGGCCTAGTGCCATTTATTAAAACATTTGTTTCTGCTCTGGTGGCTTGAAATACTATCTTTACCATATACTAAGTTTCCATATGTACTTGGATCTATCTCTGGATTTTTAAAATTCCATTCCACCTGTCTATTGATTCACTGTTTTACTGCCAGAGGCCTTATAGGATGTTCCCATGCCTGGAGGAGCTGGACCCCATCATACCTTTCCCTCCTATGTCTCTTTAGCTGTTCTTTCATGTTTCATTTTCACACGGACATCAGCGTCAACTTTTCCAGCTTCACAAAACTACTTGCTGGTATTTGGATTGGAACTTGGACGAATTCATAAATTAACGGGGAGAGAACGGAGATCTTGGGATTGAATTATCTACTCCAACCCTGTCTTTCAGCTGTTTTCTCAGATACCTTGGGGACCACTGTGTGAATTTCTGGCTCCTTGGGAAGCAGACACTGAGACAGATTAGGAGTGCAAGATTGCGGGGACAAAAAGTTACGAGAGGGAGGGAGCCAAACCATAAGAGACTCTTAAAAACTGAGAATAAACTGAGGGTTGATGGGGGGTGGTGGGAGGGGAAAGTGGGTGATGGGCATTGAAGCACCTGTTGGGATGGGCACTGAGTGTTGTATGGAAACCACTCGACAATAAATTACATATTAAAAAAAGAAGATTACAGGGGACAATGTCTGTGTAGGTGGCTGAAAGTGGGGAGTCCCAACGCTGTTGGACGCAGGGAAGTGGGGTGTTGATATAACGAGATAGACCATAACAGAACGCCAACGGCAGATTACAGGTTGATAACTCAGAACTGAATCGTAGACACGTAGTGTTTAGACATATGGAAGAACCATCAGGAGAGAAGAACAGAAAGTTACACGGTGCTGCCTTTGGAACAAGAGCTGAAAAGAAACGAGTAGAGTCGGGGGCAAACAGATTAATAACGGTCATGGGGTTTGCTCCCTGTCACACACTCTTCCTGGATTATTTCACTTATTGGAACCAAGGGCAGGTTTTATTTTGGTAAACAACAAATCAATCAATGACATAAATTCCCAAATAGATTAATAACGGTCATAGATAAACCCTTCATAGACAACCCATTACGGTCTGAATGTCAGACTGTTGGAACCAATGTCAAAAAACGCAACCGAGAGTTGCCTGGGTGGCTCAGTCGGTTAAGCGTCCAAGTTTGGCACAGGTCATGATCTCGCGGTCTGTGAGTTCTGGCCCCGCATCGGGCTCTGTGCTGACGGCTCGGAGCCTGGAGCCTGCTTCGGATTCTGTGTCTCCCTCTCTCTCTCTGCCCCTCCCCCCATCTCTCTCTCAAAAACAAATAACCATTGAAAAATATATTTTTTTTATAACGCAACGAAAAAGTGAAGGCTGCAAAAGAGGGCAAATGAAAGGAATGGTTAATTCGGAGGCTGGTTTAAACGTCAAGAATGAAATGTGTTCCACACATCAGGGTTCTAAAGTGAGAGAAGGGTTGGCAGCCGGCATCGGCTGGCTTCTTAATTACATCCTTGTCCATCCAAGACCCATGGAGGCGTCAATCACCCTTACCCAGGACGTCATTCCAAGCAGACACACACACACACACCCATGCACAATCTATCCTTTTTTGGGAAGGCTTTTTCTAGAGTTGTCAGCGGATAAAACAAGCAGTTAAAGGGGGGGGAAACACAGTTGCTCAAGCAGCTGTTTTGTTTACAATGGTTTTGCTTATTATGTCTTGAAGCAGATGGGTTATTTGGATGTCAGGTAGCTGTGGTCTCAGGATCCCTGAAGAGCTGCAAGTCAAGCGGTGTCAGCGGAGCCCGGCAGCTGCAAGCTGGCGCTGTGGGGATCGGAGGCTCCCAGTTGGGGCGGCAACAACGAAGCAGGGTCAGACGTCGCGCCCAGAGACGCTGTGCGGGCCACGAGGGCCGTTTCCTAACCAGCCTCTTTCCTGGAAGTGTCAATCTCCCTACCGTTGACTCTGGAAGAGGCAGCATCTGAAAGTTTGGGCTGAGCGGAGGGTGCCGGGCAGGTAAACATACCCATCTATACCTTCCATGTGGGCACAACGCGTTTGTTTCAAGCACCAGCAGCGATCAGTTTGCCGGAAGGCGGTTTGGAAAGGGTTTGCTAATTTCACTTAGCAAAATGTTCATCCATGTTGCTGCAAATGCCAGGACTTTCTTATTTTGTGATTTTAATAAAAATTGTTTACATTTGAGGGGCACCTGGGGGGCTCAGTCGGTTAAGCGTCCGACTTCTGCTCGGGTCGTGATTTCACGCCTCGTGGGTTCGAGCCCCGCGTCGGGCTCTGTGCTGACCGCTCAGAGCCTGGAGCACCTGCTTTGGATTCTGTGTCTCCCTCTCTCTCTGCTCCTCCCTCACTCATGCTCTCTTTCTCTCTCTCAAAAATAAATAAACATTAAAAAAATTGTTTACATTTGAAGTGTAACATGATTTGGTATACATGTACAGAGCGAAACACTTAACTGATGTCAAGCTAATTAACATATCATCTCCCCGCCCGTGACCGCTGATTTTCTGTGTATGGTGGGACGATCTGAAATCTACTCTCTTAGCAAATTTCCAATATAGTATTCGCAACTTCGGTCAGACGCTGCACATTACATCTCTAGGCGGACTCATCTTACATAACCGTCACTTCGTTCACTTTGTTTAACCAAGGATTTCCTTCTTTTTAAAGGCTGAATAATAGCCTCCCGTAGAAAGAAATGATTACATGAACAAAAGCTCTAATCCACAAGCAATTGTCATAGAAACCTTTAGGTACTGAACACAGCCATCTAACACAGGAAAGGGTTGAGAGTCAAAAGGAAAATTGGACAGAAGCTCTCCTGGAGGGCAGCATATCACTCTCCCGATTCAACAGATCAACAGAAAAAAAAAAAAAAAAAACGCGAGACCTGAGTAATACATCAGCAATAATTAGCAAGTGCACAAATACACAATGCGTTTTAATTAGTTGATTCTATGAGACTTTGCTGAACACCTGCTTTTTTGTTCTGTATTAGGAAATTAGCAATGACTAAGACAAACGTTTCTAGTTCTCAAGCAACTACATTCAGCAAGTGGGCTGGGCTGGCCAGATCTATTTCCTGGGGCTGGTCACCTCTAAGCCGTGAGGGAGGCTAGGAAATAGAATTTGAGGTGCTAACAGGCAGGGCTAGCTACATAATTTTCAGGATCCCGTGCCAAACAGACCTCAGCTCAAAAAGTAAGGGAAAAGTGGGGCACCTGGGGGGCTCAGTTGGTTAAGTGTCCGACTTTGGCTCAGACCATGATCTCGCGGTTTGTGAGTTTGAGCCCCGTGTCGCACTCTGTGTTGACAGTTCAGAGCCTGGAGCCTGCTTTGGATTCTGTATTCTGTGTTTCTCCCCCCGCCCCCCCCCCTCTATTCCTCACCTCTTCACACTCTGTCTCTCTCAAAAATAAATAAAGATTTGGGGCGCCTGGGTGGCGCAGTCGGTTAAGCGTCCGACTTCAGCCAGGTCACGATCTCGCGGTCCGTGAGTTCGAGCCCCGCGTCGGGCTCTGGGCTGATGGCTCAGAGCCTGGAGGCTGTTTCCGATTCTGTGTCTCCCTCTCTCTCTGACCCTCCCCCGTTCATGTTCTGTCTCTCTCTGTCCCAAAAATAAATAAACGTTGAAAAAAAAATTTTTTTTTTAAAATAAATTCAATTAAAGAGTAAGGGAAAAGTTCTCCTTTCTTTTGTGGTTTTCCTCTCCATCTACCATGGTGGTTTTTATTTGCTATTTCATGTCGGAGATGCGGATGGTCACGAAGTGCAGACAGACGCTCCCTGGTGTCCAGGCCCTGCCCCCAGACTCAGTGCACCTGCTGACCCTCCCCCATACCTGTGCCCAGGTCCCCAGTTGCAGGTGCTGGGTCTGTGGAGGAGGTGGCTGAGAACGGGTTCGTGGCGGAGGAGAAAATAGGAGGTGAGTCAAGGCTCTAGGACCCCAGGGCACGTCCTCTGGTCCCATGGTACTTCACTCAAATGCAAACTCAAAGAGAAAACTGTTAAGAATTTTAAGACATCAGCCACAGAGACTTCAACTCCACGGAGGGGCCCCTTCTGGGGGGCACGCCCCTGTGTGATCACAGGCTCAAGAAGCCAGTTCTGCTTGTGGCCTCTGTAGCGGAGGCAGGTAGGGGAGAAGGAGGCGGGAACAGACATCGGGTGAGCTGACCTATAGTCTCCCACCTCGTTGTATGCGAAAGGCAGCCTGTCGCTCTGAATTGTCATCAGCATAGCAAGCCGCCGAGTGCCCTGACTGGCGCTAACTCAGTGTTAGCAATTCCTTAATGCCATCCTGATATTTCTGGCCCTACTCGTTTTATTTGGAAATACGACTGAGCGGTATGTGGAAGAGAATTTTGCCTAGAATATTTAACAGGAAACATGAATGTGAGCGTAACAGGCCCTTCCTACCTCTGTCATATTTAGAAGACTCTTGCAGCATCCAAAATGTATTACTGCTGATCTACAAACAATTTAAAACAAATTTTTAATGTTTACTTATTTTTGAGAGAGAGGGAGAGAGAGAGAGAGACAGACAGAAAGGCAGAGCACGAGTGGCGGGAGGGGCGGAGAGAGAGAAGGAGACACAGATTCTGAAGGAGGCTCCAGGCTCCAAGCTGTTAGCACAGAGCCCGACGCGGGGCTCGAACCCACGAACCGCAAGATCGTGACCTGAGCTAAAACGAAGAGTCGGACACTTAACCGACAGAGCCACCCAGGCGCCCCAGATCTGAAAACAATTTTTAAGGAAAATATTAAATATTAAAATATCTTGTGATTCCAGGATTCTAGGATTTTTTGTTCTTCTTGTTTCTTTTCCTGCCATTGTATCCCCAGTACCTGGCAACTGTTTGTTGAACGACTGAATAAACGTATTCAGAATGATCACTGGGGTTTTGTAAGGTAACTTAATATTCCTTATAAGTAAAATCAACACAAAAGGGCTGATGCCTCACGAGCCTCATTAGAAGGGTTTTTCCCTCCCCTGTTGTTTTGTACTAGATGAATAGAATTTGTTTATCAAATTGCTCACCCCTGGAACTTACTAGCAACTCTTGTTTGTTTTAATTTGGGGTTGGGCTGAAAACAGTACTTTTGATGGCACAGTTGTGAAAAGGGTCAAGTCAGGCACCCTTATTTGTTTATTTATTTATTTATTTATTTATAATTTTTTTTTCAACGTTTATTTATTTTTGGGACAGAGAGAGACAGAGCATGAACGGGGGAGGGGCAGAGAGAGAGGGAGACACAGAATCAGAAACAGGCTCCAGGCTCTGAGCCATCAGCCCAGAGCCCGACGCGGGGCTCGAACTCACGGACCGCGAGATCGTGACCTGGCTGAAGTCAGACGCTTAACCGACTGCGCCACCCAGGCGCCCCCTTATTTGTTTATTTTAAATGTTTATTTATTTTGAGAAAGAGAGAGGGAGGGAGCACGCATGAATGGAGGCGGGACAGAGAGAGAGAGAGAGAGAGAGAGGGAATCCCAAGCAGGTTCCACGCTCTCAGTTCTGAGCCAGATGCGGGGCTCGAACTCACGAACCACGAGGTCATGTCCTGAGCCCAAATCAAGAGTCGGGCGCTCCACTGACTGAGCCACCCGCGGCCTCAAGTCGGGTGTCTTTAGATGCTTGGTCTGAAAGTCCCATCTGGACTGAAGCCGAGAGAGAGGTTGGAACTGGAGTCTACAGCCCAAGTACTTCTACAAAGTCCCTCTTATTGTGGAACCCCAAAGGCCATGCCAAGGCTCCACTGTCCCTGATGTGGCTACTCAGGGGCTTTTATCTTGAGGTCAGGTCTAGCGCTCCTGGACTCGCATCAGTGACACAGGAATTCGGACGTGTCCTTTGGCCAGAGTCCTCCCCGACTCCTGGCCGGGATGCCAGTTCCTGCAGACCGGCCCTTGATCTCTTCTTGACCCCGTGGAGATCATGTACCTGAAGATAAATGAGCCCGGTACAGTCATTGCACCCGGGACAGAGAGACACCCAAGGTTGCCACGGCGTGAGGAGGACACGTCTCCCTCTGGGGCTCTCTCATTGAAGCTGTTGACGGCGGGGAAGGAGGGCTCCGGATACCGAGACCCTCAGTCCAACAACCTGCAAGGAATTGATTCCCGCCAACTGATTGCGTGAACATAGAAGGGATCCTTCCCTATTGGAGCCTTCTGATGAGAGCGCAGCCCCGACTCACACCGTAGCTGTCTTGTTAGACCTGATGCGGGAGACGCAGCGAAGCCATGCCCAGACTCCCTACCCACAGAAACCGTGAGCTAGTAAACGTCTACGATACTAGGCCGCTAAATGCATGACTATTTGTTACACAGTAACGGACAACCAATAGAGGGGTTTAGTCCACTGTTGGCCAAGAGCATCCCACTCCTGAGCTCCCTGAATACGTTGGGAGAAGATCACCAGACAGCTTCCACTTAAAATCGGGAGGCCACCCCTGACGGCAGAAAACCCTTTTAGAATACCACATAGGGTTAATCATTGGCTATATAAATAAGTATTCAGGGCAAATGTCTTTGTTATCATACCGGTGTGCTAGGAGAAAATGCAAACTATGATCAGGAGTGAATCCCGTGAAGACTCTCTTAATCAGCCAAGCTTGGCAGGTGTTCCGCCAAGAGAGGAAGCCTTCTCCGCGGGCCAAGTGTGTTCAGAGGCAGTACAGCGGGTAAGATCTCCAAACAAGGGAAAGAGGCTCACGGTGTCTGGACAGTTCTGGGCCGTGGTTTTCGTCCAAGTATGCCTTTGCCTAGAAAATGGTTCATCCCTTTTCTGAAATGCATACACTTCTCAGAAAAGCATGGCTTCCCAAAGATCTTTTAAAGACATTAAACCACGACCATTGTCGTGAAGCATCCCAGATTAAAAAAAAAAAATCCGTAACCCAGTTTCCAAAAATAACTTGATTTCAACATCAGAACTGTCATCTCAAAAGGTTTCATTCTTAGCAGCAATTAAAAAATGAGAAAAGGTGACAAAGTTTCGTTCTTGTGTCTTTTTTTTTTTTTTGAAAGGCTGTGATATGCCTCACTGAGGAACTGTGTGTGTGTGTGTGTGTGTGTGTGTTTTAATGTTTATTTATTTACTTATTTTGAGAGAGAGAGAGAGAGAGCAGGGGAGGAGCAGAGAGAGAGAGGGAGAGAGAGAGAGAATCCCAAGCAGGCTCCATGCTGTCAGCACAGAGCCCAATGAGGGGCTCCATCTAAGAATTTTGACCCCTTCCTGTGATTCCATTAAGTGGTCTGGCTCACGATGCAGTTCCCATGGGCTCTTGTCATTGTAGAATGGTCTACAAGGAGGAGATCGCATCATTTGTCTTCAAGTCCAAGAAGGAAATAGAGGCAAAGGTGGGTGTGTCCAGAACCCCTGTGAAAATCTGAAGGGAGCCACACACACTGTCCCCAGACCAAGGGGCACTCACGCGGGCCCATGTTTCGCAATGATTTTTTTTTTTTAACATGTACTTGGTCACTGTGAACTTCAGAGCAGGAAAGCCCTAAATTAGGGAAATTAGTCTTGCTCCTGGCCCATACCCCCCTTCTCGGGTGGATCTGTTAGGCTCTTGGGTTTACCATAAGACCTAAAAGGGTGTGCCCCTTCATGTCACTGGGCTTTGTTTTGTGCATTAGGTTTGGGCTCCACAGCTATAGACTGGCCTGGGCATGGCTTGTCAAGACTGCAGAGAGAGGAGGGGGTTTTCCCGAGCACCACCCCCACCTCCTGCCTCCCTGCGTGCCTTCCTCCACCCTGCGCCCCTTCCTACTTTCCTTCTTTCCTTCCTTCCTTCCTTCCTTCCTTCCTTCCTTCCTCTGTTCCTTCCTGTTCCAGTTCATTTATTATGCAGATCTGCCTAGGAAGAGAAAACGCTCCTGATGTGTGGTTCATGATTTACGACACCATTCAATTGAACGACTATTCATCACTGTAAATTAATAAATGCACATTATGACCGTGCAGATTACCTCCTGCTGTATGGTTTTGCGTCTTCCATCTAGGTCTAAGATCCCTTTTGGGGGCAAGGTCCGGGTCTAGATTCACGATTTTGCCTGCGATGTCCAGTTGTTCTGGCGCCGTTGGTTGGAAAGACGACCCTTTCCGCCACTGGATTGCTTTTGCCTTTTCGTCCGAGACCAGTGGGTGGCGTGTACGTGGGTCTTCTCCTGGGTGTTCCATTCTGCTCCCGTGAGCCATCTGCCTTCTCTTTCACTGACGTCACCCTGTCTTCATCACTGTGGCTTCACAGCACATTTTGAGGTCAGGTGATGTCAGCCCTGCAACTTTCTTCTTCTTCTTCACTAGTGTCCTGGCTACTCTGCGTCTTCTGAATTGCTGTATTCACATTGGGACCTGCCTGTCCCTACCCACACTGTGGATTTGCTCCTCGTCACAGGTTTGTGTATCCTTTGTGGATTCTTTTCTGATCCTGTCCTCACCAAGACGTTTGCCAAATGATGATTGTTCTATCCATCTTTCCCTTGCAGCTACCAGCTTGGTCTCGGACGTTTACTGTGAGCAAGAGAACCCCCACCCCCGTCCTTCTCTCTTCAGGGAGCCCACGTAGGATACCATGTGACATTTACTTATATGTCCCCTTAAGATCCTCTTGGTTGAGACATGGACGGTTTTGAGGAGTATTGGTGAGGGGTTACATGGGTGGCCCATATTCACAGAGCGGGGGTCTTACGCACACCCTCCCACCTCCTCCTTGAGGACAGAGTAGTTACACAGCTATTTGGATTTCTTCCCCACGGGAGATTTGTCTGTCCTTCCCCCATTCATTTATTTATTGACTCATTTTTTACACTAGTATGGGCCCATGGGTATTTATTTTATATTGGGTTATAATCCAATATTACTACATTTTATCGTTCACATTGTTTCAACTTTGATCACTGGGGGCACTTGGAATTCTCATGGAAGCATTCAGGCTTTCTCAACAACAAGCCGGCAGCAATGAGCTAAGACCAAAGAATTCCAAAGGCTTGGGAACGAAGGAGAGAAAATGCCTGTCGTGCACTCCACTCTTGTGCAATTTTCAGAAAAATGCATAAATAGATCATCCGATTTCACATGCGCTCAAAGGAGAACAATGATTTCGGACAATGACTCACAGACCCAAAGAAAGTCTGCTTCTTAGTAGATGCATTACAACCATATGGCAACTGGCGATAGCAAGTTCCTTGTGGTGGCCTGTGACCAAGATGTAACTTCCCCCAAGATTCCGTGTGTTTCTGTGGCTGGCCACTGAGGTTGTGTTGGGGTTGCAGTATGGCACGATACCTGCAGAATTTAATACTCTCTGGTCAACCCACATTCTTTCCAGGATTTTAAACATGAACCAAAGAATTCAGAGACCTCCAGGAGGACGTTTTCCCAATAAATGTCCAGTTGTACCAAAGTTACGGAACAAATATGACCTTAAGTAGCATGCAGGGACCATGCTAGTAAAATAAGGTTCGTCACTGGTATCTAATGTTGGTTTGCTTTTTCTAATCCTACCCACAGTCTCATCTGAGGATGTCCCTTCTGCATCTCTAGTGAGGTAGGTGGCACAGCTATCCTGTTCTCATTGTCAGAATGAGGAAAGCGTCCGTATAGATGGAGGACGAGTCTCTGCCCCAGGTAACTCACTTTGTAAGGAAGCCAGGTACACGTGTTCTGCTTGGAGTTCTCTCCACCATGCAAGGCAACTCGGGAGAGAACAGAGTGGAGGAAGCAGAAAACCAGAGGTCGGGAAGAGTCTCGCTCCAGTGGGATATCAGCCACGTCGTCTAATCTCTTTGGACCTCGGTTTCTCCTTTTTTCCAGAGGGAGAAACTATAGACGTTAGGATTCTGTAAAAGGAAGGTCCTGGCTTCCATCTATCGAGGAATATAATCATTCTTGTTCTACCAGGCCGTTCATTCATTCACTCACTTTCTGACGGTAATACTTTCTGACGGTCCAGACTGGATGACAAGTCATTGACGTGCACGTGTAGACCTACGCTAGACGTTGTGAAGGCATGCTCCTGCTGTGCCCGGTAGCACAAGGTAACCTGTTTATGAACTTGGTACCATATCCGCCAAGTTCCATTTCAGCAGCGGACACAAAACGTTTCAAGTCCTGAGCAAAACTCCCAGGGGCCTAATTTTCCGGGCTCTTGTTTCGCCTTGCTGATTTCGCCCGGCCCTACCGAGAGATTTCCGTGTCCACGCTGAGTTTTTCCTTGGTTCGTTTAATGTTGTTTTTGTGCTCTTTATGAAGGAAAAGCAAGGTGCTGTGTTCCTTACAAAGTTGACAGTGTTTGACCAGAGTCGATTATGTACGGACTTCACGGCAAAGAAAGACATCAGTGTATCTGGGGCGTGAGGTGTCTTGCGGACTATTAGAGCCGCAGGCTTGACCGGGCTTGGCTTGGGTGTCCTCTTGCTCAGAATTCCACTGGAGGCATGGATTGCCAAGCCCTTTTACACCATCTTAAAGGTGAGTCTTTTGTGAATGCCATTGGAGAAACCAGGTGGCCATTTAGCGGGTACGTCCATCTAGCAATCGCCAAAGCTGGATTCGCGTATGCAAGAGAGGAGGGCTGCGGCCCTTCCGTGTAGGACCTTGAAACAGAAATGTATTTTTTTTTATTTATTTATTTAAATCCAAGTTAGCTCACGTACAGCGTAGCGTTGGTTTCAGGACTAGAACCCAGCGATTCATCCCTTCCATACGATACCCAGTGCTCATCCCAACAAGCTCCTCCTCAGTGCCCATCCCCCATTTAACGCTTCCCCCCACCCACCTCCCCTCCAGCAACCCTCAGTTTGTTCTCTGCATTTAAGAGTCTCTTATAGTTTGCCTCCCTCTCCGTTTTTATCTGATTTTTCCTTCCCTTCTCTTATGTTCATCTGTTGTTAAACAGAAATGTATTGAATGAATGAAACTCTATGAACCCAGGAAGAATGGGTATATTACACGGTGGCAATAAGATTGCATACATGAAATGGATAATTCTGATTCTGAGAAGTGGACAAACTTCATATAATAGGTCCATTCATTGCTTACGGGTGGAAGGAGAAATTATTTGTCACACGATATTTTAGTTTTTCTCAAAGGGCTCTGTCCATTTACATTTTTTTTTCATGTTTATTTATTTTTGAGAGAGAGAGAGAGTCAGAGTGTGAGCAGGGGAAGGGCAGAGAGAGAGGGAGACACAGAATCCGAAGCAGGCTCCAGGCTCCGAGCTGTCCACACAGAGCCCGACGCGGGGCTCGAACTCACAGACCGCGAGATCATGACCTGAGCCGAAGTCGGACGCCCAACCGACTGAGCCACCCAGGCACCCCAGTGTGCTCTGTCCATTTAAAGCAAAAGGGAAACAAAGCCGAAGGAGGGAGAAAATAGGGGGAAAAGGGGGAAAATGTATGGTTGAGAAGAAGGGTCAAAGCAATGTTTAACCGGCTGAAATAAAATCTCATTTCTCAGTTTAGAAAAGCGGAAGGGGAGATGGGCATCAGTAATGATGATAAATACAAATCTGTGAAGTGAAAATATATCAATTGTGGAAATACGTTTAGCCAAGAGAAGAAGAAAGCTGGAAACATGGAAAAGTCACCTTAAAAATAGTAGGTGGAAATGGAAAAGCAAAACTTGACAGGAAGCCGCGTGTGTAACCCTCCAGGGACTTCCGGGTAGGCAAGAAGGTACAGCATGAAGCATTTTGTGACCAGACATTAAAAGAATGCTTCTGTTTTCTCTTTGGGCCCAGAATGTAAACACAGGTTTCCTACCGCAGTGAGGTGTAGCCACTTTCCTCTTGAGCTTCCGCAGTCCCGGCCCAGAAGCTCCTCGAAGCTGATGGGGTCCGACCGTCACGGGCCACCGGGAAGGTGCCATGCCGACTGTCATCATCATCGTGACGATGGCCACTCACTCCTCTTTGTGAAAGTGCAAGCAGGACTCCTGTCAGCAGATACAGAGAAGGGGAGGAAAGGATCGAATTCCTTTCCATTACTCGAGCACGTAGTTTGGGCCACTCGCTGTGCTGAACCTTCGCCCGCACTATCTCATCGAATCTTCACCTACGTCCCGAGGGACGGTGATCATCACCTACGTTTGGAAGATGGGGTATTTGGGACTCAGGGAGGTTAAGATATTTGCCCCTGGATATGCAATTTGAACTTGGCAGACCAGCATTTGAAGCCACGTAGAGAATGATACCATATCTGTGATAGACTGCATTACGTCCTCCCCAAATTCATACGTTGGTGTCCTGACCCCAATATCTCACAACGTGACAGTGTTTGGAGATGGGGTCTTTCGGGGGCCAGTTAAGTTACAATGAGGCCATTAGAGAGGGTCCCGATCCAATCTGACTGGTGTCCTTATAGGAAGGGGACATGGGGACACACAGAGAAACGTGGGGCTGCACACACCCAGACAGAAGGCTGCGTGGGGACATGGCGAGAAGGTCCCCATCTGCACACCCAGGAGAGAGGCTTCAGGAGACAGTAACCCTGCAGCACCTTGACCTCGGACCTCCAGCTTCCAGAACGGTGAGGACGTAGATGTCTGTGGTTTCAGACCCAGCAAACTCATACATTACCTGACATACAAAACGTCACCAACAGGTATTTCTTCCAGGTTCCAGGTTCCTGTCGGTTGAAAATGTCCCGCAAATGGTATCTAGTCAGTGCCCCATGAAGTACACGTATCTGCAGAGATCAGGGGCTGTCCCAGGGCTGGAGGGTGGCCGGGCATGTCCAGATGGCCCCCACCCCACCCCACCCCTAGCTTCAACCATGGCCTCTTATCCCAAGGTGAATGT